>NC_084897.1:10029627-10629627 GCF_958979055.1 Alnus glutinosa
AAGCCATGTGCCTTGTCACAAGTTTCTAGAAGATGTTCATGAAGATCCCATGCAAAATCCAAGTCAGCTAGCCGGTTCCTATACAACCCTCCGGACAAGCCTTTGAAGGCGTTCGAACACCCCGCAGTGTCTAGAAACTTTAGCATTGAAGACGTCCAGACGACAGGGCAACACCATTCGGACGCTAGGTCAAGCTTCTCCAATTTCTACACGGAGTTGGATTTCAGTCGACACTTATTTGGAAAGTTTCTGTAAGACGTTCCGATGACGTGGCAACAAGTCTGGACCCTACTCAGCATTCCAGAATATTTCTGGTTTCCTTTATGAATGCAGAAAGGATTGACAGTGAAGACCGTCCAGACGCTTGGCCAAGCCGTCCAGACCAAGCGTCTGGACATGGTCCTGTTTTGGGAAGAATCGCGCTATTCTGGAAAGACAATCGCAAAAGACCGTCCGGACGTTCCACAGCTAGAGTCCAAATTTGTCTAGAACTAGGTTTTCTGAAGCCTATATAACGAGGGCTCTGGGCTTGTTATTTGTAAGAATTCAATATAGAATTCCATAGTGCTTAGAAAGGGTGTTTTGGGAGATTTAAGTTTGGGAATTAAATTTTCTGAAATCAGAATTTAATTCTAATTCATTGTGCGAATTTCAAGGTTTGACTTTCTGAGATAAAATTTTAAAAAAATTTAAAAAGGTTGAATAAAATATGATTTGTTTTTGAAAAAAGTAGAGAAGAATCCTGATTCAACCTTGTTGCCAAACACACCATTAAAGATTCGCTAGCTCTCTAGCCGTTGTTGATGAGTGTCAAATATTGTATATTTGGACTCCTTAATTTACACTTGTTAGGGCTTTAGCTTTGTTATTTTCTGATGTATTTTGTAGTTTTGGTAAGCTTAACTTGATCACTTAACTTTTTCACTTGTTCTTCAAAACTTGGTTCATCTTTTCTAGGAGCATGAGATTTATTCCTAGGTTTTTGAGAATGAATATGGAAACAATTAGGGCGAATATGACCATTAACACCACAGTGGTGACAAGCAGGTATAGAATAATTTGCCCCTTTATCCTCACAAGTAAACAGAGTTTGATTATGAGACATGCTAGGTTTAATGAACATAGTTTATGAACAGACATAGCATGAGAAATAGAAGCAACTTTATCAATACTCAAATCAAACACGGTAGAAGTCAAAGAGAATAACACTCAAGAAATTAATCTTCTTAGAGTGTACCAAGCTTTTTTTCCAATTGAAAAATTAAAATGACTTCTAACACAATGTAAGTGCGTGTGTGCACAAAGTGTGAACAAAATATCAATGCGGAATTTAAAAGACACAATAATTTTTGTTAACAAAGTGGAAAACTCAATATGAGAAAAACCAATCCGGGTCAGCCAAACCCAGGATATCCACTATTCAGAAGACAAGACTAGTTACCAAGTAGTAGCACTCACATACCCCTGATGCAGTGGTCGTACCTTGCACTCTAACGTGTAGCCTAACACGAACGCCTCCCAACTAGGTCTCCTACTTGAAGGGGTCTTCAATGGAATCCTTTACCTTAGGGCCAACCCCTAAGATAGACTTTAGATAAGAGCAGAAATAGCATATACATCAACGACTTAAGAGAGACTAACTCAGCTCAATAATCTCACAATATAACTCTCTAAGCACTAATGGAATTCAATACCGAATTATTGCTGTTCTCAAGCCTAGGGACCTCCATTTATAGGCTGAGGGTACAATGAGCGTTTGGCTTGATAAAACCTAGGCACCATCTGGACGATAGTCATATGGAGTCTGGACGGACAATTGTGCGATAGGCTTTCCAAAAATTTTGCTGAAATTCTTTCCTGATTTGAGCCGCGTCCAGACGGTGGTGCCCTGTCATTCGGACGGTTTCTTCCGCTGCAAGTAATTTCCATACCAAAGGGGATGGTCGTCCAGACGGTTAATCTGATGCACACAATTTCCATATCTGATGCTCACGAGTCCGGACCAAGAGGATTGACGTCTGGACGTCTGGATTTTGAATGCGATACTTGCCTTATGGATGAGCTCATTCAGATGGGAATCCACGTCGTCCGGACGGTTACAATGATCTTCCCATAACTGTGTTTTGGAAGGAAATCCCATAGCTGGTCGAACACTGAGTGTCGCCCGAACGTGCTGCTAAAACGTTTGGACGAATGCAAGTTGAAGCAGTTAAAAGCTTCTCGACACAGAGGATGGTCTGGATGGAAAGTTCTTGTCGTCCAGACGAATGATGCTTTGGACAGTTAGGCGTCCGAACAGTATGTCACGTCGTTCGGATGGATGGCAGGGAACCAAATTTTCTGACTTGTCAATTGTGCAGAATCTTCCGGAAGCACTTTGAATAGCGAAATCCCTGTTAAAAAGCATAATTACAAAGAAGTGATTTTGTCGAACAGAATGTGGCCAATTACAAACTAACAGGGAAAAATGTCTTTAGATGACTCTCCACCTCGAGTCAGGCAAAGAATTGAAGAATCTGTTGCTGACAGGCGTTTCCATATGGAAAAGCGGCAAGTCTTATCGGAGCAGAATCATTTCTGTGCCGATTTGAGGGATCCAGTTCTACTCCCTATTGGGCAGATGATTCAGGAGAATTAGTGGGAGTACCTCTATAACTGTGCATGCTTGGCTTTCCTAGACAAGTGTGGGAATTCTATGGCCACATGATTATTATTTAGGATGATGACAACGGTCTGATCATGCAGACTATGGTCAGAGGCCACACAATTCAGGTTGATCCCTAGCTTATCAAAGATAGTTGTGACCAACTTCTGGCCACAAGCTCGTCGCAGTGCACTTACTTTCAAGAAGGCCACCCTTCTTCATGCTATTGTGATGAGGACACATTTTTGTCTGTGCAAGCACATTTTGCACACTATGCTCGAGGTTCGTAATGAGACGAACACCAATCTGTCCTTTGGGTGTTTGATCTCTCACACCTGTCTTCAGTTTGTGACTGACATTTCTAATTTTAAGCCAAGATCACGGATTCCAAATACTCTTGGCATACAAGCTCTCATGAAGTTCAATGCTCAGTTGCGGCATGAGGGTCAAGGCGATGTTCCTTAGCCTCCACCAGTTCCAATTGACACCTCAGCAGCTGCATCATCATCACAGGTTGTGCCTCCTTCCTTCGACATTGAAGCTGCTTTTGCTCAGCTTATGTCTTCCATGGGACCTCTCTAGCGGGAAGTCAACTGTTAGTATTATTGGCCTCATTTTGTTTGGATAAAATCACTTGTGTGTATAGATGCTGTTTTATCAGGGATTCCACTATTCAGAGTGATGTCAGAAGATTCTGCACTGCTTTCAAGACAGAAGTTTTCGGTTCCCTAACAGCCGTCCGGACGATCATGCCATCCCGTCCGGACGCCTATCTGACCACTTTTCCATCTGTCCGGACGACTTGCCATACCGTCAGGACGCTAGTCAGACCAAGCATCATCCGTCCGGACGACGTGCATTTTCTGTTCGGACCTCTACTGTATCGAGAAGCTACTATTCTAGCCTGTATCCGCTCGGATGTCTCAGCAGCCTGTTTGGACGCCTCTCAGTGATCGATCAGCTTCAGATTCTTTCCAAGTTCAGAATAAGGGAAGATTGATATACCCGTCCGGAAGATGTGGTTTCCCGTCCGGACGCACTCATATACAAGGCAAGAATTGCAATTCAAATATCACTGTCTGGACGCCAGTCAGCCTTGGTCCGAACGCTCGTGCAACTAATATGGAAATTGCCGATTCGACTTCAACCATCCGGACGCCTGCCCCTCATGGTCCAGACGCGCGCATAGCAGATATGGAAATTGCGTGTTGAAGTTCAGCCGTCCGGACGCTCATCCCCCTTGGTCCGGACGCGCGAAACCTTATAAGGAAATTACTTGCAGCGGACGTGCGACCGTCTGGACGCGGCTCTTAAACAGGAAAGATTTTCAGCGAAATTCTCGGAAAATCCTGTCGCACTGGTGTCCGTTTGGACGGCCCAGGTTCACTGTCCGGACGACGTTCGTATATATTTCAGCAATCGTCCATTCTACACCTTAGCCTATAAATAGAGGCCCTTGGGCTTTGAGAACTGTAAGAATTCGGTATTGAATTCCACAAGTGCTCAGAGAAGTTATTTTGAAGATTGTCGAGCTGATCTAGTTTCCTCTGAAGCCATTGCAAGTGTGTTGTTGTTGTGCTACATTTGAAGTCTATCTTAGGGGTTGGCCCTAAGGTAAAGGATTCCATTGAAGACCCTTTCAGGTAGGAGACCTGGTTGGAAAGCGTTCGTGTTGGGTTACACGTTAGAGAGCAAGGTATGACCACTGCATCGGGTATATGTGAGTGTTACTATCTTGTATCTAGCTTTGTCTTCTGAGTCGTGGATATCCTGGGTTTGGCTGCCCCGGAGTGGTTTTTCTCTTAATTGAGTTTCCACTTCGTGAACAAAAATCTCTGTGTCATTTAATTTCCGAATTATTATTTTTGTTGACACTTTGTGCACACACTTGCTGTTTATTTTAGAAGTCAATTTCCGTTTTTCATCAACCTTATTGGAGCATGTCGAGCAGAGCTAGATCGACATCTGGGTGTGCCTGAAGTATCATCACCCCAAGTTGAATGATGATGATGATGATTGAGAGTTTTTATTATTGTTATTTTGGGAATAATTTATTTTTTCTGAGACTTTTTGTATTTGTTTAACATACCATGGCTTTTTCTATTATACTCTGTTTACCCTTTGTCCTTTTGTGACAAAAAGGGGGAGTATTTTTTGTTTTGGTCAGGAAATGTATTTCCAAACCGGTCAAGTGTTTTTTATTCCAGAATGGCCAAAGGGGGGAGTTTGTTAGTATTTTATGTTGGCTACATCCTAGATGACAAAAATACTTTATGTCATGGTTGCTATTTAAACAGGATTATCGGTCTTATTCAGAATCTTCAAGTTTTATGGATAGTGTTTATTGCAAGCCATGTGCCTTGTCACAAGTTTCTAGAAGATGTTCATGAAGATCCCATGCAAAATCCAAGTCAGCTTGTCGGTTCCTGTACAACCTTCCGGATAGGCCTTTTAAGGCGTCCGGATGCCCAGCAATGTCTATAAGATTCAGCTTTGAAGACATCCGGACGATAGGGCAACACTGTCTTATTAAGGCGTCCGGATGCCCAGCAATGTCTTATTTGGGAAGTTTCTGTAAGATGTCTGGATGACGTGGCAACACGTCCGGACGCTACCCAGGGTTCTAGAATATTCCAGGTTTCTTTTACGAACGCAGAAAGGGTTGACAGTGAAGGTCATCCAAACACTCGGCCAAGCCGTCCGTACGTGGTCTTGTTTTGGGAAGAATCGAGCTATTCTGGAAAGACGGTCGCAGAAGACCATCCGGACAAGGCTATCTTCTGTCCAGACACTCCACAGCCAGAGTCCGAATTTGTCTAGAATTAGGTTTTTTGAAGCCTATATGAAGAGGGCTCTAGGCTTGTTATTGCAAGAATTCAATATAGAATTCCATAGCACTTAGAGAGGGTGTTTAGGGAGATTTGAAGATCCACTAGCTCCCTAGCCGTTGCTGGTGTGTGCTACCATTGTTTGTGTGAAGTCTATCTAAGGGGTCGACCCTAAGGTAAAGGAATTCATCAAAGACCCCTTCAAGTAGGAGACTTGGTTGGGAAGCGTTCACAGTGGGTTTCGTGTCATAGTTAAAGGCATGACTACTGCAATAGTTTTTGTGAGTACAATTGCTTTGTAACTTGCTTTGTCTTTGGATAGTGAATTTCCTGGTTTTGGCTACCCTGGAGTGGTTTTTCTCTTCACAAGAGTTTCCACTTTGTCAACAAAAATCTTGTCTCTTTTATTTTCCGCATTTAAGATGTTTTGTTGCGCACGAGCACACACTTGGTTGTTTAGAAATCATATTTTAATTTCATAGAGGTCTGATCATGCAGACTATGGTCAAAGGGCACACCGTTCAGGTTGATCCCCAACTTATTTGTTATGTGCTCAGGGTCCCAATTTTGCTAGTTTCAGGTGTTCCCTTTCGTCTAGGAGTTGAGGCACCCAGCATGACTTTCTCCGTGATTTCTTTGGTTCTAGACCTCAAGGGGAGGAGAAGTCCCACTCTCAGATCAGTATTAGAGCTTTTTCCCCTATGCACTGGTTCTTGGCAAAAATAGTTGTGACCAACTTCTGGTCACAAGCTCGTCGGAGTGCGGTTACTTTCAAGAAGGCCACCCTTTTTTATACTATTGTGATGAGGAGACCTTTCTGTCTGTGCAAGCACATTTTGCACACTATGCTCAAGGTGTTTGATCACTCATATCTATCTTCAGTTTGTGACAGACAATTCTGATTTTGAGCCCAAATCAAGGATACCGGATCCTCTTGGCATACAGACTCTCATGAAGTCCAAAACATTGTTGCGGCATGAGGGTCAAGGCGATGTTCCTCAGCCTCCTCCAGTTTCGGTTGACAGCTCAGCAGCTGCATCATCATCACAGGCCGTGCCTCATTCCTTCTACATTGAAGCTGCATTTGCTCAACTTATGTCTTCCATGGGAACTCTCCAGCGGGAAGTCAATCTTATAGGAGAGCGGGTGGAGCAGAGTCAGATCGACATCCGAGAGTGCCTGAAGTATCATCACCGAAGCTGAATGATGATGATGATGATGATTGAGAGTTTTTATTACTCTTTTTATATGTTTTTACTATTGTTATTTTGGGAACAATTTACTTTTCCTGAGACTTTATGTATTTCTTTAAAATACCATGGCTTTTCTATTATACTCTGTTTACCCTTTGTCCTTATGTGACAAAAAGGGGGAGTATTTTTTGTTTTGGACCGGGAATGTATTTCCAAACCGGTCATGTGTTTTTTGTCCCAGAATGGCCAAAGGGGGAGTTTGTTATTATCTTATGTTGGCTACATTCTGGATGACAAAAACACTTAATGTAATGGTTGCTATTTAAACAAGATTATCAGTCTTATTCAGAATCTTCAAGTTATATGGATAGTGTTTATTTTAAGCCATGTGCCTTGTCACAAGTTTCTAGAAGATGTTCATGACGATTCCATGCAAATTCCAAGTCAGCTAGCCGGTTCCTATGCAACTATCTAGACAGGCCTTTGAAGGTGTCCGGACGCCCTGTAGTGTTTAGAAGCTTCAGTGTTGAAGACGTTCGGATGTTAGGGCAACACCGTCCGGACGCTAGGTCAAGCTTCACCAATTCTACATGGAGTTGGATTTCAGTCGACACTTATTTGGGAAGTTTCTGTAAGACGTCTGGACGACGTTGAAACACGTTCCGATGCTACCCAGCGTTCCAGAACATTTCAGGTTTCCTTTACGAATGCGGAAAGGAGTGACAACGAAGACCGTCTAGACGCTCAGCCATGCCGTCTGGACGTGGTCCTGTTTTGGGAAGAATCGCACTGTTCTGGAAAGGCGGTGGCAGAAGACTGTTTGGACAAGGCTATCTTCCGTCTGGACGCTCCATAGCCAGAGTCCGAATTTGTTTAGTATTAGGTTTTCTGAAGCCTATAAATAGATGGCTCTAGGCTTGTTATTTGTAAGAATTCAATATAGAATTCCATTGTGCTTAGAGGGGGGTGTTTAGGGAGAATTGAAGATCTGCTAGCTCTCTAGTCGTTGCCGGTGTGTGGTACCATTGTTCGTTGTGAAGTCAATATTAGGGGTCGGCCCCAAGGTAAATGAATTCATCAAAGACCCCTTCAAGTAGGAGACTTGGTTGGGAAGCATTCGCGATGAGCTTTGTGTTATAGTTAAAGGTATGATTATTGCAATAGCTTTTGTGAGTACGAATGCTTTGTAACTTGCTTTGTCTTTGGATCCTGAATTTCCTAGGTTTGGCTTCCTCAGAGTGATTTTTCTCTTCACAAGAGTTTCCATTTCGTCAACAAATATTTTGCCTCTTTTATTTTTCGCATTTAAGATATTTTGTTGCACACGAACACACACTTGGTTGTTTAGAAGTCATATTTTATAACTCTTGGATAATTTTTACTCTGTTTAAACCTTGTCCTCTTGAGACATTTAGGGGGAGTAATTATTTTGTGATTTTTCTTATACTCTGTTTTACCTTTTGTCCTTTTGAGACAAAAATGGGGGAGTATTTTTTCATTTGGACCAAGATTGTATTTTTAATCGGTTAAGTGATTTTTGTCCCAAAATGGCCAAAGGGGAGTTTGTTAGTTTGTGATTGGTTGCATTCTGTTGGACAAAATCACTTCTATATAATGATGCTTTTAAACAGGGATTCAATTTATTTCAAAGTCTTCTTATTCAGAGTTATACTTCAAGAAGATTCTGCACAGATTTCAAGTAAGAGCAATCGGATCCCTTACATCAGTCCGGACGACGTAATATTCCGTCTGGACGCTCAACTGTCAAAGCATCATCCATTCAGACGACGAAAACTTTCCATCTGGACCTTCCCTTGTGTCGAGAAGCTTTGAACTGCTCCAGGTTGCATCCGTTCGGACGTCTCAGCAACACGGCCGGACGCCTTTCAGTGTTTGACAAGGAAAATGATTTCGTTCCAAAACATAGAAATGGGAAGACAGCTGCAGCCGTTCGGACGATGTTTGTTCCCGTCTGGACGCTATCCTTGATAAGGCAAGTCGTGCATACAAAGTTCAACCGGCCAGGCATCTGTCTCCATGGTCCGAACGCGCAAGCCTTAATATGGAAATAGTGAGCCGCAGAAGTTCAATGGTCCAAACGTTAATCTCCATGGTCCGGACGCTTAAGTCTTAATATGGAAATTGTGTGCAGCTAAAGTGCAACAGTCCAGACTCTAGGGCAACACCATTCAGACGCAGCTTTATTCAGGAAAGAATTTCAAGTGAATTTGGAAAGTCGATCACACAGTTGTTCGTCCAGACGCTCTCAGCTACCGTCCGGACGCCGCCTAGAAATCGTATAAGACTCGATTTAGGTTTCTATGGCCTACAAATAGAGACCCCTAGGCATGTATTTTGTAAGAATTCGGGAGTGCTTAAAGAGTTTATTTTAGAAGTTATTGTGCTTATCCGCTCAATCTCAAGCCGTTGCCAAGTGTTGTTGCTGTGCTGAACTGAAGTCTATCTTAGGGGTTGGCCCTAAGGTAAATGATTCTATTGAAGACCCTTTCAAGTAGGTGACTTCGTTAGGAGGTGTTCATGTTGGGTTTCACGTCAGAGTTCAAGGTATGACCCTTGCAAAAGGGTATGTGAGTGCTACTGCTTTGTAACTAGCTTTGTCTTCTGATTAGTAGATATCCTGGGTTAGGCTGCCCCGGAGTAGTTTTTCTCTTAATTGAGTTTCCATTTTGTCAGCAAAATATCTGTCTCTTTAATTTCCACATTGTGATATTTTGTTGCACACTATTGCACACACTTGGTAAATTAGAAGTCGTCTTTAATTTTCATTTATAAACAACTTGCAATAATATGAATCTTTGTACTATAGTGAGGGTGTCGAACCACAAGGATTGTGTATGTTGTTTTGCGTAATGGAAAACTTAAGAGGGATCTAACTTAAACCTTGAAAAAGAAAAGATAAAGGTTGTAGAATTGAAGCTACAACAAGTAAATTGATGAAAAGCCAAAAATGAAATAAATGAAAAGTAAACTTAGGGTATTGATCTCATCTCATCCGCATACCTATGGAAAGCTTAATGACTCATGTGGATCTTCTTAACATGTTCATTATGAGCGTGTAATGGGTGTCAACCATACAATGACCTCGATATAAAGTTACTTAAAAATAAGCATACATGACCTATGAACACCATATTAAAGATGTAATGATAAGATATCTCAGTTTCACACCAATCATTCCACGTAAAGTTAAACTACAATTGAAAAACTTTTTAAACTAGGAAAGGTGTGGAGTGATCGATGTTCCCTGACATACCCTATAAAACAACTCTAATAAATAAACATGGATCATGTCAAATGGTACCATTGCATAGACATCGTTTCCTCAATCACAAAAATCAGAAATGTCGGTTTAACTCAAGAAATCTAAGACATCTCATAGACAAGAAAATCTCTTTTTTCAAGAATCAATATAGATTGGAACTCAATCACAAATCGTTTTACAATCTTAAAAGCAAGATTAAAATGAAAATAGTTTTGCGATTCTCAAGACCATGCAATCATCATACATCTCAAGAAAAACCCTAAGAACACCAAGAACAAACCATGGTCTTTTGGAAGAGATTTGATCAAACCTTAAGAACGGGCTTAGCTGCACATGATTAAACTAAATCTAAGCATTAAATCTATCAAAACAGTAAAGAAAACAGGAAGAAAATGAAGAACAAAAACTATACTAAAGCTTAGAGAATTCGGATTACAACAAGGAAAGAAAAGGAAATACAAACTAAGCTAGAAATGAAGATCAATGAAAGAAAAGCAAAGGAAATGAGCTCTCTTGGTTTTGGCCCATAGAGTTGCGTCAAAGGAAGCTAAAAGGGACGAAAATTTAATCTAAGATGCCCTTGAAAATCAAAACCCAAGAAAGGCATATTTGAAACCCTAGCTATCACCTTATATTAATAGAGATTGAGGATTGACAAAATATCATCAAAGATTGATTATGGCTGCACGAAATGGATGTCGACATCTCATTTCAACCGCACAACTTGAGTTTGATTTTTGAATCGCACAAAGATTGTGTCGATATCTGTAGATTTTCTAGAAGATTTGAAATCTCTCAATCGAATCGCTTGTCGATCGATCGGTGTTCGCTCGATCGGATGTCCTGTGTCGCTCGATCAATGTTCGCTTGATCGATTAGAAAGTCAATCGATCGACATATGCTTTTAAGACTTGTCCGATTTTCTCTTGGTAGGAACCTTTTCAATTAATCTTTTCAGTTCTAATTATGATGATTTAAACTTGTTTCCAATCAAGACCTGAAAATAAGACAAAACACAACAAAACATTATGTTTACAAAACAAATTGGGTATAACATATGTGAATTAAGGGGTCTTGAATAGAATATTGTAAGACTTATCACACCCCTAAACTTACATAATGCTAGTCCCAAGCATTACAACTAGAAATGAAAAATAAACTACTCTAAATTTCCTCGTTTGTGGGAAATGCGATTGCATTTAGCATATGCAATAAGCCTTTTAAACCCCTAGGTTTCCCTAGTGGACGAGTGAAGTCTCGTGAAGGTTTAGCAGAAATGATACCTACAAACGTTTTTTTTTGAATGTAATATACATGTTATATCTAAGAATGAAGCATCATTACAATAGTGGTTATTATTTCATGAACAACTTTAAACTAATAAACTCTATCTTCACACTGTTTAAAAAAAATCATAGTCTAATCACTTACAAATGGCCGGCTAAGATATCAAATGCTCCAAATGGTGCAATTTGATATTAACAAATAGTTATGGGGCTTTCAAAGTATTTCCTACATACATGCTTCAGTATCTTAAAATTCTTCATATTTCTCATCTGTTAGAATAACCAAGGCATAGGCAAACTTTAATATTTTATACAACATTATTATGGCTATGCAATGTTCAACTCCTTTAAGCTTCTAAATGACCTATGTAACAAGTGTTAGGCTAGTGACTCCCAAACCAAATGGCTTTAGGGTGCTAGATGTAAAACATCTCTACAGGCTTAATAACTCAAGTCAAAAAGAACTACCAAGTCAAATTAGCCATTTTATTACTACTCACATCTTTTGACGTGAACACTCAATGCTTAATGAGGCAAGAGGTCTGGTTACTCAATGAAGCTCAATTTTATTTTTTTGAACGATGCTCAAGTCATCCATCTAACAAGTCTGAGATACTAATAACAAATATGCAAGATATTAACTTAAGCTCATACCCCACAAACAATATACCAATGTATTTCATGATTTCTCAATTTTTTACAAGTGAATCTCATAGCCAAATATAATTGAGCAGACTTAGAATCTCTAATTGTGTGATCATGTGTTTAAAATTTTAAAATTGCCAATGAAAAGCAAATCACAATTACAAATCAACCAAATTCTACAAAATAACATAAATATTTACAAAAAATTTGAAAAAAAAATTAAGACAAAGTGACTTTCCATACCCCCAAACTTAAATCACACATTGTCCCCAATATGTATAAAATGAAAGCATGGTGTCAGGGATAAAAAAAGAAAAAAAAACACTTAACCTGAAAAATAAAACACTAAGAACATGTAGAAGATTAAAAATATCAACAAGCATGGCATATAAACAATGTAATGTAATGGATTGAATTGGGGTGCCTGCCAAGAGCACTAAGTTTAACGTCTTTAGCCAGACCCTTCAAAATTGACAGCCTAAGATTTGGTCAGGGTATGGCAGCGGTTGGGCAAAATTTATCTTTTCATGCCCATTAGAATCCTTGAGACATTTGGGATATGGGGATTCCAACTTATAATGTGTCTCAAGGAATGGAGTGGTGGAGTGCGGAACATCGGTAAGCACTCCCTTACCTTTAGCAAGTTTTATCTTTCTTGATTGCCCTATTGGTTCAGTCCTCGTCTCTCCCAACTTTGGGTTAATGATTATCCCTCCACTCCTAGGATTGGTGATAGGTTGACTAGAACATTTCCTGGGCTCTCTCTCGTTAAGGAACTTAGCTAGTCGTCCAATTTGGACTTCTAGCTTTTCTATAGACTGAGAGTGAGAATTCAGAATTTGAGTCTGAGACTCAAATTTACTGAGACTTGTCAACACCTTATCTTCAAATGTAGAATTGCTAAAGGGTGGAAGGGCTAATTGCTATTGTTGGGAGGGAGGACGTGGATTAGGTGGCGGCTGGAAAAATTGATTGTTGGACTACTGATAAGCTTGGTTTTGCAGTCCATTAAACTGGGGAGCATTAGGTCACCACAAACTACTAGAATTATTTCTCAATCCCGTGTTATAAGAGTAATTGAATTGATCACTAACCGGTCTAGAGAAAGTTGCATTCATTTGCTCTATAGAAGGCTCAAAAATCTATCCAATGCTAGGACAATCTCTCGCCAGATGTGATGGGTTGGAGCAAAATGAACATGCTTCTTGTGGAGTAGAAATGTGAGAAGCACTCCCAGGTACAAAACCAGATGCAAGTAATTGGTCTAATTTTCTACATAAAGCATCTACCTTGGCATTCAAGTCCAAAGGCTGGGATACTTCATAAAGAGTTTGGCTTTTAGTATGTGTCCTACAACCGAATGATGAGTGGTCTAAAGAATTTTCAAAATTTTCATCTTCACTTTTTAACATAAATGTGCATCCACATGAGGCCTTTACCATTTGTCTATGTGGCTCAGTTAAGCCATCATAAAAGCACTGTACTAGCTGGCACTTAGGAACAGCATGACGTGGACACTTTCGTAAAAGGTCATTCATCCTTTCCCATGTTTCATGAAAAGGTTCTCCCTCAATTTGCGAAAAACCAATTATGGCTTTTCGTATTTGATTTGTTTTCCCTATGGTAAAGTACTTCTTAAGGAACTCGTGTTGCATCTGCCCCCAAGAAGTGATCGAGTTAGTCTCTAGGGAATTTAACCAATATTTTGCTTTGTCTTAAAGGCGCATCCTTAAAGCATCTTCAGATATATTCTGCAACCTTATGGTGGAGCAGATTTCTAGGAATTCATCTAAATGCTTATAGGGGTCCTCGTTATTAAGTCCATAGAAAAATGGAAGCATTTGTATAATGCTGGACTTAATTTCATATTGAGCTACCGTGATATTTGGCAGCTGTAGGCATGAAAAAGGTGTGTATGTTGAGGGAACGTAACGGTCTCTCAACAGCACAGGCCTTGGTTCTTCAGCCATATTATTTTCAGAACATGCTCTTATACTTGGATTCTTTTCGAATCGAAGTTGTCTAAGAGTACGTTCTATGTCTAGGTCGCTCGGAAAAAGAGGCAAAGATAGTGAGTGGCGATCGAACATAAACTAACCAATTTAATGTAACAGTATCTACAAAACAGAAAGAAGCAAAATGAAAGAAGAATTCAGTAAAATATCAGTTCCTGCAGTGATTCCAGTTCTGTAGCAGCTTCAGTGCTACTGGCAAGTAGGTCGCTCGATCGACAAGTCGATCACTCGATGCACTTTGTCGATCGCTCAACTTTCCTCTGTAGAAAACAGATAAGAAAATTTTTGTAGAAACCAATTTTTACCAAACTTTAAAACAAAACTTATGCACATAACAGAAAAATATGCTGGAAAGAAGATAGAAAATTTAGAAAAGCTCAGTTTCTGCTTTGAATCACAAGATTCAGTAGCTTTAGTGCTACTGGAGGTAATCGATCGATTAATATGTCGATCGATCGGCAATCGCTTGATCGATTAATTTGTTGATCGATCGATTCTTTTCTGCAGAAACAGAACAGAATCCATTTTTTTTTGGTAACAGAATTAAAACAGCTTATGTACAGAATATACACTATATACCAAATTAAACTAGATTCAATCCTAAATATTCCATAAACAACCGTTAATAATCCCCGTCAATGGCGCCAAAAATTGGTAGTGTTTTCACAGATGATTAAAAAATAGTGATTTTGGTTTCAAAAACTAAATCGACTCTGAACGACTATGTGGATTTTAATATTTATAAACCACTCGCAATAGTATGAATATTTGTACTATAGTGAGGGTTTCGAACCACAAGGATTATGTATGTTGTTTTGCGAAATTAAATTCTTAAGTGGGATCTAACTTAACCTTGAAAAAGAAAAGATAAAGGTTGTAGACTTGAAGCTACAACAAGTAAATTGATGAAAAGCGAAAAATGAAATAAATGAAAAGTAAACTTAGGGTACTGATCTTATCTCATCCGCATACCTATGGAAAGCTTAATGGCTCATGTGGATCTTCTTAACATGTATGGTATGAGTGCTTAATGGGTATCAACCATACGACAACCTCGATATAAAGTTACTTAAAAATAAGCATACATGACTTATGAACACCATATTAAAGACGCAATGATAAGATATCTCAGTTACGCACCAATCATTCCACGTAAAGTTAAACTTCAATTGAAAAACGTTTTAAACTACGAAGGGTGTGGAGTGATCGATGTTCCCTGACATACCCTGTAAAACGACTTTAATAAATAAACATGCATCGAGTCAAATGGTACCATTGCATAGACATCATTTCCTCAATCACAAAAATCGAAAATGTCGGTTTAAGTAAAGAAATCTAAGACATCTCATAGACAAGAAAATCTCTTTTTTCAAGAATCAATATAGATTAGAACTCAATTACAAACTATTTTGCAATCTTAAAAGCAAGATTAAAATTAAAATAGTTTTGCAATCCTCAAGACCGCAATCATCATACATATCAAGAAAAACCCTAGGAACATCAAGAACAAATCATGGTCGTTTGGAAGAGATTTGATCAAACCCTAAGAACGGGCTTAGCTGCACATGATTAATCTAAATCTAAGCATTAAATCTATCAAAACAGTAAAGAAAACAAGAAGAAAATGGAGAACAAAAACTATATTAAATCTTAGAGAATTCGGATTACAAAAAGGAAAGAAAAGGAAATACAAACTAAGCTAGAAATGAAGAATAATGGAAGAAAAGCAAAGAAAATAAGCTCTCTGGGTTTTGGCCTAGAGAGTTGCATCAAAGGAAACTAAAAGGGACAGAAATTTAATCTAAGATACCCTTGAAAAACAAAACCCAAGAAAGGCATATTTGAGGCCCTAGCTATCACCTCATATTTATAGAGATTTAGGATTTACAAAATATCATCAAAGATTGATTATGGCCGCACGAAATGGATGTCGACATCTCATTTCAACTGCACAACTTGAGTTTGATTTTTAAATAGCACAAAGATTGTGTCGATTTTTGCAGATTTTTTTTGGAAGATTTGAAATCGCTCGATCGAATTCGCCCGTCGATCGATTAATGTTCGCTCGATTGAATGTCCTGTGTTGCTCGATCGATTAGAAAGTCGATCGATCGACATATGCTTTTAAGACTTGTCCAATTTTCTCTTGGCAGGAACTTCTTCAATTAATCTTTTCAAGTCTAATTTTGATGATTTAAACTTGTTTCCAATTAAGACCTGAAAATAAGACAAAACACAACAAAACATTATGTTTATAAAACAAACTAGGTATAACATATGTGAATTAAGGGGTCTTGCATAGAATATTTCAAGACTTACCATTTTCCCACGTCACAATAAGGTTTTTCCCTTCACTTTCCAACTGTTTCTTAAGGTGCTCCCACCAAATAGAAGCATGCTTCCTCAACTTGATGGCAACAACCTTCACCTTGTGATGTTCTGGAATATCTTTGTAATCGAAAATTCGCTCAATGGTGTTAAGCCAATCAATAATTCATCGGGCCGCATTCTTCCTTTAAATTCTAGATTGTCCACCTTGACATCATAATGGTGTTGGATACCATGAATTCTTAGGTTTCGAGGATGAGGTGGAGTGCTATCACTTGAGGCATGACTACGAGCTTGGTGAAAAGGATTAATATTTGTTCCATCGTCGCTAGAAGCTTGAACATCCGAACCATGAGGAAGGGCATCATGTTCAGAGGCTTGATAACGTTCTAAATGTTCTTGGAGGTGCTGTATTTGTCTCCTCAAGTCGTCCATTTCGATATCTCGCTTGTCCCTTTCTGAAGCTGCTACGGGTTGGTTAGCCTGAGCACGACAACCACGAATAGCCATAGAAATCAAGAGTTTGAGCAACCTGGCTCTAAAACCAATTTGATACCGGACATAAATGCAGATGGAAACAACTATACAAACTCACTCAAAATGAAAGATAGAAGTTCAACACCCAAGAGATAACACCAAAGGGATATAGAATATCACCACACAAAGGATTGCCACAGCTGAAAAGCATGTCAAACACTACAAAAGATCAAATTGTAACAAGATTAAAGGATTGGCGTATGCAAATTAACGGGCTTGAATGTGAAAAATTCAGCGTTGATCAGGCACCTCAGGAGAAAGTGGAGAAGTGGTTAGGAGCGTAGGAATAGCTTCGGGGGACCTGGGCAGAGTCTTATTCACAGCTAGGACTTTCCTCTTTGCCTTCTCCTTTTTCTTAAAGGCTTTCTTCCCAGGAGGCATCCTAGGAAGCGGTGGCTCGAAGGCCCAGTTGCCTTTGCCTTCTTAAGATTCTTTCTCCGCATCAATTTGCCCTACACTCAAGAATGTTGTAGCCAAACCTCTCCTAGAGATAAGCGTCGATGACGATGGTGTCATAGTTCATCCTCGCGACGTTCGCCACAAGACTGGAGACCTTGAGTGCCGCCCTGATGCGCTTCTTCTGTGTGTGGGTCACATCGGGAAATAGCTCCCCTACAAGGAAATATATAGAAATTCAAAGGACTAAAAAAATAATAACAATAAGATAAAAGAAAAATTGAAATACTTATAATCTTTCTTTAGTGTGCCTCACTCTCGGGGCACCCTCTGATCTTTGGGTAAATCTTCAAGGATATTTGACTCCCAAGTGCCCGAGACGTAGAAGAACTCCACAAACCAATTCTTGTTGTTGGAGTAAATTTGCTTAAGTGTGATGAACTGGAGTTTCAATCGGATGGTGAAGGCCAGGACTCCCGTCTTATTGTACACCTGTCGGTAGATGGCAAAAAACTCCGGGATAGACATCTGATGCCCAAGGTTTATCTCCGGCCACAGCATAAATGCGATAATAAAGTGTCTCCACCCATTTAGGCATTATCTTGAAACGGGCAGCTGGATATATCATAGCAATTATCAGCGATGGGCTAGAGAGGGAAACGAAAAAATGGCCAAAAGCATCCGTTTATGAAAGCAGATATCCCTAGAGCCAAGTTCCCGGAAGGGGGCAGTGGATGCACACAAACACCAGGATATCAAAATTATGCCTAAGAAAGGTCTTGTCCTCCACCATGTAGATAGAACGTAATCCACCGACGTTCTCCTAGTCGAGAGGATAGGGGCCTCGTTGCTGTCCGTAATAACCCCCATGTGCTGATCCTTGTCGTAAAAGGCTGGAAGGAAGACGGGACTTCCCCTAGTAGATTGTTGTGGGAGATAGAGGAACTACCGGAGCACGACATTTTTTCGGGGAGAAGAAGGTTGGATTGCAGAGCGAGAAAGGAAATTGAGGAGGCAAGGAAGAGGTGTTCGACGGAAAAAACACGAATGAAGGAACAGTAAGTTCAGAAGGAAGGGGGTATTTTTACTAAAAATCCTCAGGACACATTGTGGCAATAAGATGGCTATCCCAAACGGGTAATCATTAAGTACCTCAGTTAAAGACCCGGACCATCATATCCCAGGGGAGTGGAATGGTCGGAATGCCAGGGGGTGAAGCAACGCGTAAAATACGGAGATGGCTCATCATCGGGGTTCCATCAAAATTCGTGCAAATTTGACTTGGTCGAGAAAGACATATGTCCATGCGTGCTTTGAGTGTTAGCCGAAGCGATGGGTAAACCTTTAGATCATGGATACGTGTCCCAGGTGACACCGCGGACATGGAATCTTAAGAGTTTATAGCTGGCGGGGACTCAAAGCGTTGACACATGAGCGCAAAAACGGTACATTACAAGAGGAAACGAAAGACTGTTCGAAGCCCCTGGTTATGAAAACGACAAAATTCCTATTATCAAAGCCATCGTCTTAGATAAGGGAATTTGGGGGGGTAACTGTTGGGATTAATCCCACTTGGCCCGACCAATTTTGAAGATTGCGAGCCTTTGAGTCTACATTGACTCACTATCGATTGTGAGCCTGTAATCCATCAAGTACGAGCCCATGAGTATGAATTTGGATACCCTGGAGTCCTGGGAAGGTATTGCCCTGGGAACCGACATAGCTAACCAGGGGCGGTGATATACGATCCTGAAAAATCCAAAATCATACCCGGTTCTTGGAAATCCTGAATTTGCTACCAAGAATCTTGCTTTGAGACAGGTAAGGAAAGAGTCCCAGTTTAGGGGAGGTAGAGGATTCCAAGTCCAGGCCAGACTCTAGCGGCGCTCCTAGGTCAAGAAATGAGCACAGCATCCTAATGCAGTGAAGCCTTCATCACTCAACCTATAAATAGGCCCTTTCACCAGGTATAAATCTAAGACTAAAATATTGTTTTTTTTGGCATTATTATCCCTAAAAAAACTTACTTAGGTATCAAAGTATGATTCATTGGCAACCCCGATGCATTCTCTTGACGGTGTTGGTTTTCTTTGCAGTGTAACGAGAACTCCTAGGACGTGAAGAATATCGGCGATCGCCAGCTCACGCCATACCAAAAACTGTACCGACACCTTGATTGATTAGACTTAACCATATCATATAGGTCTTCTATTCCTTGATTGATTAGGCTTAATCCCATCTTATAGGTCTTATTTGAGTTGGATTCAACCCACTTGAGTTTAAGTCCATCATCATGTCTTGGAAAAACTTCTTCACCGACTTAACTAGAAGACTAAAACATACAACAGAAAAAGTTTCAACACAGAATTTGCCAATACTAAAAACCTAACACTTTTTAATTTTAATTTTTAAATTTGGCCACCCTTGTTTTTTATGTATTTCTTTTTCTTTTTTTTTTTTTTTTCTTTTTTTTTACTTTTCTTCTTTTCATTTTTTTTATGAACGGTATTTTCGTCATTGGTGGAACACTGACAATTTTTTTATAGTTTGAACAGACATTGTCCAAATTAAACGTTTGGGGGACATTGTCAATTAGATGGTAGTTTGAGGGGGCATGTGGACTTTACCCTATTATTAATTTTCAAAATAAAAATATAGACAAATATTTTAAACCACAAAACAATCAAAATTATTTTCTCATTTATATCATACCAGATATTTTTTTTTTCAAATAAAAAAAAAAATAAGGCCATATAATAATGGACGCAAAATGATAATTTTGTTTGTTTTTTTTAGAAATATTGAAGAATTTTTCAAAAATTAAAAAAAAAATCTATCGAAAGAAAAATGCCCATTTGCTTGATTGGACCTCTTCTATGGTCAATGATAAATTTGATGTTTGAATGTGAAGATGATCATGATGATGATAATATATATGAATTGCTTTATTTTTTAACTAATCAAATTGTAAGCAATCAGCTGGTGGACTTCTTTCTACCTATGTTAGTTTGTGATTGGCCTCATTCTGTTTGGACAAAATCACTTGTATGTAAAGATGCTGTTTTACAAGGGATTCCGCTATTCAGAAGAGTTTCAGAAGATTCTACAGTCAGAAAAGTCGGTTCCCTGTCAGCCGTCCGAACGCACATCTGTCCACTGTTCCATCCATCCGGACGACGTGCGATACAGTCCGGACGCCCAGACAGACCTAGCATCATTCATCCGGATGACGTAGATTTCCGTATGGACCCTTCACTGCAACGAGAAGCTTCTGTTCCAGCTTGCATCCGTCCAGACGTCTCAACAACCCTTCCGGACGCCTCTCAGTATTCGACCAAGCTTCAGATTTTTTCCAAGTTCAGTTATGGGAAGATTGATGCAACCGTCTGGACGATGTGGATTCCCATCCGGACGTGCTTCTCCTTAAGGCAAGAATCGCAATCCAAATTCAACCGTCCGGATGCCAGTCTGCCATCGTCCGGACGCGCGTGCATCTGATATGGAAATTGCGTATTCAACTTCAACCGTTCGGACGCCTGTCTTTTATGGTCCGGACGCGCGCACCACAGATATGGAAATTGCGTGTTGAAGATCGACCGTTCGGACGGCCATCCCCTTAGTCCGGACATGCGAAGCCATAGTAAGAAAATTACTTGCAGGAGACGTGCGACCGTCCGGATGACAGTTCCTCACCGTTCGGACGCGGCTCTCAAACAGGAATGATTTTCAGCGAAAATCTCAAAAATTCTGGTCGCACAGTTGTCCATTCGGACGGCTCAGGTTTACCGTCCGGATGGTGTCCGTAAATATTACTGAAGTCACCCATTTGAACCCTCAGTCTATAAATAAAGGCCCCTAGGCATTGAGAACTGCAAGAAATCGGTATTGAATTCCTTTAGAGCTTAGAGAGTAATTTTGTGAAGTTATCGGAGCTGATCTGTTCTCTCTCATGCCATTGCAAGTGTGCTGTTGCTGCGCTACAACTAAAGTCTATCTTAGGGGACGGCCCTAAGATAAATGATTCCATTGAAGACCCCTTCAGGTAGGAGACCTGGTTGGGAAGCGTTCGTGTTGGGTTACACGTTAGAGAGCAAGGTACGACCACTGCATCAGGGGTATGTGAGTGTTACTACTTTGTATCTAGCTTTGTCTTCTGAATAGTGGATATCCTGGGTTTGGCTGCCCCAGAGTGGTTTTTCTCATCTTGAGTTTCCACTTCGTTAACAAAAATTATTGTGTTATTTATTTTCCGCATTGTTATTTTTGTTAACACATTAAGCACACACTTGCCTTTTATTTTTAGAAGTCAATTTCATGTTTCAACCTAGAACTTTTCATCGTTAGTTTTCATTATTATAATAATCTTACTCTTCCTTTTTGGAACGATTTTGACATAATTCTTAAAAACTTGCCATAAGAAAATGATTTGACAGTGAGACCATGCAATATATATATACATACACTTTATCTTCTTTGGCTCATAGATCTAAACTTTTTATACTTGACCTCTTTTATATACTACTAAGATACATATAAGCCACACCTATTGTAACGCCCCAAATCTGAATCTAAACTCTCGCAGCGGAATATAATTTTTTTCTAAAGTCTTAGGAATTGATAGTATAACATATTAGAGCTGACTGAAATATCTCAGTATATTTATTAAAAGTTACTTAGGTTTATCTTTACATTCCATATGCACACTAGGTGCATCAAAATTAGTGCCACAGACGGCACATAAGCATACAACATAAAACATGCCAAACATGACATCGTTATAAATATTTACATGCCATAAAACAAAACACACATAAGTACAACTAGTAATTTCTAAGCTAGCGCATAATAGTTCGATAATGGTTTCAAAAACCATCAAAACTGGCATATGGGTCCATGCCTTCATTCTCCACATCTGCATCAGTAATTATGCAAATATAACGTCATCATATTTACATAGACAAACAAGTGAGTCATCAATTTTCGTAACTAAGTTACCATCAGATTAATAATAGTTCATAAATAATATAAATGCAAAGGTTGTATGAATATGCATCGTAGTAACCATTTAGTTTGTGTTTTAAGATCATCTTTTTTCAAACCTCTCGTTCTAGGTTATCTAAACCCGTTCATGTCCATTGCCTCACACTTAAAGTCTTACTTGTTTTTACTGGAATCCTACCTGTTCTAGCATTAGTTATATATTTGGCCTTCAGACACCCCTGGGTCACTTTGAACCCCCTAGGTCCACTAATTAGCCTTCCTTCTACTTGCTACTACATTAGCTTGTTGATGGCTATTTTCTCAGCCATTTTATTAATTGGATACAACATGAAATGCATGAACAAACACCCATGCAATGAACACACACCACACAATCCTAATGAAACGTAGAATCACCCTCAGTAAGTACATCCATACTTACTCTCCTTGGTGTAGTTTTTAGCTCAACAAATATGTACAAAGAAGATAATATATTCATCAGACCTTTTTCCAATATTAAATGTGTATATTTTTACATCCCTTTACTCATCGTTTTTAGTCATCTTAAAAGATGATTACTTATGAGTCTTTTGACGTTTAAGCTTTATGTTCAAACACCGAAATGTGGTGACATAATGTTTAAACATAAGTCTTTAAGTCGAAGCACTTTAATAAGTATTTTTAGAGTAGTTATGATTATCTACAAGAATTGTAAGTACTAAAACAAGACAATAACATGAGAATATAAATACTACAACGATTCATGTTTAAGCACCGGAACACAGCATAGTGCTCTTGGTGACATAACACTTAAACATGAATCCTAACAAGGTAACCCTATATATATATATATTAATAAGAATATATTCACTATTTTACAAAAGTCATTAAATCAATTAAAATCACTACTTTGATTCATGGTTAAGCACCGAAACGTGATGGCATAATGCTCAAACATAAATCTTAACAATTAATATGGAATGCTATAAAATAAATACACAAGTAATAAAAATTACCTATGATGATCCAAGACCATCACAAGGCTAAAATAAAACAATAATATATATATATATATATATATATATCCACAATTTCATAAAATTCACAATAATATCAAATAAGATCAAAGAGAGGTATATGTGTTCTTTTAGTTCATTTTCTTTAATTCTTTTCTTTTCAACCTTATTTCTTTTGTGTTTGTTGGTACAGTTTCCGGTACGGTGACGTGTTGCCTTGTGATTCGTTGCCTTCCTTGATATTTGCTCTCCTCGTAATCTGCAAAATAATAAACGGCTCATCGGCTCGTGGGGGTGCCGACCATACCCCCACTCTAATGCCTAAGTCAGTTCAAAACTATTTATTTTCTGGAGAGTATCAACAATCTCAGAGCTTGGAGAATCTGCCTGTCTAAAATACCTGGTGTAGTGGTCTTATTTATAGGCTCACAGCTCACAGTTATAAAACTGCTAAAATACTTGGAGCATAATTTGATTAGGAGTCTGAGTCCTAGATCACATAGTCTTTAATCTTATCTTCATAGAATTTGAATTGGGTAGTAGAGTCCAAACTGGATAGGACACTACCTCTTCAGCTGATGCCATACTATTAGATACCTTATCCCATATTTGATAAAAGTCTTATCTTGATATACTCGGGATATGTGTCTTTTTGGAGATAACGAACGAATGGTCTTTTACTTAGGTCTAATCTAGCCGGGCCGACCCGATGGGCTCGGCCCACGTGTCTTTGGAGCCGATTATTTCTCCAACAGTGTTCTATATTTTAGACATCATATTAACATAAAATATATCTTAGAAATCACTTATGGAACACTTGAACACATAGAAACTTACCAAACAATTCTTGAAACAAACATCCTTTTTAAGCCCAAAGTGGTCGGTTTTGGAGTTGCTAGTGCTGTTTTGGTTTCTGATCTTGGTTCTATAAATCTAGGCCATGAAAGAGTAAGGTAAGAGGTATATCTAGCTCTCCTAAGGCTGCTGGACATAAATACAAAAGAGAGAAATAGAAAAGTTTCACTCAATCTTCACCTTGGCCGAGTAGTGGAGTTTTAGGGCTAATTGAGTTTTTGATTTTTCTCTATACCTTAGGCTGTGAATGTGACGTCCCACATTGCCTGGGAATGAGGATGTGCTTATATGTATAAATGCACCATTTATTACACAACGCGTTTTAAAGCCGTGATGGTTATGAACCTATCAGAACTCCGCAGTTAAGCATGCTTCTGCGAGAGCAATCCCAGGATGGGTGACCTCCTGGGAAGTCTGATTTGGGGAGCCAAAAGCGGACAATATTGTGTCATTAGGGGTGGGTCGTTACAAATGGTATCAGAGCCATTGCCCAGCCTGAGATGGTGGGAACGTGCACAAGCCCAATGAGGGACGCCAGCGGGGACGCTGGGTCCAAAGAGGGGGTGATTGTGACGTCCCACATCGCCTGGGAATGAGGATGTGCTTATATGTATAAATGCACCATTTATGACACAACGCGTTTTAAAGCCGTGATGGTCATGAATCTATCAGAACTCCGCAGTTAAGCGCGCTTCTGCGAGAGTAATCTCATGATGGGTGACCTCCTGGGAAGTCTAATTTGGGGAGCCAAAAGCGGACAATATTGTGTCATTGGGGGTGGGTCATTACAGTGAAAGAGGAGGGAAAGGGATGATCTTAAGCCTTCTAAAGGTGCTGGACGATAGCTTGAACTAAGGGGACAGCAGCTTAAAGCAAAACAGAAAAGTTCCACTCTTTTTCTCAAGTTGGCCGTTTAACTCTCTTAGGAAACATTTCTCTCTTTTGCATGGATTTTCTGAAATAAAGTAAAGGTCAGCTTGCTCTCTATTTATAGAAGACCAAAGGGGTGGGCTTTGGTGAAGAGATCAAGCCACGTAGAGGGGAGGAAAGGCTGCTGGAAATAAGAAAAGGATAGCTGTTGACAAAAATGTCTTTTTCACACCCAAAAGTCCAACTTTTTGTCTAACTAGACTTAGCTTTCAACTAGATTGCCTAAACTAAATAAATATCAGCTTTTCTCAGTTCTGGAGGCAGTTAGGGCCGGCTGGTCTGGAGAATTTAATTAATTTCTGCCAAAAATTCAACAGTTGGATTACTTAGGCACCGGTTTTGGCCAAAAAGTCAACTATCGCCAAATTGAATTCTGACTTCCCTAAATAGTCAACTATAAATTCAAAAAGTCAACTGGTGGACTTTTCATCAAATTTTACCATGTTATAGATATTTCTGTTGTGAGTACAATGGTCTTTGAATCATCTAAATCTGAGTCTGTTTGACCTGTTCTCGGTTCAATCAAAATTTTAAGCTTAAATGTTATCTTTTATGTTTTAAGGGTTTTAGAACTTGATCTTTAAGTTTTCAAAACAACTTTGGGTTTGTTTATAAAAACCAATGGATATTGTCTCCTCAACAATATCAATGATTTATTAAGAGCTTGAAATTACTGGGCGTTACACCTACACTAGTAATTGTCATTGAAATGGCCAGAAAAATAGTCATGTGCGTCACATGTGAGTTGGTTGGGCTACCTTGAGTTTTTGTCTAGTTGTTTTTCTTTTTAATAATTTTACTATTTTCAGCTATTTTATTTTATTTTTAATAATTTTAAGGGTATTTTAGGGAACTTAAATGCAAAACAAATTATATGTGGTGCAAGTGAGGAAAGTTTCGTTCATCATTTTAACATCAATTGCAAATGGAGGGGCTTGAGGGAATCAAATGTCACTTTTTAAAAAAAAAAGTTAAGTGGTCTTAGGACATGGCAATTTGTATTGGTGTGTCTCGTCAACCCGATATGGGTCAACATTAACTGAACCCATTTTAATTAATTTGGTCAAACCCCTAAACTCCGACACAGCCCATTTAAATTAGCAAGTAACATAATAATCTAGTCATGTTGGATTAACCCAACATGACCCGTTTTTGACCTGTACATGATCATGAATTTAAATGCAAAAGAAAAAATATTGATTTTTCATTTATATGAATTTTATATAATTTATGAATTTTTAAAATGAACTTCATATAAAAATAAATTTTAGCTATTTTACTGTTTTGGTTTTAAATTGTAAATTAATTAATTAATTAATTTATAGGGGTTATGAAGGTCACTTATGGGTTAAGCAAGTTGATCCGGGATTGGCTTGTTTATTAAATGAGTTAATTTGGGTTGAGTTGAATTGACCCAAACTTAGTTATACAAAACCCTAATCCTCTAATTTCATGTAGGGTTTATGTCGAGTGTGCGAGTTATGTAAAATTTTCATTCTACGATGGTCTAAGTGCGCCAAATAAATGGTGGTTTGGAGGAAGGGGGGAGGGGAGAGGTGAAGTGTATTTTCTTCTTCTTCTTCTTCTTCTTTTTTAATAATGGGAAAACCGAATAAAGTTTCTTCATAAATTTGCAAGAATGTTTTATAAAAGGATAGTCTTACTCTAACCTAGTTTAAAAACATGCCATGTGTTCATTTGCATGTGAGATTCACATGCGTTTTTAAATAATATGTTATAATCACATGTTTTTTGAATAAATTTTCTTCCAACTTTATCCTTGTTTTTAAAAATAGATGTGCATTTTACATGCAAATAGAGACATAACATTTTTATAGACTAGATTGAAGAAAATTTCTTCTAACCCAGTTTGGATAAATCTTTATCCTTCAGAAAATAAGTGAAAAATGGAGCTGACTTCTAAAATAAATAGCAAGTGTGTGCACGAAGTGTTAACAAAAATAATCAATGCGGAAAATAAACAACACAATAATTTTTGTTAACGAAGTGAAAACTCAAGATGAGAAAAACCACTCCGGGGCAGCCAAACCCAGAATATCCACTATTCAGAAGACAAGACTAAATACAAGATAGTAACACTCACATACCCCTGATGCAGTGGTCTTACCTTGCTCTCTAACATGTAACCCAACACGAACGCCTCCCAACTAGGTCTCCTACCTGAAAGGGTGTTCAATGGAATCCTTTATCTTAGGGTCGACCCCTAAGATAGACTTCAGTTGTAGCGTAGCAACAACACACTTGCAATGGCTTGTGAGAGAACAAATCAGCTCCAATAACTTCACACAATAACTTTTTAAGCTCTGAAGGAATTCAATACCGAATTTATGCAGTTCTCAATGCCTAGGGGCCTCTATTTATAGGCTGAGGGTTCAAATGGGCGACTGCTGTGATATGTATGGACGCCGTCCGGACAGTGGACCTGAGCCGCCCAGACGGACAACTATACGACAGAAATTCCAAGATTTTTGCTGAAAATCTTTTCTGTTTGAGAGCCGTGTCCGGACGGTGAGGCACTCTTGTCCGGACGGTCGCACGCCCGCTGCAAGTAATTTCCATATAAGGCTTTTGCGCATCTGGACCAAGGGAGATGGCCATCCGGACGGTTAATCTTCAACACGCAGTTTCCATATCAGATGAGCTCGCGTCTGGACCATGATAGGCAGGTGTCCGGATGGTTGAAGTTGAATACGCAATTTCCATATCTGTTGAACTCGCGTCCGGACCAAGCTGATTGACGTCCAGAATGTTGTATTTGAATTGCGATTCTTGCCTTATGTATGAGCGTGTCCGGACGGGAATCCACGTCGTCCGGACGGTTGCATCAATCTTCCCTTATTTGAACTTGGAAGGAAAATCTG
Source organism: Alnus glutinosa (assembly GCF_958979055.1). NCBI lineage: Eukaryota > Viridiplantae > Streptophyta > Magnoliopsida > Fagales > Betulaceae > Alnus > Alnus glutinosa. Next base: position 10,057,446 of record NC_084897.1, read on the forward strand.
AAGCTGATCGATCACTGGACATCGTCTGGATGGGCTGCTGAGACGTCCGGATGGATGCAAGTTGGAACAGAAGCTTCTCGATACAGTGAAGAATCTGGACGGAAATTCACGTCGTCCGAATGAATGATGATAGGTTTGTCGGGCGTCCGAACGGTATGGCACGTTGTCCAGACAGCTGGAATTGTGGACAGATGAGCGTCCGGAAGGGATGACACGTCATCCGGACGGCTGGCAGGGAACCGACTTTTCTGACTTGCAGAATCTTCTGAAACACTTCTGAATATCGGAAACCCTGTTAAATAGTATCTTTACATACAAGTGATTTTTGTCCAAACAGAATGAGGCCAATTAGAAACTAACAAACTCCCCATTTGGCCATTCTGTGACAAAAATCACTTGACCGGTTTGGAAATACATTCCCGGTCCAAAAATAAAAATTACTCCCCCTTTTTGTCACAAAGGGACAAAGGGTAAAACAGAGTAATAAAGAAACGAACTGCAATAAAAGTGACTCCCCCTAACAGTCTCAGAAAGACTAGGGTAAACAGAGTAATATTAGTCAAAGAGTTTAACAAAACATAGCAAAAACATAAAGCAAATGTCTCAAACAACAAAAAGACAACAAAACAAAAGAAAACTCAATCATCCTTTGCCATAGGGTGCAGTCCTAGGCGCATCATTCTCGTCATTACTACTGCCAGGATGATGATACTTGGGGCACTCCTTGAGATCCAGCTGGTTCTGCTCCACACGCTTGTTGATGGAGTGCACCTCCTGCTGCATAGAAGTGATGGACTGCTGTATGGTGCTCATTCCTCCCTAAATGGCAGCTAAGGCCTCCATTATCTATGAAAAATTGAGTTCCAGCTCAGAAGGCGGGACGGTCTGAGAGGATGAAGCCATGTCTGGGAAGCCGACTGGCATGGCAGCAGGGATGGGCACCTCATCATTGGAGTCATCTCTCCGCAGCTGCACATTAGACTTCATTAAAGTCTACTTGCTGATGGGCTGTTGAATCTTCATCTTAAGGTTCTCCAGTAATGTTGATTCCCGATTGAAGAATGATCTGAGTGAGTAGGCAGCCAAAGGGGAGGTCGGTATTACCCTCATCACAGGCCTCCAACATAACGCCCAAAATGTGCTTGCACAGACAGAAAGGCAAGCAGAGGTGGATGGCATAAACAAGCTGGGCCTTCTTCAGAATCAGGTCACTGCACCTGACAACTGGCCATAGGTTGTGCTGAACTATTTTGGCCAGCAAGTGATGAGAAGGAGACAATGCCCCGATCCGGATGGTGGTAGCACGCTCTTCTCCCTGTGGAATGGAATGGAAGAACTCTAAAAGATCGTCCACAGAGGTAGGAAGTACCACCTCATTATAAGGATTGCCGGGCAACTCAAGGACTGGTACTTCAATGAAGTGACTGATGATCTGGGGATCAATAGTGATGATATGCCTGTCAACAGTGGACTAAAGTACCAACCCACGATCATCGTCCTGCGCCATCTCTAGGTTGGCATAGAAGAGTCTGACAAGCCTAGTGAGGACAATACATGCACATGTGTAGAGATATCCCTAATGGTAAGTTTGGATAGTGTCATAAATACTATCTAGCGGAGGCACCATGATGTCAGCTCGAACCACATTGCGCTCAGCAATGACTGTGCGGTCCATGATTTTGGTTTGTAGTGCGCTCCTCTCTTCCTTTGATCTCTGGCGGACCCTGCGCTGGGAACTGATTGCTGACATGATGCTGTAAAAAGAAACCAACAAGATTTGCCATAAGTAATCCAAAAATATTCTTGTTAGGTCACACAAAAATTATAACAGCAGTAAATAAAAAGAAAAGAAAAGAAATACAACTAGTCCCAACACAGCAGATATATGCATCCCGAAAATTTCAACAACATTCCTAAAAGATATAAATATTCCAATAGTTAAAAATAAATTGAAAAGGAAAAGACTAGAAAAATACCTGGAATGTGAGAGAAGTGCACAAAAAAAAAGAGATAGGGAGATAAAGCCGAAAGCTCGCAAGAAATAACTTACAAGATGCCAAAAGGAAACTTTTTGGTAGGGTAGAGAGAATATGCGGCGGCCAGGTATTTATAGGGCCTGTGGGGTCCCCATCCGGACGGTGAAATAATACCGTCTGGACGAGCGCTGCCTCGGAACCATGCGGACAGGTCATGCGCGTCCGGACGAGTTATCCTTACCTTCCGGACAATTAAGCTCCACCCGTCTGGACTCCAAGAGTGACAGTCTGGATGCTCCACACTGAAACATTAGAAAAAATGAGGAAAACTTTACAGAAATCAATTTTTCTCAAGTCAGTTTCAGAACACGCATATATAATCTACTGATAACATAGTCAGAGAGCATCTCAAAACTAGGCAGAGATATAAAAGAGAGTTGAGAGTACAATTAGCACAAATATTTTCCTAGACATAGAAAATTTAAATAGACAACTCAACTCATGCAATGCGTGTGTGTGTGAAGACTTAACCTATAATGCAAATGATTTACTGCTTGATACTTATGGTGCTGCAACCTAGAGAGAATGCCAGAGTTTTTAGGTTCTAAGTTCAACTAGCATGTGGTCAATTTGGCCATCTTATTAAAGACCTCTTCTCCTATCTAAAATTTCTAGAAACAAAAAGTCAGAGAAGGAAAAATGTACATTTATGGGAGTCGTGGATAGTGCACATTTTTCATCGCATGAGAAAAGAAGCTATCCTACTTTTGCATATACAGGAAAACACTTGGCAGATTATAGTCATAAACTCTCAATTATATCTAAGCAGAGTAGATAAATGCACAAAGAATTGAGATATTAGGTGAAAACACATGCAATATCTAATATGCCTAGAGAAAAAAAATATCCTGCAAATACTCCCCAGAATTTTTTTTTTTTTTTTTTAAAAAAAAAAATGCAATATGGAAAAAAACATCATATGCCAGGCAAGATCAAACCTGATGATGCCAATATAGAAAAACAGTCGCTCGACCTGCTTTTTCTGTCTTCCCCTAACAAATACCTGCAAAGTTCTCTCAAGAGAAATAGGGGGTAAAAACACAACTGGTTCCTAGATTACATAAAGCAATCAAACCTGATGCCGTAGAATTAGGAACCAAATCCAAGGCATGAACACCCGAACCTGCTAGGTGCGTCTGTTCTTGACCCAAGCCTGCCTTCCTATGCGTGTTTGCTGGTAGGACATCATCCACTCCATCATGCTCTGCATCCAAATAGGTGGCTCATATGATATTGATCTTCTTTCACCTTCTGAGGCCTTCTAAATTGCTTGGATTTGTTCTTGGAGTTGCCACTGTGATTGGCTAGTACAAATCGCTGCAGAGGCCACTGATGCTGAGATGCTTGGTATCGTGGTGCATGAGACCAAGGAGCTTGATATCTTGGTTCTTGATAATAGGGAGCCTGATACCATGGAGTCTGGAACTGGGCCGCAAGTCTAGTGCCATGATTAGCCTGTCGGGGAACATCTTTCTTGGCCTTGGCTTTCTGAGCCTTCAGAAGGGAGCACTGAGGACGAACATGCCCACTTAGACCACAGGAATGGCATTTGGGAGGTCTTCTGATGAAATGAGGATTCTAAGTGCCTAGAACATCATCCTTGACCTTGTCCTTCCTTTTATCTTCAACAGTGGGAGGAGGCTCTGGGACTGCAGGTTTCACAAATATAGTCTTTGAAGTAAAGGGAGCATCAAAAGAGGGAGCTACATACCCGAGACCGGTCTTGTCAGTAGGGCTCTTCTGGACAGACAGCATAAGAGTCAACTTCTCATCAGTTACTCTTTCTAACTGAAGATGAGTCTTTAGCAGCTTCTCCTCGAGCTCTTGTATTCTGAGCAGTAATGAACTCTTCTCAGTCTGCAAACTGTTCAGATCATAGAGGTGCTATTTATGACCTTCCCTCAGCTTCTCATACTCTATGCAGAGTGTCTTGTAAGCCTCCTTGAGCTCTTCCCCATTATCACTATGCTTTGAATAAAAAGAGTCTTCCTCTTCAACGTGTGGGGCTACAAAGGCCAGAAATTTCTCAGACTCTGGAGCTTCTTCTTCTGACTCATCACTGAGAGTCACATTGTACGCCTTCCCCTTGCCCTTCTTAAGGTTCCCGTAATCGGCTCGACTATGCCCAAAACCTGAGCATTCAAAACTGGGCCCTCTGGGATCCTTCTTTTCTTCTTCCTCAGGTTTAGCTTCTCTGGGAGCTTTCTTCATTTTTTCAGAAAACTTTTTTTTGAATCGGTCGTCTCTCATAAGTCTTTTGAAATTCTTGGCTAACATAGCCACAACTTTTTCTTCCTCCTCAGAGTCATCTTCAGATGAGGGTTCTACCTTCTTTTTGGAAGCCTTTAGGATTGTCTTCAGCTTCTTGACCAGGGGCAGAGACAGCTCATATGTTTGAAGAGATCCCACCAATTCTTCAATCTTCATCTCTTCTAGATCTTTGCTTTCTTCAATGGTGATTACCTTGATCCTGAGGAACAAAATTAAGAGTTTGAGACATTATAATAAATAGAAGTAAAAAATAAATAACACTCAAGAAATTATTCTTCTCAGAGTGTACCAAGCTTTGATACCAATTGAAAAATGGAGTTGACTTCTAAAATAAATAGCAAGTGTGTGCATAAAGTGTTAACAAAAATAATCAATGAGGAAAATAAACAACACAAGAATTTTTGTTAACGAAGTGGAAGTTCAAGATAAGAAAAACTACTCCGGGGCAGCCAAACCAAGGATATCCACCATTCAAAAGACAAGACTAGATACAAGATAGTATCACTCACATACCCCTGATGCAGTGGTCGTACCTTGCTCTCTAATGTGTAACCCAACACGAACGCCTCCCAACCAGGTCTCCTACCTGAAGGGGTCTTCAATGGAATCCTTTATCTTAGGGCCGACCCCTAAGATAGACTTCAGTTGTAGCGCAGCAACAGTACACTTGCAAAGGCTTGAGAGAGAACAAATCAGCTCCAATAACTTCACACAATAGCTCTCTAAGCTCTAAAGGAATTCAATACCGAATTCATGCAGTTCTCAATGCCCAGGGGCCTCTATTTATAGGACGGTGGACCTGAGCCGTCCGGATGGACAACTGTGCTGCAGAAATTCCAAGATTTTTGCTGAAAATCTTTCCTGTTTGAGAGCCGCGTCCGGACGGTTAGGCACTGTCGACCAGACGGTCGCACGTCCGCTGCAAATAATTTCCATATAAGGCTTTCGCCCGTCCGAACCAAGGGAGATGGCCGTCCGGACGGTTAATCTTCAACATGTAATTTCCATATCAGATGAGGGCGCGTCCAGACCATGATAGGTAGGCGTCCGGACGGTTGAAGTTGAATACGTAATTTTCATATCTGTTGAACGCGCTTCCGGACCGAGCTGACTGACGTCCATACGGTTGTATTTGAATTGCGATTCTTGCCTTATGTATGAGCACATCTGGACGGGAATCCACGCCGTTCGGGTGGTTGCATCAATCTTCCCTTATTTGAACTTCGAAAGAAAATCTGAAGTTGATCAATCATTGGACGTCGTCTGGATGGGCTGCTGAGACGTCCGGATGGATGCAAGTTGGAACAGAAGCTTCTCGATACAGTGAAGAATCCGGACGGAAATTCACGTCGTCCGGACGAATGATACTAGGTCTGTCGGGCATCTGGACGGTATGGCACATCATCCGGACGGTTGGAACTGTGGACAGATGAGCGTCCGGACGGGATGACATGTCGTCTGGACGGCTGGCAGGGAACCGACTTTTCTGACTTGCAGAATCTTCTGAAACACTTCTAAATATCGGAAACCCTATTAAACAGCATCTTTACATACAAGTGATTTTTGTCCAAACAGAATGAGGCCAATCACAAACTAACAATAAGGAATCATGGAAAGCATATAGCTTTGGCTTTGTATGGCAATGATTTTGAAAAATGTGTTTTTTTAATATATATTTTGATTTAAAAATGTGTTTATGGGATGAAAAGTCGAGAAGTTTTTTCAATTGTGTTTACATTTGAAAGTTTTGCTTGTGGGATCCAAAGTAAAATTTCTTTATAAACTTTTTAGTACTTGGTGTTTCAAAGAAATAAACACTAAACATGTTTATTTCGAGAAAATAAATATTTATTTTTCAAATATGGAGATTGATTTCTTATTTATAGAAAAGAAAAAGAAAGAAAGTGTAAGTAAATAAACTAGAGAGGTAGCTGCATGCATGGGCGTGCAGGGCCATCTATGACACGTTGGGGGTGGCCGTACGACCTCCTCCTATAGGGTTGGGGTAGCCAAGCGGCAGCCCCTGTCCTATTGCTGACAAGAGAAGAACTGACCATACCACCACGCCCTAACAGGTTAAAGGTGACCGTGTGGCCACCTCTCTATTTTTTTAATAATTTTTTTTTTCTATGTAATAAATCAGGTTCCACACCTAAAAATGTAAGTAGGTGTTATCTAAAAATATTTCAATAAAAATTTGTTAAAAGCTTTCTAAAAACTGTGTTTTTGTGTTTTGTTTTCTGAAAAATGTTTAGTTTTGTTAGAACAGTTTCTGGTACAGTGACATATGCCCTTGTTAGTGCTTGCTCCGATTATTGCAAAACAATAATTGTAAGCAAAGGAGCTTGCCAGGGGTGTCAGCTGAATCCCACTCTGATGCTTAAGTCAATCTTTGGGGAGAGTGTAGATCAAGTATCAATAATAATAATATCAACTAAAGAATACTTGAAGGTTTGTACATATTTATAGTGGAAACTGTTAAGACTGTTTCTGGTACGGTGACACGTGCTTCTAGAAAATTCTTCATTCTCCCTTTAAAACAATGAACATCGGTAAATGAAATTCTAGGGGTGCCAGCTAGTCCCACTTTGATGCTTAAATCAGTCTTTGGGGAGAGTGTAGATGTAACGACCCAAGGAAAAACACTAGCCACATCTGCACTATCACTCCAAAAGGACTAGTCGATTTGAAGCTTTCCCTAGAATCATTTATAAAACCTAATTTTACCTAGTAACTAGGCAATGTGGGACTTAGCACTCATCTATCTCTTATAAATCATTCACTCTATGTGAGTTATTTATCTCTTCCCAATATGGGACCGGGGTGTTAAAAACTCCTCCCGTTAAACTCCTAACGTTCTCGTCAGGGCCACGTCATGCGGTGCTCCAGTACCACATGACCTAGCGTTACTAGGTGGCTCTGAGACCATTTGTAACGACCCAAGAAAAAGCGCTAGCCACATTTGCATTATCACCCCAGAAAGACTAGTCGGTTTAAAGCTTTACCTAGAATCACTTATAAAGTCCAGTTTCACCTAGTAACTAGGCAATGTGGGACTTAGCACTCATCTATTTCTTATAAACCACTCACTCTATGTGAGTTATTTATCTCTTCCCAATATGGGTCGGGGTGTTACAAACTCCTCCCCTTAAACTCCTGATGTCCTTGTCAGGGCCACGTCATGCAGTGCTCCAATACCACATGACTTGGCTTTACTAGGTGGCTCTAATACCATTTTTAACAACCCAAGGAAAAGCACTAGACATATCTGCGCTATCACCCCAAAAGGACTAGTCAATTTGAAGCTTTCCCTAGAATCACTTATAAAGCCTAGTTTCACTTAGTAATTAGGTAATGTAGGACTTAGCACTCATCTATCTATTATAAACCGCTCACTCTATGTGAGTTATTTATCTCTTCCCAGTATGGGATCTGGGTGTTACAGTAGATCAGATATCAATAATAATAATAATAATAATAATAATAATATTAATATTAATTAGAGAATACTTGGAGGTTTGTACATATTCATAGTTGGGACTTCAACCATTCCCTTTAGATATGGAGGGAATCGCTTCTCTGATTTGGAAAGGTGATCTCGAGACATTCGGAATCCCTCCAATTCTGGCATCATGAAACTGTCACACCCATAATACTCTCGGGTATCCTGGGGTCATGGTGTCTCCGAGATATTCTCGGGGTCGTGGTGTGTCCAAGATACTCTCGAGTATCTCAGGATTTTATATCTACCGGGCTTATTGCACGTTGTTTTTGGATGAGCTTGGGCTTTGACATGTCATCCGGTAAATTGAGTGACAGGCCTCTCTTAGAATTAATGTTAATAGATGGGCTTGTATTAGATGGGCTTGTATTAACAAATAAACCCATCCATTAACTGTTGAGAATATTTCCCAACACATGAAGGGAGTTAAAGTGAATTAAGAAGAAAAAAGTAGAAGAATTTTGTGTAATTACCTTTTCCTTCATCAACTATCGGCCATTGTTAATATGCCACCACGAACTGACACCTTGAACAAAAGAGAGCATGGAACTACCATTTTCATACCGTTACCCCCATTCCGTTAGAGAATCTCGTTAAATTGGACGGAATATGCAATTTTTAGACGTTAAGTTTTGTTTAAAGACAAAAATGCCTATAAACAATAATTTAATAAAAAATATTAAACATAATATATATATATATATATATTAGAAAAAAAAAAAAAAAAAAAAAAGAAAGGGAGGGGAGGGGGGTGGCCTGCGAGCCTAGCCAGCCCTAGAGGTGGCTGACGCCACCTTGCGAGCCACCCCCTCTCTTTTCATTCCTTTTTTTTTTTTTTTCTTTTTAATTATCTAATTTTTAGCTATTATATATAAATTTGAAATTTGAGTTAGGGTATTTGAATCTTTTCACTAATTTAACTGACGGAATAGGATTTTGGTATGTAAATGATAGTTCAATGCTCTCTTTTAACTGAGGTGTCAGTTCGTGATTACATATATATATATATATATATATATATATATATATATATATATACACAATAAACTATAGTCAATGAAAAAAAAGATAATTACCCACTATAATTTTTTCTCCGGTGATTGCGTTACTCGGTTTTCAAGATGTTGACAGGAGATCAAATATTCATAATGCTGGAGCACTGAGGTCATCATTTTGTATTTGGGTAATGCATCATTCTTCGGATACAATTACTTAATCATAGCTACCTTTCACTGTACAAAATGTTAGCTTTTCAATACCAGCCTGTTAATAGCAATTATAGTGTACTTCATAATCAATGCTAAGCGGTAAAGCTTATGTACTGCAGGTTTCTACAGAATTAGATTTGATATACGGGGATCTCTGTTACGAGAATAGTGGATCTTGGGGCCGGCTATGAAGATCCTTGACTAGTAATATACCTTATTTCGGAATAAAAGATGTTGTGTGGTTATGTCACACGTCTTGTGCATCAAGTTTAATAAGGTAAGTTTTAATAAGGCAATTTGGATTCTTGCTTCTAAAGCAAAGATCCGGCCATTAATTGGGGAATTATATCTCATTATGTTAGGTTTTCTATTAAGAAGGAAATAAGGGAATTAATTATTTCATTAGGTTTAGTAATATTTATGTAATATTTATTTATTTATCGTTTCCTTCAAAACTTAACAAATTATCTTGTTACGTGTCTGCAAAAGCATTCTCATAAGAATCTCCTAAATTTTTCAAATTCCAAATATTTATTATGTTTGATTAAATCAAGACGCCTTTCAAATTCCAAATATTTATTATGTTTGATTAAATCAAGACGCCCTCGTTATGCTACATATAGTATATGCGGCGCGCCTGGGCATATATATATATATAGCACGGTTGAGTCAAATTAAGTTGTAATAGAAAGAAGAAAAACTAATAGTTAATTATAACCAGGAGAACCTAGCTAAACAGTACCCTTTCTTCAACCTCACACGTACACCATCTCGATCATTATCCTTAATTATCTCAATTTCTCTACATAACTATCAGTCTATCACCTTTTCGTACGTGTGTGTGTATATATATATATATTCCCCCAATTAATATATAGATCCTTCAACTTCTCCTTCATCTATTCAACTTATTCTCAAACTTGTTCATTTCCTTCGTACATCACTGAGGAAATGAATATGGCCAAGCTTTCAACTCTGTTTTACAGACTTTTCTTCTTCCTTGTCTGTTTCTCCCACGACCCATCATCCTATGCAAATGCAATATTTAAGGTTTATAATGTCATAAATTATGGAGCTAAACCCGATGGCATAACGGACTCCACCTTGGGCTTCCTTAATGCATGGGGTGCGGCCTGTGCTTCAGTAAATTCTACCATCATAACTGTGCCAAAAGGAACCTACGCGCTTGCCTCTCTGGCCTTTAAAGGTGAGCACTGCAAAAGCTCTGGTATCACTTTCCGGATTGATGGAACGTTAGTGGCTAAGGCGGATTATCGTGTGCTTGCCCAGCCTAATACCTGGCTTAGCTTTGAAGCTGTTACCGGCGTTTCCATTGTTGGAGGAACACTGGATGCCAAAGGGCCACCCTTGTGGGCTTGCAAAGCTGCTACTACCAACTGTCCCACAGGAGCCACGGTACGTACACGCGGGTACTACATTCATAATTGATTCTATATAAAATAAATTGAATGGTTTTTGTGTGGTTGCAGACGTTGACCTTTACCAATTCTAAAAAGATAAGGATTGAGGGATTAATGTCAGAAAACAGTCAGATGTTCCATATTGTGTTTAACGGCTGCCAAAACGTACATGTTGAAAGAGTGAAAATCATGGCCGCCGGTGACAGTCCGAACACAGATGGCATTCATGTCCAATTATCACAAGATGTCACAATAATGAAATCTACCATAAAAACGGGGGATGATTGCATCTCCATTGGCCCCGGAACGAAGAACTTGTGGATTGAACGCGTCAGATGCGGCCCCGGTCACGGCATTAGGTGACCACATAAATTTAATTACTTATATGATCTCTACGAGTGATAGATGGATGAAGGCTAATTATATATATATTGCATTTGCATGCATATATGTGTTCAATCTTGCAGCATAGGAAGTCTTGCAAAGGAAATGGAAGAGGCAGGGGTCGAAAATGTGACAGTTAGGAAGGCTGTTTTTGTTGGTACCCAAAATGGGTTGAGAATAAAGTCGTGGGCTAGGCCTAGCAATGGATTCGTCCAACGGGTCCGCTTTTTAGGAGCTCTTATGAAGAATGTCCAGAATCCCATTCTTATAGACCAAAGTTATTGCCCTCACAACATCAACTGCCCTAGTCAAGTAAGAAATCCTCTTGTGAGATCATTTATAGAAATCACTTGATATGATCGATGATGAATTAACATGACAACAACCTTCTTCTATATACGGTTTAAATGAATATTATTATTATTTTATTTTTAATTTATCAGTATATATCGTCCAAATGAACACATCTTGATGTTTTCCTTTTTGTTTTTAATAATAGGTGTCGGGTGTAAAAGTCAGTAATGTGATGTACAGAGGCATTCGAGGAACATCAGCAACACAGATTGCAATAAAATTTGATTGTAGTTCCAAGAATCCTTGCAGTGGGATTCGACTCGAAAACGTCAATTTGACTTGTCCGAATCAAGTGGCTCAATCATTTTGTACCAACGCAATTGGGAAGAACCTTGGCTTAGTCCAACCTAAGAGTTGTTTGTAATTAAGAAAAGGGTTTAAAACATATTTCGTATGTGTGGTTTAAAAATTATAGTTTTAATTCGCATTACAGATGATACCTGTGTTTTGGAAAAAGACGAACTTGATATTTTCGTCTATTTTTTCGTCCAATATTTAATAGTCTGCCACGATTTGACACATGCACAATATAAAAAAAAAAAATTAATTAAAAAATAGAAAATAAAAATCTTTAAAAATTAATTAAAAAATTAAAATAAATAAAACTTAAAAAAAAAAATATTAAAAACTTTTTTAAAAAAAATTAACATATTACTACATATGATTTCCATGAAGATTATTGACTTCCGAAAGAGGAATTATGGGCGAGAAACACTTGGATTCGGCAAGCAGGTCTGGGTCAAACACAGCCATTTCCTTTTCTTTGAAAGTCACACATGCTCACTCTGCTCAATATTTCACATTGGCAAAAAATTGAAAGAGATCCATCACTCTTACACAAAAACACAGAGTCATACAATTTTCGTAATTCTAAGCACAAAAACCAGCAAATTCTACCGCAGATCAACACAACGAAAAGCAATTCCGTTCGTTTCCACGGAATACGATTCCCAGGAAAACAATTCTCATTTGGAAAAAAAAAAAACGGTTTCCACGGAAACAAGCAACAGCTGAGAAAGAAGCTTTTAAAAACAATAAGTAGACTAATAAAAATAGTAAGCGTAACTATGACGACCCTTTTTTTTTTTTTTTTTTCTTTTGAAAACATGTATATAGCGTAAAATGGATCCTCACAGTGGCACGTCTACTTGTCGCTCAGCCAACATAAAGTACACATTCCATAACCTGTACCTGATATTCAGAGTAACATTTAACACAGCGGAATATTTTATAATACCAATCAGTTATAACGGAAAGCACATCTATAACTAGTCTATGGTCCATACAAAAGAGCCAATTACCCATGTCTATCTGTTTAAGGCTTACAACATATACCACGATTACAAAAAAATGGCTATACCAAAATTACGTGACACATGCGTCACAAGCCATATACAAAAATATCCAAAAGATAGAGGACTCCGTAGTCCAACGCATTACAATCGTTGTTGTGGGCTTCAATCGTAATACCCCAAACATAAAGCCACTGGGTCATCATCTAGCTCAGGAGTACCTGCAGTCACAGCATCAGAATTTGTACCGTTGCGGGGGTTGCCGCATCTGTACAGGTAGAATTATGAGCCCACCGTCTTAGCATAAATAAATACACTAAGACCTCAGATGTATACTATTCACTGAGTTTTCGTAAAGAACCAACTTTTCGCGCACACTATAACTGCTATCAATTTATAAACTTTTGTTTGAAAACCCCCATAGCTAATATAGCAAAAACCGATGAATATAAAACATTTAAAGCATACTATATAACTGTGAACATATATAGAAGTTCCAATCATCCCACCTTGGAAACTTCTACATATCAACTCATCTACAATATATTACTTTTGATCGGTTGCTCAGTCATACATGTATGCGAGTAATCTCAAGCTCACAAGTACGTCTAAGCTGTACTAAGACATCCACATTCCTTGAATTAGGCAACACTAAGTCTAATCTCGTACACTCATTGCCTTTGCAGGACAACTCGCGCGGTATTACATATACATTAGCATCCTATAACACCATGCCTAATCCCGTACACTTATTGCCTTTGCAGGACAACTTGTGCGGTATTACATAGACAATGGCATCTCTAACTCTAGGCAATGCAATCATCTTTGCACTTTCAAAGTTAATGCATTTAAATCATGCAAATAATACGTTTAGCAAAACTACAATATATAAGACATACAACACATTCCATCACATCACAATATATGTATGCATATACCAAGCGAACAGGGACCGTATCCCAAGGAACAGGGACCATATCCCAAGGAACATAGAGTCCGTAACTCCAAGAGAAAAGGGACCGTATCCCATATCAACGTCAAGTCTGTAACTCCAAAGAACAGGGACCGTATCTCAAAGAATAGGGACCGTATCACAAAGTTTGTGCCTTTAAGCACGCAATGCGTCATGTCCCAATTTTATAACTCACACTAAAAATCTCAATCATTTACAATGCAACCATAGTCTATAAAATTCCCAATCATTTACAATGCAAACATAGTCTACAAAATTCCCAATTACCACGCATAGTCACACAATTCATTTAAACTATGTCATATTCATATTTTCAAATATCATAATTTCAAGATATTCAAAAGTACTCAAAACAACCAAAACAGTTATATTCAACATACCGTTAGTTCGGATTTTTGAAAGCAATATATGTTTAGAATATATATCCAGGAGCCAAGGCTCCCAAAGATTATAATTAAAAGTTAAGTGAGGAAACCAAGGTTTCAAATAACACGCTAACCGTGCCAAGGCCAACAGAGTAGTGGAAAAAGGGAAATACCTAAAACTCTACACTTAAAACTATCATTGCCTTATGATTACGTTTATGTTTACTTTATGTCTATGACTCGCGATCATGGATTATATTTTGTATATACATGTGATTATATGGCCACTGCATTATGTTGCATTAACTAAATAAATCAGCACTCATATTATTATTGGAAATAGCGGACTCACTTTAGTGTTTATATTGTTTTCTTCTCTTTGTATGGTATTTGTAATGGTTCAGGCTATGAAGAAGAAGAGGATTATCAGGACTATCCCGACACATAGATGGTTCCTGGTTCAGTTTTTGTAAGGCTGGATAGCCTATATTTTGGGACTACCCTGTTATAGTTCATTAGCCTAACTTAAGACAATACTTATAATTCTCCGGTTATATGTAGATATTTGGCTTATATGATTATCTAGCCCTATGTGGCACGACTGGTATTACTGCCTGTATAATTATGTTGACTGGCTCATTATATATATATTTTGAGGTATTTCAGTAGTAGCTCTGAGGTGTCAACCTATTCCCAATTTATATTACATTTATTCCGTTGCCAATAATTACCTCTGATAAGTTAGTAATGTCTCGTAAAAATTCGAAAATTTTCACTTACGCTTTTTGTAAAAGCGGGGCGTTACAATTATGGAAAACTTAGAAATATCAAATCAAAATATACTTAAACATCTAACTTAAATAGGGCATGAAATTGTTCTAACTATGGTACTCATCATATTTCCATGTCAGTCCACCATCAATTTATTCCGCATGAATTTGGTTTAGATTTACTGCGATTGTTTTCTTGCCAATTCTTAGCCTTAACCGGATCCTTCTAGAACTTGAATGAAGGTGACGATTCTTTGTTGCCCACGTGGATCAAGCTCAATGGGCCTCCACGAATTTGCTTGAGCCCATAACTCTTGGATGAGTCCGTTGACATCCTTGAACTTCTTTGCTCGTGCTCTCGTAACCGGCCCAATTGGTACTTGAACGAGATCCTTCAAAGCGGTGCCTTGATCTCCATCATTCCCCTCATCTTGAAAAGGATTCGTCCTCAAATCATCACCTACATCAAAAGGACTCAAATTAGTAACATTAAAAGTGGTACTTACATTGTACTCACCAGGTAAATCTAGCTTGTAAGCGTTGTCATTGATACGCTCGAGGACTTGGAAAGGGCCATCTCCCCTTGGGAGCAATTTGGAATGTCTTTTCGTCGGGAATCTTTCTTTTCTCATATGCAGCCAAACCCAATCTCTGGGTTCAAAAACCAGGTTCCGACGTCCCTTGTTGGCTTGTGTGGCATATTGTTCCGTTCTTCGCTCAATGTTGAGTCTTGCTTTATCATGAATCTGCTTCACAAAGTCAGCTTTCTCTTTGATTAATTGAAATGCTTTCTCTTGTTCTTCTCCCCACCGAAATCCAACGTTCTTCTTGATCACTTCGGTAAGCGGTGCAGCTAAGCTACTGAAGTCCTTCACGAACCACCGGTAGAAACTAGCAAGTCCATGAAAACTACGAACATTACCTACACTTGTGGGGCTCGGCCAATCTTGGATTGCTCGTACCTTCTCCTCGTCAACCTGTATACCTTGTGCACTAACAACAAATCCCAAAAATACAAGCTTATCGGTGTAAAAAGTGCACTTCTTTAAATTAGCAAACAACTTTTATTTCCTTAGCACATCTAAAACGGATTTCAAATGTACTACATGATCGTCTATGTTCTTGCTATAAATGAGTATATCATCAAAATAGACAACAACAAATTTGCCTATAAATGCACGCAAAACATGGTTCGTAAGTCTCATAAAGGTGCTCGGAGCATTAATCAAACCAAAAGGCATAACTAACCATTCATACAAACCATATTTTGTTTTAAAGGCGGTTTTCCATTCATCTCCTTCTTTTATCATAATTTGATGATAACCACCTTTTAAATCAATCTTAGAAAATATACAAGAACCATGCAGCTCATCTAACATATCATCTAAGCGTGCGATAGGATGACGATACTTTACCGTTATGTTGTTGATGGCTTGGCAATCAACGCACATTCTCCACGTCCCATCCTTCTTAGGTACAAGTAAGACCGGAACCGTACATGGGCTCATGCTCTCCCTCACGTGCCCTTTCTCCAACAATTCACTTACCTGCCGTTGAAGCTCCTTTGTCTCCTCAGGATTGCTCCTATAAGCTGGCCGGTTTGGGATGGTTGCACCGGGAACAAAATCAATTTGATGTTCAATCCCTCGGATTGGAGGTAACCCATGTGGTATTTCCTTGGGGAAGACATCCTCGTACTCCTGCAAAAGAGAAACAATAGAACTAGGCAAAGCAAGGTCAAGTTCGTTAGTGTTTAAAAGTGCCTCTTTGTACAAAAGTACAATCATCAACTGTTTTGAAAACATTGCCCGTTTGATCTCACTCACTTTTGCATAGAAATTCTTTTGTTTTCTCTCAAGGGCCGAACTTTGATTTTCTTTTTCTCTCTCATTTTTCTCGGCCTCTCTCTGTTTTTCACTCCTTTTCCTTTGCTCACTCTCTTTCTTTTGTTCACTCTCCTTTTGTAATCTCACTTGATCCTCGTATACTTGCTGCGGTGTCAATGGTACAAGAGTGATTGATCGTTGATTAAGTACAAAAGAATACTTGTTCGTAAAGCCATCATGCTTTACGAACAATAAGTGTCCCGCCTGCATCGGTACTACATCACACAACACTTCATCTTCATATTTACCGATTCGAAATGCAACTAACACTTGCTTGTTCACCCTTATCTCACCACTATCATTTAGGCATTGTAACTTGTACGGTCTAGGATGCTTTATCATGGGCAATCCCAATTTCTCCACCATAATTGTGCTTGCAACATTAGTACAACTACCACCATCAATAATCACACTACATACCTTGTCTTTAACGTAGCACCTAGTGTGAAAGATGTTCTCCTGCTGTGCTTCATCAACTCCTTTTGCTTGCAAGCTCAATGCTCTCCTCGCCACCAATGTCAATGCGTCAGGGGCTAAATACTCCTCATCGGAAACATCCTCCAATGGTGGCATGTTGTCGGTGTCGGAATCTTCATTATCGGTCAAAATTTCTCCATTGGCTTGCAACACCATGGCTTGCTTGTTTGGACATTGACTTGCTATGTGGCCCCTGCCTTGACATCTAAAACATTTAATATCACGATTCCTAGAGGTTGAGGCTTCGATTTTACCTTGAGGAACGTGGCTGGTGGTCGCGGACTTGGGCTCGGGTTTGGGCGTTTGTGACTTGTCTAGCGGCTTGGCATGACTCGATTTCCAAGAGGTAGAACTAGAGTTATGGCCTGCACGTGTCCCACTCCCTCTCTTGAGTTGTTGTTCCACTTTGATAGCCATATGCACCATATCTTCCAATTCCACATAATGCTGCATCTCTACCTTATCATGGATCTCCCGGTTTAAGCCAAGGAAAAATCTAGCCATTGTAGCCTCCCGATCCTCCTCTACATTAGCACGGATCATAGCAATCTCCATCTCCTTGTAGTAGTCCTCTACGCTTCGACTCCCTTGTCTAAGATCTTGTAGCCTTTTGTATAACTCTCGGTAGTAGTAACTTGGAACGAACCGCTTTCTCATCACTACTTTCATCTCCTCCCATGTGTCTATTGGGCGTTCTCTATTCCGCCTCCTGTTTATCACAAGTTGATCCCACCAAGTAATAGCATATTCAGAAAATTCAATCACGGCTAATTTTACCTTCTTTGTCTCGGAGTAGTTGTGGCAATCAAACACGAACTCCATCTTCTTCTCCCACTCAAGATATGCCTCAGAATCAGATCTACCTTGAAAGGACGGAATCTTCATCTTAATACCACCCAAGTTGTTATCTTCACGATTCCTAGCTTCTCTAAATCTTCCTCCAGGTCTCCTATTGTTAACAATGGAACCCCGATCTTCTTCTTCATCAAAACCAGACCCATAACGCTCTTCATCCTCCTCCCTCGGTGGAACTCTTTCCCTTCTACGAAAATTACGACCGTTTTGTGGTTGCTCCTCACGTCTATTCTCCATCTGATCTATCCGTTCGTGAACCTGCTCCATCTCCATCTTCATCACACGCCTCATCTCACTCATCATGGCCTCCATAAACATTTTCGGATCAGCCAATTTTGCATCATCTTCGGCAATACTCTTACCACTATCGTGAGACATGATTGCTGCAAAACAAAGGTTAGAAAGAAAAAAGAACCTCACGAATCACTCCCTTACATGTTTACACTCAAGAAGGTGGATCACTCTCCACTCGTGTTTCACTCAAAATTATATGGCTTTTACCCTCTAATGTTCTCACCACTCTTGCCTTTTTCCACTCGATAATTCTCTCTTAATTCTTTTGAAACTAAACAAACAACTCAAAATTTCCAGCAACAATTCACCTAGAACTACTCAAGGAATTTCAGATTTGAACACAAGGAATATGGAAATTTTCAGATTAGAAATAGAAGGAATATGACAGTTTGGGATTTTGGAAGCACAGAATAGTAAATTAATTTTTTTTTTTGAATTTTTTTTTGAATTTTTTTTTTTGAATTTTTTTTTTTGAATTTTTTTTTTTCTTTCTAGTCACAAGCAGCAATAATAATTGTAATTGCCAAAAACGATTGATCAGATTTCAACAAGGACATGGAACTATACAAAGGACAATTGAAAGCGACGTGTAATGATAAGTGATGAATGTTACACATTCAAGCCCCTTAATTTACATATGTTAAGCTTTTAGTTTTGTTATAATTTGATGTTTTGTGTTGTTTTTGTGTTTTCTTGTATTTTACAGGTTTTAGAAGAAAAACCGATCAAATTCCAAGATTATAATGAAGTCAGCAAACTCACTTTTGGATAGATTCAAACTCCAAATCAATTTTGAATTTAAGGAAAGAGAAGTTGGCAAAAATTCGTTATCTTTGGAAAGAATCCAGAATGAGTACGTCTCAGTAATTTAATCATAACTTTCGGCTCAAGTATCAGATTGCAACAAAATTGGTGGCATTGGAAATCTAATAAGAGAGGCAACAAATATGTCAGAAATAGGTTTTTCCGAATTCGGAATTTTTCCATGCCAAAATTGCCCCGTAATAAAAGACCGCAAATCTGTACGAATTTTGGAATCCTTTTCCTACTTGGATAGAAATTTCAGAAAAGGAGAAGACTTGTAATTATTCTTTTTGGACTAGAAAACCTACTTAGAATTGTAATAGGAATTCTAGAGCTTCTAAAGCTTCTCTAATCCCTATAAATAGGCCTCTAGCCTTTGAAGAAAGATACACAAACTTGGAGGAAGAATCAAATACTACATCAAGGAGGTTCTTTCTAGTTTTTATTTTCTTCCTTTATTTATTTTCTGTTTGTATATAATTTTAGTTTATATTAGTTGTAACTAATACTTTAGTTAGGGCTTGATTGAAGCCCTAATCATATCTTTTTAAGTTTTTCAATTTGCCTTGCTACAATTTATATATTGATGCTTAACTTGATTAATTCTAGTTTCTTGAATTCCTCATATGTTTGTGTTTGGCCATCATATGCATGTGGTATGGATTTGTTATTTATGTCAATTTGGATGACCGAGTCCTGGGTATAATAGAGTAATGAAAGAACCCCGACACAGGTTCTTGGATTAATCAACATAATGACAACTGAAATAGATACCATATTTTGTTTACCGATTTCCATAGATTTATGCTTCCTTGAAAAACAACTTAGTAGATACAATGCTAAATCCTTCAAGGAAGAAAAGAGTTAGAGTAGATACCATGCCTAACTCGTTGATTAGGGAAATCAATAGCTTTAGGAGAAGATACCATTCCCTTGTGGTTGGTAAACATTAAACATCATGTTATGATTGTAGTACTATGCATATTGCGAATCTTATTTGAGTATGATTAGCGGTGGATATCTAAGCCCTACCTTTTCTTCATAGTATTTTATATTCAATCTTTTATCCCGTCTTATTCAACATATCGCTTTTAGGAATTTCTCTTTAAATACAATTTATACCAATTCTCGTGGGAATGATCTCGTATTTGCCTGCTATACTATTGTTTTGATCTTGTGCACTTGCGAGTAAAACGTACAAGTATTTGCCTATTTATTTAGGTAGATATTTGCACAACAAGTTTTTGGCGCCGTTGCCGGGTATTGTGTTAAATTTTGTTTTTAAAGTTTTTCCTTTTTCTTTAGTTATTTCTGTTTATGATAATCTTAAAAAAAAAAAAGGTTTTTTCCTTTAATTTTTTTTTATTTTTTATTTTTTATTTTTGTGTTCCTTTTGTTATGCTTATGTTCATCTAAAAAAAATAAAAAAAATAAAAAATAAAAATAAAAAATAAAAATTCAAAGTTAAGGAAGACATGGCAGACGTACGTGTAGAGAATCCACCCGAGCGGAAGCCGATGAAGAGTTCCTTCATACCACAAAATCCAAATCAGCTATCTTGCATTGCTTTCCAACCAAATGTGCAAAGCAATTTTGATTTGTCTCCATTGCTCAATATGGTTCGACACTATAGAGGCACACCTACAGAGGATCCATATCTACACATTCGGGACTTCTTTGATCTTTGCAAAACTCAAAACATCCATGGCTTAAATGCGGAAGGAATCAGGTTAATTCTCTTCCCTTTTTCCTTGAAAGATAATGCTAAGTTATGGTTGAATTCTTTGGCTGCAGGGTCTATTCACAATTGGGAGGAGTTGACAACAAAGTTCTTAAAAAGATTCTTTCCAGCCCAACAGACTAGGCAGTTGAGGAGGGAGATTCAAACCTTCCAACAAAAAGATGGAGACCTATTCTTTGAGGCATGGGAACACTTCAAGGAACTACTTCTAAAATGTCCACATCATAATCTATCTCAAGCCGATCAGGTACAAGCTTTTTATGAAGGTTTAAATTATTCTAAAAAAAGTCTTGTAGATTCAGCTTGTGGAGGCATGTTAATGGAGAAGAATAGCAAGGAGGCCATAGAACTTTTTGAGACTTTAAGTGAAAACTCCCAACAATTCCCATCCCGAGGGAGGCAAGGACTCAAAAGAAAAGGCGTCTATGAAGTGAATGGCAATAATGGAGTTCAAACTCAGATGGCTACCTTGGAGAGGAAACTGGATATGCTAGTGAAAGTCATGACTACTCATAACATCTCTCCAATTCAACAGAATGCTCAAGTTGAGGTATGTGCCATATGTTCTCATTCTGACCACACCACTGAGACTTGCCCCATGCTTTCATTTACAGATCAGGAGCAAGCGAACTATGTGGGCCAGAATAACTATCCTCCAAAGAACAATCCATACTCCAACACCTACAATGCAGGGTGGCAAACCCACCCCAATTTTTCATGGAGTAACACTCAGAATGTGCAAAATCCCAAAGGGCAGCAAAGAAATTTCCAACAGGAAAATAACTATCAAGCTCAACCACAAGCGGTCGAATCGAATCCAAAACCAAAGAAGAATGACCTTGAAGATGCTCTACTCAAATTTTTAACTGAGCAACAACAGACCAATGCTCAAATCAGTCAAGCTGTCCAAAGATTGGAAACACAAGTGGGGCAGTTGGCCAAAGAGTTCAGTGAGAGAAAAATGGGCGAATTCCCAATGGAAGCTGGCTGTGAACAAATCATCAACCACCTCAAAAGAGAAAGAGAAGAAGAGCTTCAAAGTCAGTAGTTGGGTAATCCTAGTGGATATTACATGGAGGATTGGAGTTCTTCCTATCATGAGCAAGCTATCACAACATTGAGTGAAGAAGTGGTCGAAAATCATTAGGAAGAGGGGAAGGAGGAGCAAATTGAGGTCACACATGATCTACATCAGGAAAAATGCAAGAAAGTGAGCCTTGAGGCTTCTTCAACAGCAACTCCTATTCCTGAATTACCAAGAGACCATGAGAGTAGTCTGTTAGGACCATTAGAGGAGCAAACTGAGGTCATCAAAATAGAAAAACTCTCTAAGTATTCTCCTCATAGTATTTCAGTTCATGATTCCCTTCCGGATGAGAAACTGTTTGAGAATTCTCAGATTGATTTACCCTGATCTGTGAAAATTAGGAACTACCTTTTTGTAGGTAGAATTCATTCTCTATGGTCCAAGAGAAGAAAAGATTGGTGCTTCAAGTTTAAACTCAAAAGCTACTACAAAAAGCGCTCGAGCAGTCTAGGAGCTCAAGCGCATCTGCCCAGATTAGTGGTACTGAGGCCACTGCATCCACTACAAATCCATATCCTTTAAAGAATTCTGGTTTTGTTTTTAATTATTGTTCATTTTATTTTGGTTAATTTTAGTTTTATTGTGGTTAATTTTAGTTTCGATTTTTATTTTATTTTATTTTATTTTTTTAGTTTTCCTTTCCTTGGTTTTGTTTTTATAGTTTTGTTTTTCAGGAACAAGTGTTTTTGCATTCAAGTTTGGGGGTATGCTACGAGCCATACCTAGTCCAACCAATTTTCTCATCTCCCGGGTATGATCTTTCCATTCTATCTACACATTGAGGACAATGTGTAATTTAAGTTTGGGGGTATGGGACACCCCACACACTTTCTGTTTAAAAAAAATAAATAAATAAAATTGAAAATTGCATGTTCATGTTATTTTTAAGACTTTGGTTGATCTAAAAATTGTGATTTGAATTTCATTGGTGAGCTTAGAATGTTGAACACATGATCATTTGAAATTGATGCTAAAGTCCTACTACTTACTTTTGGCATCTAAGGATTAACTTTTCAATCTAAACTATCACAAGCACATTAGCATATAATTTTGTGGGGTATGATATATGAACCTGATTGTGTATTTTTCAATGTCTTGGATGAAGCTGGGTGACTTGTTGAATGGATACCTTGGCATATTTATAATAATAAGAATAATAATAATAATAAAACCATTTTTGAAGCTTTCACCGAGTAACTGGACTTCTTGCCTCATTAAGCAGTGAATGTTCACGTCAAAAAGTGAGAAATTCAGATTGGTTAAAGTCATGAGTAGTTTAGTTCTGTAGCCTTTTTGACTCGAGTTAGTAAGCTCTTAGGGGTGTTTCAACACTTAATGCCTTAAAACCATCTGGTTTGAGAGCATTAGCCTAACACTCGTTACATGGGTCAATTAGAAAGCTTAAGAGAACTAAGCATTGCACAGTCTGAAAAAAATTAAAATAAATAAATAAATAAATAATAATAAATAAATAAATAAATAAAGCTCTTGCTATTATGCCTTGGTTATTCAATTTGATGGGGATCCCAGTGAATTTTGAGATATTGAATCATTGCACATTGAAATTAATTTGAAGCCTCATGATTATGTGTTAGTTCACCTTACACTGAACTGAACTTATGATGCCTGAGCTTGTCGCTTGTAAGTGGTTAGACTTTGGAATTCTATTTTATGTTGAAGATGGAGTTTATCTTTCTAAGCTTGCTAATGAATGAGAATCATAATTTTGGTGACACTTAACTCTTTGGAATAAACATGAATTTTGGCATAATGTTTGTGGGTATCATTCAAGGCAAACCCTCACGAGACTTTACTCGTCCACTAGGGAGTCCTAGGGGTTTAAAAGGCTTATTGCATACGCTAAATGCAATCGTGTTTCCCGCGACAGAGGAGGTAGAGTAGTTATTGTTTTAGTTTTCATTTTATTTTCAATTCTGCATTGCTAAGGGACTAGCAACATGTAAGTTTGGGGGTGTGATAAGTGCTGAATGTTACACATTCAAGCCCCTTAATTTACATATGTTAAGCTCTTAGTTTTGTTATAATTTGATGTTTTGTGTTGTTTTTGTGTTTTCTTGTATTTTACAGGTTTTAGAAGAAAAACCGATCAAATTCCAAGATTATAATGAAGTCAGCAAACTCACTTTTGGATAGATTCAAACTCCAAATCAATTTTGAATTTAAGGAAAGAGAAGTTGGCAAAAATTCGTTATCTTTGGAAAGAATCCAGAATGAGCACGTCTCAGTAATTTAATCATAACTTCGGCTCAAGTATTAGATTGCAACAAAATTGGTGGCGTTGGAAAGCTAATAAGAAAGGCAACAAATATGTCAGAAATTTTCCTAATTTGGACGTTTTCCATGCCAAAATCGCCCCGCAATAAAAGACCGCAAATCTGTACGAATTTTGGAATCCTTTTCCTACTTGGATAGAAATTTCAGAAAATGAGAAGACTTGTAATTATTCTTTTTGGACTAGAAAACCTACTTAGAATTGTTATAGGAATTCTAGAGCTTCTAAAGCTTCTCTAATCCCTATAAATAGGCCTCTAGCCTTTGGAGAAAGACACACAAACTTGGAGGAAGAATCAAAGACTACATCAAGGAGGTTCTTTCTAGTTTTTATTTTCTTCCTTTATTTATTTTCTGTATGTATATAATTTTAGTTTATATTAGTTGTAACTAATACTTTAGTTAGGGCTCGATTGATGCCCTAATCATGTCTTTTTAAGTTTTTCAATTTGCCTTGCTACAATTTATATATTGATGCTTAACTTGATTAATTCTAGTTTCTTGAATTCCTCATATGTTTGTGTTTTGCCATCATATGCATGTGGTATGGATTTGTTATTTATGTCAATTTGGATGACCGAGTCCTGGGCATAATAGAGTAACGAAAGAATCCCGACACAGGTTCTTGGATTAATCAACATAAAGACAATTGGAATAGATACCATATTCCAATCTGAGTGTGTTTACCGATTTCCATAGATTTATGCTTCCTTGAAGAACAACTTAGTAGATACAATGCTAAATCCTTCAAGGAAGAAAAGAGTTAGAGTAGATACCATGCCCAACTCGTTGATTAGGGAAATCAATAGCTTTGGGAGAAGATACCATTCCCTTGTGGTTGGTAAACATTAAACATCATGTTATGATTGTAGTACTATGCATATTGCGAATATTATTTAAGTATGATTAGCAGTGGATATCGAAGCCCTACCTTTTCTTCATAGTATTTTATATTCAATCTTTTATCCCGTCTTATTCAACATATCGCTTTTAGGAATTTCTCTTTAAATACAATTTATACCAATCCTCATGGGAATGATCTCGTATTTGCCTGCTATACTATTGTTTTGATCTTGTGCACTTGCGAGTAAAACGTACAAGTATTTGCCTATTTATTTAGGTAGATATTTGCACAACATGTAAATCAAATCTGGAAATTGTTGATATGGAAAGAAAAATCCAAATCTTGAAATTATTGATCAGATTTCAACAAGGACATGGAAATAGACAAAAGGACAAGATCGTTCTATGAACAGATTCGAATGGAAGACCTCGACCCGTTGTTTATGACAAACAAGAACCTCGGTATAAGGAAGACGCCACAAACGGTGGTGGAAACTCCGTTTGATAAGTCGAGATGAACGCCACGGGAAATCCCGATAAGTTCGAGTAGTTCTTCAAAGAATCAAAGAGAATAAACCTCACAAGTTTTATGAATAATCAATTGTCTATCTTTTTCTTTACAACCACATGCTTAAATAGGCTTTACAAAAGACTAGCAAGCTCTTTATCCCTACGCAATCTCTTGCGGTCCAAGCAATTATTTGGGCAACAAACCCATTATGGAAAACTTAGGAATATCAAATCAAAATATACTTAAATATCTAACTTGAATAAGGCATGAAATCGTTCTAAATATGGTACTTTTCTTATTTCCATGCCAGTTCACCATCAATTATCTTTGTGGTCCAACATATTTCCATGTCAGTCCACCATCAATTTATTCCGCATCAATTTGGTTTAGATTTCCTGCGATTGTTTTCTTGCCAATTCTTAGCCTTGACCGGATCCTTCTAGAACTTGAATCAAGGTGACAATTCTTTGTTGCCCACGTGGATCATGCTCAATGGGCCTCCACGAATTTGCTTGAGCCCATAACTCTTGGATGAGTCCGTTGAGCACATCCTTGAACTTCTTTGCTCGTGCTCTCGTAACCGACCCAATTGGTACTTGAACGAGATCCTTCGAAGCGGTGCCTTGATCTCCATCATTATTATAACCTAAAATATCACTTATACTTTCTTGGACATTACATCCCTCCCTCCTTTTAAAAATTTCTCCCTCGAAATTTTAACGTTCAACCATCATGTGATCATGTAAACATGCCATTTACATGAAATGAAACATAAAACTTGTTATGAATCCACGAAACATACCAGGGTTCACTCGATCAAGTGGGAATATTTATCCCGCATCTGCTGCTCAAGCTCCCATGAAGCTTCCTCAACTCTGTGGTTTCGCCATAACACTTTCACAAGCGGAATCGTCTTAGTCCTCAACTGTTGTTCCTTGCGATCCAAAATTTGCACGGGCAACTCTTCATATGTCAGAGTAGGCTGAATATCAAGAGGTTCGTGGCTAATCACCTGAGATGGATCGTGAATGCACTTCCGCAATTGTGAGACGTGAAAAACGTCGTGAACGCTGGCAAAATTAGAAGGCATTTCGATCTTATATTCTAAGGAGATCACTTACTTCAACACTTTGAACGGTCCAACATACCTTGGATTGAGCTTGCCCTTGTTGCCGAAATGAAACACATTCCGCATTGGCAACACCTTGAGATACACAAGGTCACCAACTGCAGATTTTAACTCACGGCGGCGTTTATCCGCATAGCTTTTCTGTCTAGACTGCGCGGTAAGCATGCGCTTTCGAATCAAAGCAATCTTTTCCTTCATCACCTGCACTAATTCTGGCCCCAATAACTGTCTCTCCCTTATTTCATCCCAATACAAAGGCGATCTACATTTGCGCCCATACAACACCTCTTACGGTGCCTTGCCAATAGTTGGCTGAAAACTGTTATTATAGGCAAACTCAACTAATGACAAATGACGTATCCAACTCCCCTTGAAATCCAAAACGCACAGCCTAAGCATATCCTCAAGAGTTTGAATGGTTCTCTCGGATTGGCCATCATTTTGCGGATGATAAGCCATGCTAAAGTTCAACTTCGTACCCATAGCACTATGTACCTTCTGCCAAAATCTCAATGTGAACCGTGGATCACTATTCAACACAATGGAGATAGGCACTCCATGTAGTCTCACAATTTCCTACACATACAGATTTGCCAATTTTTCCAACGAGTCAGTGATCTTAATGGGAAGGAAATGAGCACTCTTCGTCAATCTGTCCACAATAACCCATATAGCATCTTGTCTACTTGGTGCTTTTGGAAGACCAACGACAAAATCCATAGAAATCTGATCCCATTTCAATACTGGCACTTCAAGTGGCTTAAGTAACCCTACAGGCTTCTAATGTTCAGCTTTCACAAGTTGGCATGAATGACAATGTGCAACATACTCAACAATATCCTTCTTCATGCTGCGTCACCAAAACTTCTTTTTCATATCTTGATACATCTTGTTGTTGCCTGGGTGCACTGTATACTGTGTTTGGTGAGCTTCATCAAGGATACTTTTCCTTAACTCAGCATCACAAGGAACAATTCTTCTTCCATTGCTTGTCTTCAAAGTCCCACCTTCAGTAATATAGAACCCAACAGCTTCTTCTTGTCTAGCTCTATCCCTGAGGTCTTGCAACTCAATATCATCTTCTTGTGCCATTCTGATTCTGTCATCACTCATAGGTTCAACCACAAAGGCTGCTATAATATGAGGACCTCCTGTCATCACCTCATCAATCTGCACGATGGAGAACTGTTGAGATAGTTGGCCCATAATTTCTTCTTGGTCTGTCTTATCATCTTGATAATTTCAACTCAATGCATCAGCTACTACATTTCCCTTAGCAGGATGATAAAACATCTTGTTATCATAGTCTTTTAAGACCCCAAGTCATCTCCTTTGCCTCATATTTAAGTCTCTTTGTGTGAAAAAATATTTGAGACTCTGGTGAACGGTGTGAATTTCGCACTTCTCACCATAAAGATAATGTCTCCATATCTTCAATGCATAGACAACTGTTGCTAGCTCCAAGTCATGAGTAGGATAATTCTTCTCATGATTTTTTAGCTGTCTTGAGGCATAGGCCACCACTCGCCCATGTTGCATAAGTACACATCCCAAGCCCTTCTGTGATGCATCCATATAAACCACATATCCAACTGACTCCATGGGCAAAGTCAACACCGGTGTAGTAACTACTTTGCGCTTCAATTCTTGAAAACTGGCTTCACATTTATTACTCCTACAAATGGAGCATTCTTTCTTGTAAGAGCAGTGAATGGCCCTGACAATGAAGAAAACCCCTCAATAAACTTCCTGTAATACCCTGCTAAGCCTAAGAAGCTACGGATCTCCCGCACACTTGTTGGCCTTTCCCATTTCACAATTGCTTGCACTTTTGCTAGATCAACTGCAAGGCCATCCTTATTTACAATAGGACCCAAGAATGCTACTTCTTCAAGCCAAAACTCACACTTCTTGAACTTTGCAAATAATTTCCTTTCTCGCAGCTTCTCCAACACCATCTTCAAATGTTCCTCATGCTTTGCGTAATTGGCCGAATAGATCAATCTATCATCAATAAATACCACCACAAAAGAATCCAAGTATTCATGGAACACCCAGTTCATCAAATCCATAAACACAGAAGGAGCATTAGTTAATCCAAAAGGCATCACCAAAAACTCATAATGACCATACCTCGTTCGAATCGCTGTCTTGGGAATGTCTTCTTCTCTCACTTTCAACTGATGCTACCCCGAAAGAAGGTCTATTTTCAAGAACACCGAAGCTCCTTTGAGTTGATCGAACAAATCGCCAATCCTTGGTAAGGGATACTTATTTTTGATAGTAACCCTATTTAACTCACGGTAGTCAATACACATCCGCATAGATCCATCTTTCTTCTTCACAAACAACACTGGTGCTCCCCATGGTGACACACTTGGGTGGATGAAGCCCTGGTCAAGAAACTCTTGAAGTTGCTCTTTTAACTCTCTTAACTCTGTCAGTGCCATTCGATAAGGTGCCTTGTGGATCGACTGAGTCCCCGGCACTAAGTCAATGGCGAACTCAACTTCACGATCCGAAGGTAAACCTATGACTTCAGAGAAAATATCCGTGTAGTGACATACTATCAGAATGTTTTCCAACTTTGCTTGAGTCTCTGGCTTAGCTTGTACATATGCTAAGTAAGCTCGTGCTCCGTCTCTGACATTTTTGAGAGCTTGATTGGCAGAGAGGAGTGGTGGAGTATACCGTACTCTAGATCCACAATATGTGAACTCTTTTATGCCATGAAGTTGGAAAGTGATCTCCTTCCTACGACAATCCATGTTAGCATTATACTTCGATAGACAATCCATTCCAAGAATGACATCAAAGCCCATCATGCCAAATACCGCTAACTTCGCCGGTAAGACTCTCCCTTCAATCACAATAGGACAATTGCCCACATACTTTTTACAAGTGACAGCGTCGCCGACAGGAGTGACTACACATATATTATGCTCTAATGGTTCCATGTTCTCTCTACACAACTTCACGTATGTTGATGAGATAAACAAGTGCGTAGCACCCGGATCAAACAATACACAAGCAACTCTACCAAACAATCAAATCGTACCTATGATCACATCTGTAGCATTGTCCTCAGCTAGGACATTCTCTGGGGTGATGGCATACACCAGGCTGGAACTGTAGGCCTAGGCTGATAGACGCTGGCTGAGACCTCTGTCCTCTACTTACACCTGCTTGCGTGCATTCTTTAACATAGTGGCTTGGCTTGCCACACTTGAAGCATACAACAGTTCCCATTCTGTAGACCCCTATATGTGACTTCCCACATGTGTTGCACCTTGGATTTCCACTACTACCCTGGCTAGGAGTGTTTCTTCGTCCTTGTGACCCAACACTACTGCTAGTGGCTTGCTTCTTGGACGGTGGTGTGGAGGAAGTTTCTGCATACCTTGTCCTCTTCCTAGTGAAATAGTCCGCAGTTGCTGCCTTAATTCCTCTCTCTGTCATAGTCACCATGTGTACCATCTCTGAGTAGTCAGTCACCCTGACATGGATGATCCTTTCAAGAATTCTTGGAGTCAACCCATCACGAAATCACTCAGCTTTTGATTCTTCATCCGGTATAAGGTTTGGGCCATACCTTTACAACTTTTGAAATTCAGCCAAGTACTGCTCAACTGTCATAGATCCCTGCTTCAGATCTTGAAAATCTCTTACACATTGCTGCCTATGTGCACTTGGGAAGTAATGATCGTTAAACTCTCTTTTGAAGCGCTCCAAGGGAATTGGAACACCTTGCCCATACTCTGTAGTGAGGTGTATTTTCCTAGACTTCCACCAGTTCTTTGCCTCACCTTTTAGCTTCAGGTTTGCATAGTCCACCTTTTGTGCGTCAATACAGTACACCTACGCCAGCTGAGCATGCTCCAGTGGTTGGATGTTCCTCCATTCATTTCATCAGTCATAAATCGCCTAACTTCTCTTACATTCAAACGTCTGGACGGTTGAAGCAATCTTCCTTTAAATCACATTTGTGTCGAAGTGAATTCCATTAGAACTCAGAGAAGTCAGAAATTCCTTTGAAGCCTTATTCAAAGTGTGTTGTTGTCGTGCTGTAAACCGAAGTCTATCTTAGAGGTCAGCTCTAAGATAAAGGATTCCATTGAAGACCCCTTCAGGTAGGAGAACCTGGTTGGGAAGCGTTTGTGTTGGGTTACACGTCAGAGATCAAGATACGACCATTGCATCGGGTATATGTGAGTGTTACTGTCTTGTATCTTGCTATGTCTTCTGAATATTGGAATTCTTGGGTTTGGCTGCCCCGGAGTGGTTTTTCTCTTAATTGAGTTTCTACTTCGTCAACAAAAATATGTGTGTCATTTATTTTCCGCTGTGCTTTAATTTTTGTTGACACTTACGCACACATTTTATTTTTAGAAGTCAATTTCGTTTTTCAAATCCGAATTCGATCGATCACTGAGAGGCGTCCAGACGGGCTGCTGAGACGTCCGGACGGATACAGGCTGGAACAGTAGCTTCTCGATACAGTAGAGGTCTGGATGGAAAATGTACGTTGTCTAGACGGATGATGCTTCGTCTAGCGTCCGGACGGTAAGGCACGTCGTCCGGACGGGATGGCTCGATCGTCCGGACGGCTGATAGGGAACCGAAATCTTCGATCTTTCATGTAGTGCAAAGTCTTCTGAGAGTGCTCTGAATAGTGGAATCCTTGTTTATAGCATCTTTACACACAAATGTGATTTTGTCCAGAATGAGGCCAAAATACTAACAGGTGTAGCGGCCAACAAAACGTCCCAAAACAGCCTAAAATCAGGCATGTATTGTGGAGGAGATGGAGGTGGAGGAGGAGGACGAGGAGGTGGTGGAAGTGCATTGCCATCACTTCTATTTCCGTATCCCTCTTCCACATTACATCGTGGTGGTCTTCGTCGTCTACGCTGCATAGCTCTGTGCAATCACATTGGAGTTAGCCTACAATGTGAGAATGAAAGATATGCCACATAAACTAATGCACGTTATGACAAATGCATTACAATAAACATGCAATGCACACCGGAATCCTATTCAAGTTTTCTTATCTTTGTTTAAGCTTTTGGAGTCCTAAGGCTCTTTTGTTATCCTTAGACTCTAACACAAGCCTAGACTTCCGCTTCTCCTATCAAATCCTAGAGCTAACTGCTCTCATACCATCTTCTGTGATGACCCATTTTTTTTTTTTTTGAAAACATGCATATAGCGCAAAATGGATCCTCATAGTGGCACGACTATTTGTCGCTCAGCCAACATAAAGTACACGTTCCATAACCTGTACCTGATATTCAGAGTAACATCTAACACAACGGAATATTTTATGATACAAATCAATCATAACGGAAAGCACATCTATAACTAGTTTGTGGTCCATACAAAACAGCCAATTACCCATGTCTATCTATTTAAGGCTTACAACATATACCACGATTACAAAAGAATGGCTATACCAAAAATACGTGACACATGTGTCACAAGCCATATACAAAAATATCCAAAAGAAAGAGGACTCCGTAGTCCAAATATAAAGCCATTGGGTCACCATCTAGCTCTGGAGTACCTGCAGTCACAGCATCAGAATCTGCACGGTTGCGGGGGTTAACACATCCGCATAGGTGGAATTATGAGCCCACTGTCTTAGCATAAATAAATACACTAAGACCTCAGAGGTATACTATTCACTAAGTTTTCGCAAAGAACCAACATTTCTTTATTTTAGTCTCGCGTACACTATAACAGCTGCTATAGCAAACACCGACTAATAGAAAACATTTAAAGCATACTATGTAGCTGTGAACATATATAGAAGTTCCAGTCATCCCACCTTGGAAACTTCTACATATCGACTTATCTACAATATAATACTTTTGATCAATTGCTCAGTCATACATGTATGTGAGTAATCTCAAGCTCACAAGTACGTCTAAGTTGTACTAAGACATCCACATTCCCTGAATTAGGCAACACTAAGTCTAATCTCGTACACTCATTGCCTTTGCAGGACAACTCACGCGGTATTACCTAGACATTAGCATCCCATAACACCATGCCTAATCTCGTACACTTATTGCCTTTGCAGGACAACTCACGCGGTATTACATAGATAATGGCATCTCTAACTCTAGGCAATGCAATCATCTTTGCACTTTCAAAGTTAATGCATTTAAATCATGCAAATAATACGTTTAGCAAAACTACAATATATAAGACATACAACACATTCCATCACATCACAATATATGTATGCATATGCCAAGCGAACGGGGACCGTATCCCAAGGAACATGGACCATATCCCAAGGAACATAGAGTCCGTAACTCCAAGAGAAAAGGGACGGTATCCCATATCAACGTCAAATTCGTAACTCCAAAGAACAGGGACCGTATCTGAACGAACAAGGACCGTATCCTAAAGTTTGTGCCGTTAAGCACGCAATGCATCATGTCCCAATTTATATAACTCACTAAAAATCCCAATCATTTACAATGCAACCATAGTCTATAAACTTCCCAATCATTTACAATGCAACCATAGTCTACAAAATTCCCAACCACCACGTATAGTCACACAATTCATTTAAACTCCACATATCATATTCATATTTTCAAACATCATAATTTCAAGATATTCTAAAGTACTCAAAACAACCAAAACAGTTATATTCAACATACAGTAGGTTCGGAATTTGTAAAGCAATATATATTTTGCAATTCATCATATATAAAATTAATACTTCTTAGTGAGTAGAATACTCACCTTGGATTGCTCGTACTCCTAATTCCGATAATACAAAGTTTGACCCGCAATGTGCTGCTATATTCACAACACAATGCACCATTTAGCTATTTAACCAATAGCTATAACTGTTAGAACTTTGACTCGCTCAAACGCTATGACACAAGTTTCCCGCTAATTAACTAAACCTATACGTGGAAATATTCCTAAGTTTACAATTAAAACTTTCAATTTATACTAATTACTATTTTTTGGACCTAATCCTATGACTGTCTATTTTCATGAAACCTATAGATAATTTGAAATTATTTAACACTTCCAATGCAATTAATCCATAAACTCACAATCTATGTTTTAAACACTTCAAAACCCTCAAATTAATTTAATTTATCGAATTAGGGTTTCCTAAACTTAACCCATAATTATAAAACACTACCCTAATCACAATATCTTTAACTCATAGCATTTACTAAGGGTTAATCACCTAAAATACATCTAAAATCTAATAACTAAAAGTTAGGGTTTGGGGAAAACTCAGCACAAGATCACCAAACCAAAAACCAAGGTTTGGGTAGCTTCAAGTAATTTCCAACAAACCCAAATATCTAAAGAACATAGAGGATTAAACTCATTTATAGGATTTTACCCCAAAACCACAAAACCATGGGTTTAGTATTTTACCTCAAAGCGAATGGTAGGAACATAGATCCAAGTGCAAGGATCATATTCCCGAAGACGGATCAAAGATTGGACCGTTGGACCTTTGAAAACCACAATTTTTGTATATAAAAGACTTAAGAAAAACCTCTCCCCTTTTTTTTTTTTTTGTTTTCTCTTGGTACTGATGGGAAAGTGGCAGGGGGCCTCTTTCCCCTTTTGTTTAAGTGAGGCGCATGTGCGCCTCACACTTGCTTCTTTTCCTTTCTTTTTTAAAATGAAGGACCATCAGGCCCTTCATAAACAAAATGGCCAACGGCTGAATGGCCTTTTGAGCAAAGGTTGTGAGGCCTTTGTTTATTATTTATTTTATTTTACTTTTTAATTCATTTCTAATTCCTTTTCTTTTCTTTTTTATTATTCCAAATTTTCTTTTATTTACTTATTTATTATTATTATTATTATTATTATTATTATTGTTATTATTATTATTATAACGTAAAATATCACTTATACTTTCTTGGACATTATAGTATCTCAGATAATAAGATGAATAAAATATGAACCTAAACCTAAATGTTAACCTAATAATAGTTAAGGATACCTAACTAGCTTTAGAAGCGGGTAGCGCGATGTGTGAGCACGCAGGTAGTTTATGTGTCATTAGAGTATGGGATTCAATAGATAGTTTGACGTTGTAAATATTTGCCAGCTCGTTTCATAATTAAAGATTTCGACTTGTTCTCCAATCTAGAGTTCAAGTAACTAGAACACGGGAGAAATGTTGGAGTCATGAGTCCAATGCAGCCAATGTGAGTACTCTACTTTCACTGAGAAAACTGCTTTTAAATTGAAAATAAATAATGACTTCTAAATTACCAAGTGTATGTTTGTGTGCAACAAAATATATTAAATACGAAAAATAAAAGAGAAAAAGTATTTGTTGACAAAGTGGGAACTCTGTGAAGAGAAAAATCACTTCAGGGCAGCCAAACCCAAGATATCCACTATATCGAAGACAAAGCTAGTTACAAGACACTCGTACTCACATACCTCTAATGCAGTGGCCATACCTTTAACTTTGACATGAAGCCCATTGCGAATGCTTCCCAACCAAGTCTCCTACTTGAAGGGGTCTTCAATGGAATTTGAGAATTAAAGGACTTCTAATTTAACAAGTGTGTGAAATAGTGTGCAACAAAATATCAAAATGCGGAAAATAAAGAGACATATTTTGTTGATGAAGGGGAAACTCAATTAAGAGAAAAACCACTCTGGGGCAGCCAAACCCAGGATATCCACTATTCAGAAGACAAAGCTAGTACATAGACAGTAACACTCACATACCCGATGCAGAGATCGTATCTAGCACTCTGACGTGTAACCCAACACGAATGCTTCCCTACCAAGTCACCTACTTGAAGGGGTTTTCAATGGAATCCTTTACCATAGGGCCGACCCTTAAAATAGACTTCAGTTCAGCATAGCAACAACACTTGGAAAACGGCTTCAGAGAGGACGATTTAGCATAATAAACCTCACAATGAACTCTCTAAGCTTCTACGGAATTCAATACCGAATTCTTACAATTCTCAAGCCTAGGGGCCTCTATTTATAGGCTACAGGTCTAAGTCGTACCGAATATGATTTTCCCTAGGCGCGTTCGAACGGTAGGTTAGGGCGTTTGGACGGACAACTATGTGATCAGCTTTCAAAATTCCCTGAAATTCTTTCCTGAATTAAGCCGCGTCTGGAAGGTGTTGCCCTAGAGTCCGAACGATCGCATTTTAGCTGCACGCAATTTCCATGTTAAGGCTTGGCGTGTCCGGACCAAAACAGCTGTCATCCGGACAGTTGATCTGATGCACGCAATTTCCATATATGAAACTTGAGCGTTTGGACCATGAAGGTTGTCATCTAGACGGTTGAACTTTGAATGCACGAATTGCCTTATGAATAAGAACGTCCGGACAGGAACACACATCATCCGGACGGTTGTAGCTGTCTTCCCATAGCTGATCGAACACTTAATGGCGTCCGGACAGATGCAACTTAGAACAGTTCGAAGCTTCTCGACACAGAGGAAGGTTCGGACAGAAAGTTCTCATTATCCGGACAGTTGAGCGTCCGGACACTATAACACGTCGTCGAACGGTTGCTAGGAAACTGTACTAACTACTTTGAATTCTACACAGAGTCTTCTTTGAAGCTCAAAATTGAAGTGTAGAC
This sequence comes from Alnus glutinosa, assembly GCF_958979055.1. Lineage (NCBI taxonomy): Eukaryota > Viridiplantae > Streptophyta > Magnoliopsida > Fagales > Betulaceae > Alnus > Alnus glutinosa. Next base: position 10,093,565 of record NC_084897.1, read on the forward strand.
TCTGAATAAAATAGCATCCTTGTATAATAAGAATCATTGCATAGAAGTGATTTTGTCCAACAGAATGTAGCTAATCACAAACTAACAAACTCCCCCTTTGGCCATTTTGGGACAAAAATCACTTGACCGCTTTAAAAATACAATCCCGATCCAAATAAAAAATTACTCCCCCTTTTTGTCACAAAAGGACAAAGGGTAAAAAAGAGTAATAAGAAAAACCACACAATAATTACTCCCCCTAAATGTCTCAGCAGGACAAGGGTAAACATAGTAATAATATCCAGAAGTTATAAAGTTTAACAAATTATCCGAAATGTTTAACAAAAACATAGGAAAGATAAAATGTCTCAAAATAAATAAAAACCAAGCACCAAAATAAATCAACCATCTTCAGCCAAAGGCGCATCATCCTCATCATTGCTGCTGTATGGATGATGGTGCTTGAGACACTCCTAGATGTACAACAGGCTCTACTCCACACGGAGCTTAATAGAGTGAACCTCCTACTGTATAGATGAAATTGCCAGATGCATAGAGCTCATGCCCCCCTGTAGACATGCCAAAGCCTCCAAAATCTGAGGAAAACCTGCATCCGGCTGCGGAGGCGGCAGAGCAGTCTGAGATGAGGATGCTACATCAGTACTGCAACATGAATAGGAAGGGGCTGTGGAGCATCATTCAAATCGTCATGCCTCAGCTGGGCATTAGACTTTATCAGCGTCCGCTTGCTGATGGGATCCTGGATCTTCATCTTCGGCTCTCCAGCCAAAGGGGAGACCGGTATTGCTCTCATCACGAGCCTCTAGGATAATTCCCAAAATATGCTTGCACAGGCAGAATGGCAAGCGAAGATAGATGGCATATACAAACTGGGCCCTTTTCAAGATCAAATCACTGCGCTTAACAACGGGCTAGAAGTTGTGCTGGACAATCTTGGCGAGCATGCAGTGTGGGGCAGTCAAGGCACCAATCCTGATGGTAGTGACATGCTCCTCTCCTTGAGGGACAGCATGGAAGAATTCTCTGAGATCATTCAGAGAATGAGGCAATACTACCTCATTGTAAGGGCTGACAGAAATCTGGAGCACATGCACCCCGATGAACTGACTGATGAGCTGAGGATCAACAGTGATAACCTGCCCTTCCACAAAGGACTGAAGAACCATGCTACGGTCATCATCCTGAACAACCTCAAGATTAGCATAAAATAATCTGACTAGCCTTGTGAGCACAACACAAGTATAGTTGTCAAGACATCCCAAGTGGTATGTCTGGATAATCTCGTGGATACTGTCTAGAGGAACCATCATGATGTTCGCACGAACAACATTCCGTACGGCAATGATGGGCCTGTCCATAATTTTGGCTCTAAGAGCTGCCAAATCTCCTTCTGTCCTCTGTCGGACTTTGCATTGTGGACTTCTAGCAGACATGATTTTGCAAAAATAACCAACAAGGTATACAAAAAAAAAAAAAAAAGATCCTTCAAAATTTAGTTAACAAAAAATCCAGCATTATAACGACAGTAAAATGGACTTTTCCAAAAATTATGTCTAGCAAAAATCACAAAACAGTCCAAAATAATACCGAAACATATAATCCTTAGCAAAACACTGAATGGAATAAAGAGAAATGAAAAAGTACCTGGAATGGAGAGAAATATGCACAAGAGGACAATATAAGCCGAGATAATGCAAAAACTCGAGAGAAAAACACACTCAAATGGACAAAACTGCAGAGAGAACCGAGTGGGGTAGAGGGGTAATGCGGCGGCTAGGGTATGAGTATTGAGATATAACCTGTGGGGTCCTCGTCCGGATGGATCACAAACTCATCCGGACGCGCGTTGCCACATCAGCATGTGACAGGCCGCTAGCGTCTGGACGTGTAACCTTACCGTCCCGTCGTCTGAGCTGCACTCGTCCGTATGCAAGGATAGACCGTCCAGATACATCACACTAAAAAAAAAAAAAAAAAAACTAAAGGGAAAATTTTAGAAAAAATATTTTCCCTAATGTCAGCTTTAGAACACGCATGTATAATCAACTAATAAAGCAGTCAAAAAGCATCTCAAAAATATGTAGAGATATAAAAAAGAGAGTTTTAGAGTACAATCAGCACCAAAATTTCCTGTAAACAGAAATTCCAAATAGATTACTCAACTCATGTAATGCGTGTGTTTGAAGGCTTTCTCAATAAGATATAAAGTTCATTGATATGACAAAAAGCAAACGGATTTTCTAGACAAAAGAGAAAATCAATGAAAGAGCAGTCAAACGTCAAACCTTTTTATTTACTAGGGCCTAGCAACCCTCATCTAATACACTCCCCCTAAGATGCAGTACTTGATTGTCATTACTTCTTGTACCATGAAAGACAAGGTAAAATTTTTACTTGCACAATGGAGGACAATGAAAAATGAACTTGACTTCTATAATAAATACAAGTGTGTGTGAACAGTGTGCAACAAAATATTAAGTGCGGAATTAAAGGAGACAAATATGATGGAGATCAAGGCACCGCTTCGAAGGATCTCGTTCAAGTACCAATTGGGCCAGTTACGAGAACACGAGCAAAGAGGTTCAATGATGTGCTCAATGGACTCATCCAAGAGTTATGGGCTCAAGCAAATTTGTGGAGGCCCATTGAGCATGATCCATGTGGGCAACAAAGAATCGTCACCTTGATTCAAGTTCTAGAAGGATCTGGTCAAGGCTAAGAATTGGCAAGAATCGCAGGAAATCTAAACCAAATTGATGCGGAATAAATTAATGGTGGACTGATATGGAAATATGTTGGACCACAAAGATAATTGATGGTGAACCGGCATGGAAATATGAAGAGTACCATATTTAGAACGATTTCATGCTTTATTTAAGTTAGATATTTAAGTATATTTTGATTTGATATTTCTAAGTTTTCCATAATGGGTTTGTTGCCCAAATAATTGCTTGGACCGCAAGAGATTGCGTAGGGATAAAGAGCTTGCTAGTCTTTTGTAAAGCCTATTTAAGCATGTGGTTGTAAAGAAAAAGATGGACATTGATTATTCATAAAACTTGTGAGGTTTATTCTCTTTGGTTCTTTGAAGAACTACTCGAACTTATCAGGATTTCCTGTGGCGTTCATCTCGACTTATCAAATGAAGTTTCCACCACCGTTTGTGGCATCTTCCTTATACCGCGGTTCTTGTTTGTCATAAACAACGGGTCGAGGTCTTCCATTCGAATCTGTTCATATAACTATCTTGGGTTCCCTTTCGTTGTTGGGTCTCGTTATTCTTGACGGGGTTCACATCAAAATATTTTGTTGATTAAGTGGAAACTCAATTAAGAGAAAAACCACTTCGTGGCAGCCAAACCCAGGATATCCACTATTCAGAAGACAAGACTAGATACAAGATAGTAACACTCACATACCACTGATGAAGTGGTCGTACCTTGCTCTCTAATGTGTAACCCAACACGAACGCCTCCCAACCAGGTCTCCTACGTGAAGGGGTTTTCAATGGAATCCTTTATCTAAGGGCCGACCCCTAAGATAGACTTCAGTTGTAGCGCAGCAACAGCACACTTGCAATGGCTTGAGAGAGGATAAATCAGCTCCAATAACTTCACAAAATAACTCTCTAAGCTCTGATGGAATTCAATACCAAATTGTTGCAGTTCTCAATGCCTAGAGGCCTCTATTTATTGGCTGAGGGTTCAAATGGGCGACTGCTGTGATATGTACGAACGCCGTCCGGACGGTGAACCTGAGTCATCTGTACGAACAACTTTGCGACAGAATTTTCGATATTTTTGCTGAAAATCTTTCCAGTTTGAGAGTCGCGTCCGGAAAGTGAGGCACTGTCCGATCCAAGGGGGATGGCTGTCCGGACGGTTGATCTTCAACACGCAATTTTCATAACTATTTAGCGCATGTGTGGACCATGATAGGCAGGAGTCCGGACGGTTGAAGTTGAATACGCAATTTCCATATCAGTTGAACGCGCGTCTGGACTAAGCTGACAGACGTCTGGACGGTTGTATTTGAATTGCGATTCTTGCCTTATGTATGAGCGCGTCCGGACGGGAATCCACGTCGTCCAGACGGTTGCAACAATCTTCCCTTATTTGAACTTGCAAAGAAAATCTGAAGCTAATCGATCACTGGACGTCGTCCGAACAGGCTGCTGAGTCGTCCGGACGGATGCAAGCTGGAACAGAAGCTTCTCGATACATTGGAGGGTTCGGACGAAAATCCACGTCATCTGGACGAATAATGCTTGGTCTGCCGGACGTCCGGACGGTATGGCACGTCGTCTGGACGGCTGGAACTGTGGACAGATGAGCGTCCGGACGGGAGGACACGTCATCCGAACTGTTGGCAGGGAACTGACTTTCTGACTTGCAGAATCTTCTGAAACTTGTCTGAATTGAGGAATTCCATTTAAACAGCATCTTTACATACAAGTGATTTTGTCCAATCAGAATGTGGCTAATCACAAACTAACAGACAAGATATAAAGCTAATTCAGCACCGATGCATTGAATATAAGCATATAACACAGAATTCAGAAGAATAACTGCTTCGTTCTTGTTGGTGCTACAACCTAGAGAGAATGCTAGAATTTTTAGGCTCTGGGTTCAACTAGCATGTTGGTCAATTTGAATATCTTATCAAAAACATCCTTCTTATTTAGAATTTCTAGAAGCAAGCAGTGAGAGAGGAAAAGATGTACCTTAGGGGAGCCTTGGGTAGTGCACAATTTCTTCGCATGTGGAAAGTAACTATCCAGCTTTTACATGCATAGGAAAAAACTTGGCAAATATATAGACATAAACTCTCAATCATATCTAAGCATAATCAATTAATGAGAAATGAATTGAGATATTAGGTAAAAATACATGCAATATCTAACATGCCAAGAAAGGAGAAAAATTCCTTGCAATTTCTCCCCCCATTTTTTTTTTATAAAAATATACTATATGGAAACAACATAGATTTAGCATGCAAGGCAAGATAAAACCTGTGAAGGATCAAAGTTTCCAATACAGAAAAACAGTCGCCCGTCATGCTTTTTCTGTCTTCTCCAATTGGTACCTACAAATTTTCTCAAGAGAAATAGGGGGCAAATAATAGTGGTTCCAAGATTGCACAGCAAGCACAAGATATAACAAGTAAAAGATTATGCAATGCAATCAAACCAAATACCTTAGGATTAGGAATCAAACCCTAGGCATGATAATTCTCACCAGCTAGGTGAGTCCATTCCCCCTCAAGGGGTGGATGTCTTCCTTCTTCCTAAACCATGCCTGCCTTCCTGTTGGTGGTTGTTGGCAGGATCTCATCTGATGATCCGTCCATTGTATCATGCTCTATATCCAGATGGGTAGCTCTTTGCAGTTTTGATCATCCTCCACCTTCTAAGGCTTTTTGAAGTGCTTGGATTTGTTAGTCTTTGATTTTCCATTTTGCTTGGCAGGAACAAATCTCTGCTGAGGTCGCTGATGATGAGAAGCTTGGCAACGTGAGGCATGATGCCTTGGGTCTTGATGCCATAGGGCTTGATATTGAGGAGCCTGATGTCTTGGAGCTTGATTCCATGGAGCCTGATAAGGAGCCTGATGCCATGGAGTCTGATACTGGGCCAAAGGTTTTGTACCGTAATTAGCTTGTCTAGGCACTTCTTTCTTAACCTTTGCTCATTGAGCTTTGAGAAGGGAGCACTAGGGTCGGACATGCCCACTTAATCCGCAGTGATGGCATATGGGAGATCTTCTGATGGTAGGTAGCTTTTGAGTAACCGAAACATCTCCATTGATTTTTGTCCTTCCCTTTATCCTTAACTGTGGGTGGAAGCTTGGGGACTATAGGCTTAACAAAGATAGTCCTGGAAGTAAAGGGAATATCAGAAGGAGAAGCTACATACATGAGTCCAGTCTTGTCTGTTGGGCTCTTCTGAATTGATAGCATGTGAATTAGCTTCTCATCGGTGACCCTCTCCAATTGTAGTTGTGTCTCTAGTAGCTTTTCCTTTAGCCCCTATATCTTGAGCAGTAGTGAACTCTTCTCTGTCTGTAAGCTATTCAGATCGTGAATATGCAGCTTGCGAGCGTCTCTCAGTTTCTAAAACTCTACATCTTGGATTTTATAAGCCTCCTTGAGTTCTTCTCCATCTTTATCACTATGCTTTGAGTAGTAAGCACCTTCCTTTTCTACATGTGGAGCAACAAAGGCTAGAAATTTTTCTTGCTCAGGAGCTTCTTCTCCTTTGGACTCATCATTGAGAGTCACATTGTAAGCCTTCACTTTTCCCTGCTTGAGGTTCCCACAGTCAGCCCGTATATGCCCAAACCCTTAACATTCAAAACATCTTGGGCCTCTGGGATTTTTCTTCTCAGCTTCCTCATGTTCAGATTCTCTGGGGGCCTTCTTCATTTTTTTGGAAAACTTCTTTTTAAATTGCTCATTTCTTATTAATCTTCCGAAATTTTTGGCAAGCATAGCCACATCTTTTTCTTCTTCCTCACAGTCGTCTCCGTATGAGACTTCGACCTTCTTCTTGGAAGCTTTTAGGGAAACGGTCTTCATCTTTTTGACCGGGGGCAAGGATAGCTCATAAGTTTGAAGAGACTCTTCAATCTTCATCTCTTCCAAGTCTTTGCTTTCTTCAATTGTAGTCACCTTAATTCTGAAACGCTCAGGCAAAGATCTTAGAATTTTACCGATGAGTTTTACATCCGAGACAGTTTTTCCAAGACTCACCATTGAGTTTCTCAGGTCTCCCATTTTGGAGTAAAACTCTCCGAATGTCTCATCTTCCAATATCTTAATTTCTTCAAATCTAGAAATCAACATTTGAAGTTTGACAAATTTAATAAGGTTGGTGCCTTAACAGTTTATAACATTTGCCACGCTTCTTTAGCAGATTCACTATTTGAGATTCTTGTGAATTCAGACGGTGAAAACACTTGACATAGAGCATGGAGGGCTTTATCATTAGAAAGTCATGCATTTTTTCAGTGACTAGTTCGACAGTTGCATCCGCTGGCTTAGCCAAACTAGTTTCAACAATATTCCAACAGTCAATACATTTTAAAAAGAACCGCATACGAGCTTTCCAATAGCCATAGTTTGTACCATCAAAGGCAGGAACAATATTAAGATTTTGAGACATTGAAATAAAACTAGAAGTCAAAAGGAAAGATAACACTCAAGAATTGAATCTAAACAGAGTGTACCAAGCTCTGATACCAAATGAGAGAATTAAAGGACTTCTAATTTAACAAGTGTGTTCAATAGTGTGCAACAAAATATCAAAATGTGAAAAAAAAAGACAGATATTTTGTTGACGAAGTGGAAACTCAATTAAGAGAAAAACCGCTTTGGGGCAGCCAAACACAAGATATCCACTATTTAGAAGACAAAGCTAGTACATAGACAGTAACACACACATACCCGATGCAGTGATCGTATCTAGCACTTTGACGTGTAACCCAACACGAATGCTTCCCAACTAAGTCACCTACTTTAAGGGGTCTTCAGTGGAATCCTTTATCTTAGGGCCGACCCCTAAGATAAACTTCAGTTCAGCACAGCACAGTGCTTGACAATGGCTTCAGAGAGGACGCTTTAGCACAATAACCTTCACAATGAACTCTCTAAGCTTCTACGAAATTCAATACCGAATTCTTACAATTCTCAAGCCTAGGGGCCTCTATTTATAGGCTACAGGAGGTCTAAGTAGCATTAAATACGACTTTCCCTAGGCTCGTCCAAACAGTAGCTGAAGGTGTCCGGTCGGACAACTGTACGATTGGCTTTCCAAATTTGCTGAAATTCTTTCCCGAATTGAGTCGCGTCTGGACGGTGTCGCCTAGCATTCGTATGATCTCATTTTAGCTGCATGCAATTTTCATATTAAGGCTTGGCGTGTCCAGACCACAACAGCTGTCATCCGGATGGTTGATCTGATGCATGCAATTTCCATATATGAAACTTAAGCATCGGGACCATGAAGATAGTCGCCTGGACGGTTTAACTTTGAATGCACGACATGCCATATGAATGAGCACGTCCAGATGGGAACATACATCTTCTGGACGATTGCAGCTGTCTTCCCATATCTGTGTTTTGGAAAGAAATCCCATAGTTGATCGTACACTGAACGGCATCCGGACGTGCTACTGAGGCGTCCAGATGGATGCAACTTGGAACAGTTCGAAGCTTCTCGACACAGAGGAAGGTCCGGACGGAAAGTTCTCGTCGTCCGGACAGATGATGCTTGGATAGTTGAGCATTCGAACGTTATAACACATCTTTTGAACAGTTGCTAGGGAACTGTACTAACTGCTTTGAATTTTGCACAGAGTCTTCTTTGAAGCTCAAAACTGAAGTGTAGACTCCGAATAAAACAACATCCCCGTATAATAAGCATCACTATATATAAGTGATTTTGTTCATCAGAATGTAGCCAATCACAAACTAACAGAATCCTCTACCTTAGGGCCAACCCCTAAGATAGACTTCACACGACACCGACAACGGCTAGAGATCTAGTGGATCTTCAATTCTCCCTAAACACCCTTTCCAAGCACTATGGAATTCTATACTGAATTCTTACAAATTACAAGCCTAGAGCCATCTATTTATAGGCTTTAGAAAACCTAATTCTAAACAAATTCGGATTCTAGCTATGGAGCGTCCAGACGATAACTTACCCTTGTCTAGACGGTCTTCTGCGACTGCCTTTCCAGAATAGCACAATTTTCCCAAAACAGGACGACATCCGGATTACTTGGCCAAGCGTCCAGAGAATCTTCACTGTCACTCCTTTCCTCGTTCTTAAAGGAAACCCAGAATATTCTGGAACGCTGGGGTAGCGTTCGGACGTCTGGCAGAAACTTCATAAATAGTGTTGACTGAAATCCAACTCCGTGTTGAACTCGGACTAGCTTAACCTAGCGTCTGTACGGTGTTGCTCGGTCGTCGTCCAGACAGCTAGAATGCTGAAGCTTCTAGACTCTAAGGGGCGTCCGGACGCCTTCAAAGGCTCGTCCGGACGGTTGCTAAGCAACCAACTGTTCTGATTTGGAAACTGCATGGAATCTTCCTTGTGACCAACACATGACATGAAATGAGACACTGTCCATATTACATGAAGACTCTAAATAGAACCGATAATCCTGTTTAAAATGCAACCGTTACATAAAGTGTTTTTGTCAACCAAAATGTTGCCAATATAAAATACTAACAAACTCCCCCTTTGGCCATTTTGGGACAAAAAACACTTGACCGGTTTGGAAATACATTCCCAGTCCAAAAACAAAAAATACTCCCCTTTTTTGTCTCAAAATGACAAAGGGTAAACAAAGTATAAGAGAAAAACCATTGGTATTTTAAAAAATACACAAAGTCTCATAAAAGTAAAATGATCTCAAAAGGACAACAAAATAAAAACACATAAGAGTAAGAAAAACTCTCAATTCTCATCATCATTAGGCTTCGGGTGATGATATTTCACGTATTCCTAAATGTTGATCTGACTTTACTCGACACGCTCTCCAATAAGATCGACTTCCCGCTGGAGAGCTCCCATAGTAGACATAAGCTGAGCAAAAGCAGCTTCAATGTTGAAGGTAGGAGGCACAGTCTGAGATGATGATGCAGCAGCTAAAGTGTCAACTTGAATGGGTGGAGGCTGAGTAACTTTGCCTTGACCCTCATACCGCAACTGAGCACTTTACTTCTTGAGAGTCTGTTTACCAAGAGGATCAGGTCTCCTTGATCTGGGCTCAGAATCAGAAATATCTGTCACAAACTGAAGACAGATGTGAGTGATCAAACACCCAAAGGACAGACTAGTGTTTGTCTCATCACGAACCTTAAGCATTGTGTGCAAAATATGCTTGCACAGACAAAAGGGTGTCCTCATCACAATAGCATACAGAAGGCAAGCCTTCTTGAGGGTAAGCTCACTCCGACGAGCTTGAGGCCAAAAGTTTGTCACTACAATCTTTGCCAAAAATCTGTACATAGGAGCAAATGCACCAATCCTGATATAAGAGTAGGCTCACTCCTCCCCTTGTGGTCGAGACCCAAAGAAATCCAGGAGGTAGTCAATGCTGGGAGCCTCAATGCCATCTGGGAAAGGAACCCCTGGAACATGATGGAGATCAAGCCACCGCTTCAAAGGATCTCGTTCAAGTACCAATTGTGCCGGTTACGAGAGCACGAGCAAAGAAGTTCAAGGATGTGCTCAACGGACTCATCCAAGAGTTATGGGCTCAAGCAAATTCGTGGAGGCCCATTGAGCATGATCCACGTGGGCAACAAAGAATTGTCACCTTGATTCAAGTTCTAGAAGGATCCAGTCAAGGCTAAGAATTGGCAAGAAAACAATCGCAGGAAATCTAAACCAAATTGATGCGGAATAAATTGATGGTGGACTGACATGGAAATATGTTGAACCACAAAGATAATTGATGGTGAACCGGCATGGAAATATGAAAAGTGCCATATTTAGAACGATTTCATGCCTTATTCAAACGGAGCGTTCATCTCGACTTATCAAACGGAGTTTCCACCACCGTTTGTGGCGTTTTCCTTATACCGAGGTTCTTGTTTGTCCTAAACAACGGGTCGAGGTCTTCCATTCGAATATATTCATAGAACGATCTTGGGTTCCCTTTCTTTGTTGGGTCTCATTATTCTTGACAGGGTTCACATCAGAACAGGTAGCACTAGAACCCGATCACAGCACTGATGAGCTATGGGTCAATATGAATGGTTTATCCTCTAACAGCAGTCTGCACAATCAGGCCTCTGTCATCATCCTGAGTGATAATCATATGACCATAGAATTCCAGCACCAATCTAGGAAAATTCGGGCAAGCACAATTGTAGTGGTACTCTCACTGATTCTCCTGAATCATATGGCCAATAGGGAGTAGAACTGGAGCCCTCAGATTAGCGCGAAGAAGGTTCCACTCCGATAGGACTTGCCGCTTTTCCATGCGGAGACGCCTGTCAGTTACTGATTCTTCAACTCTTTGCCTGACTCTAGGTGGAGAGTTATCTGAAGACATTTTTCCTAAACTAAAACAAAGAAGATATTCCAAAAACAATCATGAAAACAGTAAATCCTGTTAGTTCAAAAAAAAAAAAAAAATTGGGCATTATGACTGCTATAAAACGGACTATCCCAAAAATTACAAACACATAAATATCCAAAATGTTAGTATTTTGGCCTTATCCTGTGTTTGGACAAAATCACTTATGTGTAATGATGCGGCAAACAGGGATTCCACTTTTCAGAGTGAAGTCAGAAGAATTTCAAAGTTCCCTGTCAGCCGTCCGGACGATGTGTCATTCCGTCAGGACGCCCACCTGTCTATTGTTCCATCCGTCCGGATGACGTGTCATTCCGTCCGGACAGCAGACAGACAAGCATCATCTGTCCGGACGACGTGCTTCTTCTGTCCGGACACCTACATCGTATCGAGAAGCTTCTGTGCCAGCTTGCTCCATCCGGACATTTCAGAAGCACGTCCGGACGCCAATCAATTCTCGAACGGTTCACCGATTCTTTCCAAGTTCAAGAAAGGGAAGATAAATCAACCGTCCAGACGTTGTGGTATCCCGTCCGGACGCATATCTCCGTAAGGCAAGAATCGTAGTTCAAAATGAACCGTTCGGACATCTGAAAGCTATGGTCCGGACGCTGGTGCATCGTATATGGTAACTGCCGATTCAACTTCAACTGTCCGGACGTCTCCCCCTCATGGTCTGGACGCACGTGCATCAGATATGGAAATTGCGTGTTGAAGTTTAGCAGTCTGGACTCTCCTGCCCCATGGTCCGGACGCGTGAAGCCTGTTATGAAAATTACTTGCAGCGGACGTGCGTCCACCCGGACGATCGAGTCATCCCGTCCGGACGATGTTCTTATACATGAAAGATTTCTCCATGAAAATTTCAGAAAATCCTGTCGCACAGTTGTCTGTCCGGACGGCCATGGTTCACCGTCTGGACGGCTCTCAGGCAAATTTTGCCTGACGCCCATCTGACCCCCAGCCTATAAATAGGGGTCCTTGGGCACTTAGAGCTGCAAGAATTCGGTGTGAATTCCATTAGAGCTCAGAGACGTGCTATCTCCTCTGAAGCCGTTTTTCAAGTGTGCTGTGCTGCAAACCGAAGTCTATCTTAGAGGTCGGCTCTAAGGTAAGGAGTTCCATTGAAGACCCTTTCAGGTAGGTGAACCTAATTGGGAAGCGTTCGTGTTGGGTTACACGTCAGAGATCAAGGTACGACCACTGCATCGGTACATGTGAGTGTTACTATCTTGTATCTAGCTTTGTCTTCTGAATAGTGGAATTCCTGGGTTTGGCTGCCCCGGAGTGGTTTTTCTCTTAACTGAGTTTCCACTTCGTCAACAAAAATCTCTGTGTCAATTTGCTTTCCGCTGTGCTTTAATTTCTGTTGACTCTTATGCACACACTTTACTTTTAGAAGTCATTTCAATTTTTCAATTGGTATAAGATCTTGGTACACTCTGAGAAGATTAATTTCTTGAGTGCTTTTATATTTGACTTCTATCTTTATTATGTCTCAAACTCTTAATTCTGTTCCTGCCTTTGATGGCTCGAACTATGGCTGTTTAGATTGGTTGGACTAAAGAACTCTCAAAAGAACTAGTCCCTCAAAAGAACGCTCGTCTTTCAAATGACAAAGCCCTCCATGCTCTATGCCAAGCACTTTCTCCATCTGAATTCGTCAAAATTTCAAATTGCGAATCAGCCAAAGCACCATGGAAAATTTTGGAAACAACATATGAAGGCACAAAACTTGTAAAATCTGCCAAACTTCAGATGTTGATTTCAAAATTTGAAGAAATTAAGATGTTAGAGGAAGAGACATTTGGAGAGTTTTACTCCAAAATAAGTGACCTGAGGAACTCCATGGTGAGTCTTGGGAAACCTATCTCGGATGTAAAACTCATCCGAAAAATTCTCAGATCTTTGCCCGAACGTTTCAGGATTAAGGTAACGACTATTGAGGAAAGCAAGGATCTTGAAGAAATGAAGATTGAAGAGCTGGTTGGATCTCTTCAAACATACGAGCCGTCTCTGCCCCCCGTCAAGAAATTAAGGCTTCCAAGAAGAAGGTAGAAGCCTCCTCTGAAGAAGAATCTGAGGATGAAGAAATGGCTGTGGCGATGCTTGCCAAAAATTTCAGAAGACTAATGAAAGATGATCGGTTCAAGAAGAAGTTTTCTGAAAAAGCCAAGAAACCTCTCAGAGAAGCCGAACTAGAGGATGAGAAAGATCCCAGAGGACCCCGATGTTTGGAATGCTCAGGCTATGGGCATATCCGGGCCGATTGCGGGAATCTCAAGAAGGGAAAGGGGAAGGCTTATAATGTGACTCTCAGTGATGAGTCCAAAGAAGATGCTCCAGAGTCTGACAAATTTCTGGCTTTTGTGGCCCCTTATATTGAAGAAGAAGACTCTTATTGATGTGAACCCCGTCAAGAATAACGAGACCCAACAACGAAAGGGAACCCAAGATCGTTCTATGAACAGATTCGAATGGAAGACCTCGACCCGTTGTTTATGACAAACAAGAACCTCGGTATAAGGAAGACGCCACAAACGGTGGTGGAAACTCCATTTGATAAGTCGAGATGAACGCCACGGGAAATCCCGATAAGTTCGAGTAGTTCTTCAAAGAACCAAAGAGAATAAACCTCACAAGTTTTATGAATAATCAATGTCTCCCTTTTTCTTTACAACCACATGCTTAAATAGGCTTTACAAAAGACTAGCAAACTCTTTATCCCTACGCAATCTCTTGCGGTCCAAGCAATTATTTGGGCAACAAACCCATTATGGAAAACTTAGAAATATCAAAATCAAAATATACTTAAATATCTAACTTAAATAAGGCATGAAAATCACTCTAAATATGGTACTCTTCATATTTCCATGCCAGTTCACCGTCAATTATCTTTGTGGTCCAACATATTTCCATGTCAGTCCACCATCAATTATTTCGCATCAATTTGGCTTAGATTTCCTGCGATTGTTTTCTTGCCAATTCTTAGCCTTGACCGGATCCTTCTAGAACTTGAATCAAGGTGACAATTTTTTGTTGCCCACGTGGATCATGCTCAATGGGCCTCCACGAATTTGCTTGAGCCCATAACTCTTGGATGAGTCCATTGAGCACATCCTTGAACTTCTTTGCTCGTGCTCTCGTAACCGGCCCAATTGGTACTTGAACGAGATCCTTCGAAGCGGTGCCTTGATCTCCATCATTCCCCTCCTCTTGAAAAGGATTTGCCCTCAAATCATCACCTACCTCAAAAGGACTCAAATCAGTAACATTAAAACTGGTACTTACATTGTACTTACCAGGTAAATCTAGCTTGTAAGCGTTGTCATTGATATGCTCGAGGACTTGGAAAGGACCATCTCTTCTTGGGAGCAATTTGGAACGTCCTTCTTGCATAAGAACGGCGCCTATACCAATACCTGAAGCATCACATTTAATTTCAAACGTTTTAGAAAAGTTAGGTAAAGACAACAAAGGTGCGTTAGTCAGCTTCTCTTTGATTAATTGAACTATGTGGGCCAGAATAACTATCCTCCAAAGAACAATCCATACTCCAACACCTACAATGCAGGGTGGCAAACCCACCCCAATTTTTCATGGAGTATCACTCAGAATGTGCAAAATCCCCAAGGGCAGCAAAGAAATTTCCAACAGGGAAATAACTATCAAGCTCCACCACAAGCGGTCCAACCGAATCTAGAGCCAAAGAAGAATGACCTCGAAGATGCTCTACTCGAATTTTTGACTAAGCAACAACAGACCAATGCTCAGATCAGTCAAGCTATCCAAAGATTGGAAACACAAATGGGGCAGTTGGCCAAAGAATTAAGTAAGAGAAAAAAGGGTGAATTCCCAATGGAAGCTGACTGTGAACAAATCATCAACCACCTCGAAAGAGAAAGAGAAGAAGAGCTTCAAAGTCAGTTGGTGGGTAATCCTAGTGGATATTACATGGAGGATTGGAGTTCTTCCTATCATGAGCAAGCTATCACAACATTGAGTGAAGAAGTGGTCGAAAATCATGAGGAAGAGGGGAAGGAGGAGCAAATTGAGGTCACACATGATCTACATCAGGAAAAATGCAAGAAAGTGAGCCCTGAGGCTTCTTCAACATCAACTCCTATTCCCGAATTACCAAGAGACCATGAGAGTAGTCTATTAGGGCTATTAGACGAGCAAACTGAGGTTATCAAAGTAGAAAAACTCTCTAAGTATTCTCCTCATGGTATTCCAGTTTATGATTCCCTTTCGGATGAGAAACTGTTTGAGAATTCTCAGTGTGATTTACCCCGATCTGTAAAAATTAGGAACTACCTTTCTGTAGGTAGAATTCATTCTCTATGGTCCAAGAGAAGAAAAGATTGGTGTTTCAAGTTTAAACTCAAAAGCTACTACCAAAAGCGCTCGAGCAGTCTAGGAGCTCAAGCGCATCTGCCCAGATTAGTGGTACTGAGGCCACTGCATGCACTACAAATCCATATCCTTTAAAGAATTCTGGTTTTGTTTTTAATTATTGTTCATTTTATTTTGGTTAATTTTAGTTTTATTGTGGTTAATTTTAGTTTCTATTTTTATTTTATTTTATTTTATTTTTATTTTTTTAGTTTTCCTTTCCTTGGTTTTGTTTTTCTAGTTTTGTTTTTCAGGAACTAGTGTTTTTGCATTCAAGTTTGGGGGTATGCTACGAGCCATACCTAGTCCAACCAATTTTCTCATCTCCCGGGTATGATCTTTCCATTCTATCTACACATTGAGGACAATGTGTAATTTAAGTTTGGGGGTATGGGACACACACACACTTTTTGTTAAAAAAAAAAAAAAAAAAAAAATGAAATTGCATGTTCATGTTATTTTTAAGACTTTGGTTGATCTAAAAATTGTGATTTAAATTTCATTGGTGAGCTTAGAATGTTGAACACATGATCATTTGAAATTGATGCTAAAGTCCTACTACTTACTTTTGGCATCTAAGGATTCATTTGTTTCAATCTAAACTATCACAAGCACATTAGCATATAATTTTTGAGGTATGATATATGAACCTGATTGTGTATTTTTCAATGTCTTAAGTGAAGCTGGGTGACTTGTTAAATGGATACCTTGGCATATTTATAATAATAATAATAATAATAATAAAAACCATTTTTGAAGCTTTCACCGAGTAACTGGACTTCTTGCCTCATTAAGCAGTGAATGTTCACGTCAAAAAGTGAGAAATTCAGATTGGTTAAAGTCATGACTAGTTTAGTTCTGTAGCCTTTTTTACTCGAGTTAGTAAGCTCTTAGGGGTGTTTCAACACTTAATGCCTTAAAACCATCTGGTTTGGGAGCATTAGCTTAACACTCGTTACATGGGTCAATTAGAAAGCTTAAGAGAACTAAGCATTGCACAGTTTGAAAAAAATAAAAAAAATAAATAAATAATAATAATAAATAAATAAATAAATAAAGCTCTTGCTATTATGCCTTGGTTATTCAATTTGATGGGGATCCCAGTGAATTTTGAGATATTGAGTCATTGCACATTGGAATTAATTTGAAACCTCATGATATGTGTTAGTTCACCTTACTCTGAATTGAACTTATGATGCCTGAGCTTGTCGTTTGTAAGTGGTTAGACTATGGAATTCTATTTTATATTGAAGATGGAGTTTATCTTTCTAAGCTTGCTGATGAATGAGAATCATAATTTTGGTGACACTTAAACTCTTTGGAATAAACATGAATTTTGGCATAATGTTTGTGGGTATCATTCATGGCAAACCCTCACGAGACTTTACTCGTCCACTAGAGAGTCCTAGGGGTTTAAAAGGCTTATTGCATATGCTAAATGCAATCGTTTTTCCCGCGACAGAGGAGGTAGAGTAGTTATTGTTTTAGTTTTCCTTTTATTTTCAATTCTGCATTGCTAAGGGACTAGCAATATGTAAGTTTGGGGGTGTGATAAGTGTTGAATGTTATACATTCAAGCCCCTTAATTTACATATGTTAAGCTCTTAGTTTTGTTATAGTTTGATGTTTTGTGTTGTTTTTGTGTTTTCTTGTATTTTACAGGTTTTAGAAGAAAAACCGATCAAATTCCAAGATTATAATGAAGTCAGCAAACTCACTTTTGGATAGATTCAAACTCCAAATCAATTTTGAATTTAAGGAAAGAGAAGTTGGCAAAAATTCGTTATCTTTGGAAAGAATCCAGAATGAGCACGTCTCAGTAATTTAATCATATCTTTCGGCTCAAGTATCAGATTGCAACAAAATTGGTGGCGTTGGAAAGCTAATAAGAAATGAAATAAATATGTAAGAAATAGGTTTTTCCTAATTCGGACGTTTGCCATGCCAAAATCTCCCCGCAATAAAAGACCGCAAATCTGTACGAATTTTGGAATCCTTTTCCTACTTGGATAGAAATTTCAGAAAATGAGAAGACTTGTAATTATTCTTTTTGGACTAGAAAACCTACTTAGAATTGTAATAGGAATTCTAGAGCTTCTAAAGCTTCTCTAATCCCTATAAATAGGCCTCTAGCCTTTGAAGAGACACACACAAGTTTTGAGGAAGAATCAAAGGCTACATCAAGAAGGAGGTTCTTTTTAGTTTTTATTTTCTTTCTTCCTTTATTTATTTTCTGTATGTATATAATTTTAGTTTATATTAGTTGTAACTAATACTTTAGTTAGGGCTCGATTGAAGCCCTAATCATGTCTTTTTAAGTTTTTCAATTTGCTTTGCTACAATTTATATATTGATGTTTAACTTGATTAATTCTAGTTTCTTGAATTCCTCGCATGTTTATGTTTGGCCATCATATGCATGTGGTATGGATTTGTTATTTATGTCAATTTGGATGACCGAGTCCTGGGCATAATAGAGTAACGGAAGAACCCCGACACAGGTTCTTGGATTAATCAACATAAAGACAACTGGAATAGATACCATATTCCAATCTGAGTGTGTTTACCGATTTCCATAGATTTATGCTTCCTTGAAGAACAACTTAGTAGATACCATGCTAAATCCTTCAAGGAAGAAAAGAGTTAGAGTAGATACCATGCCTAACTCGTTGTTTAGGGAAATCAAAAGCTTTAGGAGAAGATACCATTCCCTTGTGGCTGGTAAGCATTAAGCATCATGTTATGATTGTAGTATTGTGCATATTACGAATCTTATTTGAGTATGATTAGCGGTGGATATCGAAGCCCTACCTTTTCTTCATAGTATTTTTAATTCAATCTTTTATCCTGTCTTATTCAACATATCGCTTTTAGGAATTTCTCTTTAAAGACAATTTATACCAATCCTCGTGGGAATGATCTCGTATTTGCCTGCTATACTACTGTTTTGATCTTGTGCACTTGCGAGTAAAACGTACAAGTATTTGCCTATTTATTTAGGTAGATATTTGCACAACAGTACAAGTAAGACCGAAACCGCACATGGGCTCATGCTCTCCCTCACGTGCCTTTTCTCTCCAATTCACTTACCTGCCGTTGAAGCTCCTTTGTCTCCTCGGGATTGCTCCAATAAGCTGGTCGGTTTGAGATGGTTGCACCGGGAACTAAATCAATTTGATGTTCAATCCCTCGGATTGGAGGTAACCCATGTGGTGTTTCCTCGGGGAAGACATCCTCGTACTCCTGCAAAAGAGAACAATAGAACTAGGCAAAGCAAGGTCAAGTTCGTTAGTGTTTAAAAGTGCCTCTTTGTACAAAAGTACAATCATCGGTTGTTTTGAAAACGTTGCCCGCTTGATCTCACTCACTTTTGCATAGAAATTCTTTTGGTTTCTCTCTGATTTTCTCTCAAGGGCCGAACTTTGATTTTCTTTCTCTCACTCATTTTTCTCGGCCTCTCTTTGTTTTTCACTCTTTTTCTTTTGCTCACTCTCCTTTTGTAATCTTACTTGATCCTCGTATACTTGCTGCGGTGTCAATGGTACAAGAGTGATTGGTCGTTGATTAAGTACAAAAGAGTACTTGTTCGTAAAGCCATCATGCTTCACTTGCCTATCGAACTGCCATGAACGCCCTAGCAATAAGTGTCCCGCCTGCATCGGTACTACATCACACAACACTTCATCTTCATATTTACCGATTCGAAATGCAACTAACACTTGCTTGTTCACCCTTATCTCACCACTATCATTTAGCCATTGCAACTTGTACGGTCTAGGATGTTTTATCATGGGCAATCCCAATTTCTCTACCATAATTGTGCTTGCAACATTAGTACAACTACCACCATCAATAATCACACTACATACCTTGTCTTTAATGTAGCACCTAGTGTGAAAGATGTTCTCCCGCTGTACTTCCTCAACTCCTTTTGCTTGCAAGCTCAATGCTCTCCTCGCCACCAATGTCAATGCGTCAGGGGCTAAATACTTCTCATCGGAAACATCCTCCAATGGTGGCATGTTGTCGGTGTCAGAATCTTCATTATTGGTCACAATTTCTCCATTGGCTTGCAACACCATGGCTTGCTTGTTTGGACATTGACTTGCTATGTGGCCCCTGCCTTGACATCTAAAACATTTAATATCACGATTCCTAGAGGTTGAGGCTTCGGTTTTACCTTGAGGAACGTGGCTGGTGGTCGCAGACTTGGGCTCAGGTTTGGGTGTTTGTGACTTGTCCAGCGGCTTGGCATGACTCGATTTCCAAGAGGTAGAACTAGAGTTATGGCCTGCACGTGTCCCACTCCCTCTCTTGAGTTGTTGTTCCACTTTGATAGCCATATGCACCATATCTTCCAATTCCACATAATGCTGCATCTCTACCTTATCATGGATCTCCCGGTTTAAGCCAAGTAAAAATCTAGCCATTGTAGCCTCCCGATCCTCCTCTACATTAGCACGGATCATAGCAATCTCCATCTCCTTGTAGTAGTTCTCTACGCTTCGACTCCCTTGTCTAAGACCTTGTAGCCTTTTGTACAACTCTCGGTAGTAGTAACTTGGAACGAACCGCTTTCTCATCACTACTTTCATCTCCTCCCATGTGTCTATTGGGCGTTCTCTATTCCACCTCCTGTTTATCACAAGTTGATCCCACCAAGTAATAGCATATTCAGAAAATTCAATCACAGCTAATTTTACCTTCTTTGTCTCGGAGTAGTTGTGGCAATCAAACACGAACTCCATATTCTTCTCCCACTCAAGATATGCCTCAGGATCAGATCTACCTTGAAAGGACGGAATCTTCATCTTAATACCACCCAAGTTGTTATCTTCACGATTCCTAGCTTCTCTAAATCTTCCTCCACGTCTCCTATTGTTAACAATGGAACCCCAATCTTCTTCTTCATCAAAACCAGACCCATAACGCTCTTCATCCTCCTCCCTCAGTGGAACTCTTTCCCTTCTACGAAAATTACAACCGTTTTGTGGTTGCTCCTCACGTCTATTCTCCATCTGATCTATCCGTTCGTGAACCTGCTCCATCACCATCTTCATCACAGTCCTCATCTCACTCATCATGACCTCCATAAACATTTTCGGATCAGCCAATTTTGCATCATCTTCGGCAATACTCTTACCACTATCGTGAGACATGATTGCTGCAAAACAAAGGTTAGAAAGAAAAAAGAACCTCACAAATCACTCCCTTACGTCTTTACACTCAAGAAGGTGGATCACTCTCCACTCGTGTTTCACTCAAAATAATATGGCTTTTACCCTCTGATGTTCTCACCACTCTTGCCTTTTTCCACTCGATAATTCTCTCTTAGTTCTTTTGAAACTTAACAAACAACTCAAAATTTCCAGTAACAATTCACCCAGAACTACTCAAGGAATTTCAGATTTGAACACAAAGAATATGGAAATTTTCAGATTAGAAATAGAAGGAATATGACAGTTTGGAATTTTGGAAGCACAGAATAGTGAATTTTTTTATTTTATTTTATTTTATTTTATTTTGTTGTCCGGAATTTTATTTATTTATTTAATTTTTTTTTTTCTAGTCACAAGCAGCAATAATAATTGTAATTGCCAAAAACGATTGATCAGATTTCAACAAGGACATGGAAATAGACAAAAGGACAATTGATAACGGCATGTAATTCAAAGATGGAAGTTGCAGATATGGAAAGAAAATCCAAATCTTGAAATTATTGATCTGAAAATTAAAGGAAAGATTCGCGTAATCAATTAAGAATGGAATTCAAATCTGAAAATTTCAAATCTGAAAAATTAAAGCAAAGATTCGCGTAATCAATTAAGAATGGAATTCAAATCTGAAATTTTCAGATTTGAAAAATTAAAGCAAAGATTCGCGAAAATCACAAATCTGAATTTTGACACGATTTTTTTTTTTTTTGATGATCAGCAACTAGCTTTTAAGAATAATGAAATAAAATTTAGAAATAGTGATGTGAAGGGATATGCAAACCTGAACTAGAAACCGAGCTATGATACCAAATGATGTGAACCCCGTCAAGAATAACGAGACCCAACAACGAAAGGGAACCCAAGATCGTTCTATGAACAGATTCGAATGGAAGACCTCGACCCGTTGTTTATGACAAACAAGAACCTCAGTATAAGGAAGACGCCACAAACGGTGGTGGAAACTCCATTTGATAAGTCGAGATGAACGCCACGGGAAATCCCGATAAGTTCGAGTAGTTCTTCAAAGAAGCAAAGAGAATAAACCTCACAAGTTTTATGAATAATCAATGTCTCCCTTTTTCTTTACAACCACATGCTTAAATAGGCTTTACAAAAGACTAGCAAACTCTTTATCCCTATGTAATCTCTTGCGGTCCAAGCAATTATTCGGGCAACAAACCCATTATGGAAAACTTAGAAATATCAAAATCAAAATATACTTAAATATCTAACTTAAATAAGGCATGAAAATCACTCTAAATATGGTACTCTTCATATTTCCATGCCAGTTCACCATCAATTATCTTTGTGGTCCAACATATTTCCATGTTAGTCCACCATCAATTATTCCGCATCAATTTGGCTTAGATTTCCTGCGATTGTTTTCTTGCCAATTCTTAGCCTTGACCGGATCCTTCTAGAACTTGAATCAAGGTGACAATTCTTTGTTGCCCACGTGGATCATGCTCAATGGGCCTCCACGAATTTGCTTGAGCCCATAACTCTTGGATGAGTCCGTTGAGCAGATCCTTGAACTTCTTTGCTCGTGCTCTTATAACCAGCCCAATTGGTACTTGAACGAGATCCTTCCAAGCGGTGCCTTGATCTCCATCACTTATTATTTGAAGCATAGTGAAAATGAGGTAGAGCTCAAGGAAGCATACAACACTCTCTACAAAGAGTTTGAGAAGCTGAGGGAAGGCTGAAAGCAGCAAGTTAATGATCTAAACAGTCTGCATACTGAGAAGAGCTCACTGCTGCTCAAGATACAGGAGCTCGAGGAAAAGCTACTTGAGACACAGCTCCAGCTAGAGAGAGTCACTGATGAGAAGTTGACTCGCATGCTGTCCATCCAGAAGAGCCCACGTGACAAGACTGGTCTCGGGTATGTAGCTTCCTCTTCTGATATTCCTTCTTCCTCAAAGACTGTGTTTGTGCCTCCTACAGTCCCAGAGCTTCCTCCAGTTATTGAAGATAAACAGAAGGAAAAGGTCAATGATGATGTTCCAGGCACTCAGCAGCCTCATTCCATCAGAAGACCTCCTATTTGCCATCACTGCGGTCTCAGTGGGCATATACGGCCTCAGTGCTCCCTCTTGAAAGCACAAAAGGCCAAAGCCAAGAAAGAAGTGCCTAGACAAGCTCAGTATGGCACTGTACCTGCAGCTCAGCCTCAGACTCCTTGGCATCAGGCATCCTATCAAGCACCATGGGGACAAGCACCAAGACATCAGTTCCAAGCCCCTTGGTTTCATGCTCCTCAACATCAGCGGCCTCAACAGCGGTTTGTACCAGCCAATCAAAGTGGCACTTACAAGAGCAAACCTAGGCAATTGAGAAGGCCTCAAGAGCAATACTCCGATGAGCCTCTTGTTTGGATGCAAAACAAGATGGAGTGGATGATGCAGTCTTGTCAGCAACCACCTATTGGAAGGCAGACTTGGGCTGAGAAGGACAGTTACCCCAGGTGGGGGAACCGACGCACCTAGTAGGTTCGGGTATTCATGCCTAGGATTCTGTTCCTAATCCTATGGCATCAGGTTTGATTGCTCATTGTATTTGTTATATTATATGCAATCTAGGAACAAGTTATGTTTGCCCCCTTGTGTTTTCTTGAGAAAACTTTGCAGGTATTTTTGGGGAAGACAGAAAAAGCAGGTCGAGCAACTATTTTTCTGTAATGGCATCATTGAGCGTACACAGGTTTGATCGTGCCTTAGCATATGATGTTTTTTCCACATTGCTTGTTGTTTTTGTTTTTTTAATAAATTAAATAAATAAATAAATTTTGGGGAGAATTTGCAGGATTTTTTTTCTCTTGGCTTATTAGATATTGCATGTATTCTTACCTGATATCTCAATTTGTTGTGCATTGATTAAATATGCTTAGATATAATTGAGAGTTTTGACAATATTGGCCAAGTGTTTTTCTTGTTTATGCAAAAGTAGGATAGCTTATTTCCTTATGCGATGAAAATGTGCACTATCTCGGGCCCCCCCTCCCTAAATGGTACATCTTTCCTTCTCTGACTCTTTGCTTTTGGAAATTTTGGATAAGAGAAGAAGTCCTTGATAAGATGGCCAAATTGACCACAGGCTAGTTGAACCTAACATCTATAAACTCTGGCACTCCCTACAGTTTGCAGTTCTATAAGATTCGAGCAGTATTTCATAAAAAGTTTTGTGCTTTAAATCTGTTTAATCACTGCTTATGTGCTTAAATTCACCTTGCTCTCTATGAGCAAGTAAAATTTTATCTTGTCCTATATGTTAAAATAAAACAAAATATGTGCTGCATCTTAGGGGGAGTGTATTAGATGAGGGTGTCTAGGCCCTAGCAAGTTATAAGGTTTGACTTTTGGCTAATCTATCTTTGATTTTCTCTCATGTCTAGAAAATCTAGTTGCTATTGTCATGCCTTGGAAAGTCTTACCTGGTGGGAAAGAGTCTCCACACAAACATGCATTGCTTGAGTTGAATTGCCTATTTGATTTTTATATGATCAGGAAAAATTATTTGTGCCAATTGAAATCTCAACTTCCTTTTATATCTCTGTTTATTTTTGAGATGCGTTCTAATTGTGTTATCAGTTGATTATGTATGCGTACTCTGACACTGACTTGAGAAAATTTGATCTCCGTAAATTTTTCTCCGTTTTTCTGGTGTTTCAGTGTGGAGCGTCTGGACAGTATTCCTTGGAGTCCGGACGGGTGTAGCATGGTAGTTTCGGACGGTATTCTCTGGAAGTTCAGACATCTGCAGTGCCTCGTCGTCCAGACAGGTCTTGTTGTACGTCCGGACTCACGTGCGCTGTCACTATTGATAAGTGCTGAATGGTACACATTCAAGCCCCTTAATTTACGTATGTTATGCTCTTAGTTTTGTTATAATTTGATGTTTTGTGTTGTTTTTGTGTTTTCTTATATTTTACAGGTTTTAGAAGAAAAACCGATCAAATTCCAAGATTATAATGAAGTCAGCAAACTCACTTTTGGATAGATTCAAACTCCAAATCAATTTTTAATTTAAGGAAAGAGAAGTTGGCAAAAATTCATTATCTTTGGAAAGAATCCAGAATGAGCATGTCTCAGTAATTTAATCATAACTTTTGGTTCAAGTATCAGATTGCAACAAAATTGATGGCGTTGGAAAGCTAATAATAAATTCAACAAATATGTCAGAAATAGGTTTTTCCTAATTCGGACGTTTTTCATGCCAAAATCACCCCGTAATAAAAGACCGCAAATCTGTACGAATTTTGGAATCCTTTTCCTACTTGGATAGAAATTTCAGAAAAAGGAGAAGACTTGTAATTATTCTTTTTGGACTAGAAAACCTACTTAGAATTGTAATAGGAATTCTAGAGCTTCTAAAGCTTCTCTAATCCCTATAAATAGGCCTCTAGCCTTTGAAGAAAGACACACAAACTTAGAGAAAGAATCAAAGGCTACAGCAAGGAGGTTTTTTATAGTTTTTATTTTCTTTCTTTTCCTTTATTAATTTCTTATGAGGATGATTTCCATCCGAATTATGTGTAACTAATACTTTAGTTAGGGCTCGATTGAAGCTCTAATCATGTCTTTTTAAGTTTTTCAATTTGCCTTGCTACAATTTATATATTGATGCTTAACTTGATTAATTCTAGTTTCTTGAATTCCTCGCATGTTTATGTATAGCTAGCATATTCTTGTGGTATGGATTTGTTATTTATGTCAATTTGGATGACCGAGTCCTGGGCATAATAGAGTAACGGAAGAACCCTGACACAGGTTCTTGGATTAATCAACATAAAGACAACTGGAATAGATACCATATTCCAATCTGAGTGTGTTTACCGATTTCCATAGATTTATGCTTTCTTGAAGAACAACTTAGTAGATACCATGCTAAATCCTTCAAGGAAGAAAAGAGTTAGAGTAGATACCATGCCTAACTCGTTGTTTAGGGAAATCAATAGCTTTAGGAGAAGATACCATTCCCTTGTGGCTGGTAAGCATTAAGCATAATGTTATGATTGTAGTATTGTGCATATTGCGAATCTTATTTGAGTATGATTAGCGGTGGATATCGAAGCCCTACCTTTTCTTCATAGTATTTTTAATTCAATCTTTTATCCTGTCTTATTCAACATATCGCTTTTAGGAATTTCTCTTTAAAGATAATTTATACCAATCCTCGTGGGAATGATCTCGTATTTGCCTGCTATACTATTGTTTTGATCTTGTGCACTTGCGAGTAAAACGTACAAGTATTTGCCTATTTATTTAGGTAGATATTTGCACAACAACTATCGTTCGGACGGGTAATTTATTTCGTCTGGACGAGCATGACCGTTACGCACATTCCCAAAGCCCACGAGTCCGGACGTCTTTAAAACTCCGTCTGGACGGGTCACCCATAGAGGCTATAAATTGCCCAGAATCGGTCATTCTCTCCCTCATACCCCACCAAATCCACCTTTTGGCTTTTTGTGAGTAATTTTCTTTGGTGTTTTTGGAGTAATATCATCCTTTTGTGTCTCTTTGCATTCTCAATCACTCTTCAAGTATTTTTCTTGTCCTATTCTTTTCAGTTCTTACACTGTTGAATTTCAATATTTGATTAGGAGTGTTATTGAGAGTTTGAGATGCTTATACCATGTTGGGATTATTTGTAGGACTGTGATAATTTTTGTCTAAATTTTATGATAGTCCTCTTATTGCTGTTATTCTGCCAAAATTTTTGCTAACCTAACAAGATTTTTTTTGGATTATTTTTGGAATATTCTTGTTGGTTTTCTTTTTGCAGAATCATGTCTGCAATCAGTTCCCAGCGCGGGGTTCGTCAAAGGACAGAAGCAGAGCAAAATGAAATACAAGCAAAGATTATGGACCGGACTGTCATTGCTGAATGGAATGTGGTCCGTGTAGATATCATGGTGCCTCCGCTGAACAGTATCCATGAGACTATCCAGCATTATCAGTGGACCTACCTCTAAACTTGTGCCTGCATCGTCCTCACCAGGCTGGTCTGACTTTTCTATGCAAACTTGGAGGTTGCTCAGGATGATGAGCGTGGGTCGGTACTGCAGTCCACTATTGACGGACACATAATCACTGTTGATTCCCAGATCATCAGTCAGTTTATCGGGGTACCTGTTCTCGATCTACCTGCCAGTCCATTCAACGAGGTGGTGCTTCCTCCCTCTATGGATGAGCTTCGAGAGTTTTTCCATGCTGCTCCACTGGGTGAGGAGCATCAGACCTCCATCAAGATTGGTGCTCTAGGTCCAGCTCATCGTATGTTGGCCAAAATTATTCTGCACAATCTGTGGCTGGTTACCAGGCGCAGTAATCTGATATTGAAGAAGGCCCAGTTTGTTTATGTTGTTCACTTTCGCTTTCCCTTTTGTCTGTGCAAGCATATTTTGGGAGTCATGCTCGAGGCTTGTGATGAAGGCACTGCCAGTCTTCCTTTTGGCTGCCTCATTACTCAGATCATCCTGCAGTCCAGTATCAATGTAGATGGAGAGCCTAGGATGAAGATGAAACAACCCCCTCAGCAACAGACTTTGCTGAAGTCAAATGCGCAGCTGCGGAGAGAGGATTCTGATGAGGATATACCTGCTGCGATGCATGTTGCTTTTCCGGACGTAGCTTCATCCTCTAACACTGTCCCGCCTTCTGAACCAGAGGTCAATGTTTCTCAGATTATGGAGGCTCTTGCTGCTCTTCAAGGGGGGATGAGCAATATGCAGGTCTCGATGTCCACCTTGCAGCAGTCCATGTCCTCCATGCAGCTGGAAATGCGGTCCATTGGCAAGAGGGTGGAGCAGACTCATCTAGACCTTCAGGAGTGCCTCCAAGTCCATCATCCAAATAGCAGTGATGATGAGGCTGCTGCACCAAAGGCTTCACGTCGGATTCCTAGAGCTGCACCTATGGCAGAGGATGTTTGATTCCCTCGTGTTTCTTTGTTGACTTTTTATTGTTTTTTTTTTTTGTTACTTTGAGACAATTTGTTGTTTATTATAACTCTTGGATTTATATTACTCTGTTTCCCGAGTCCTTCTGAGACTGTTAGGGGGACTAATTTTTATTTCAGTTGGTTGCTTTATTACTCTGTTTACCCTTTGTCCCTTTGTGACAAAAAGGGGGAGTAATTTTTATTTTGGACCGGGAATGTATTTCCAAACCGGTCAAGTGATTTTTGTCCCAGAATGGCCAAAGGGGAAGTTTGTTAGTATTTTTGGCCTTATTCTGTGTTTGGACAAAATCACTTATGTGTAATGATGCGGCAAACAGGGATTCCACTTTTCAGAGTGAAGTCAGAAGAATTTCAAAGTTCCCTGTCAGCCGTCTGGATGATTTCTTCATTCCGTCCGAACGCCCACTTGTCTACTGTTCCATCCGTCCGGACGATGTATCTAGCTTTGTCCTCTGAATAGTGGAATTCCTGGGTTTGGCTGCCCCGGAGTGGTTTTTCTCTTAACTGAGTTTCCACTTCATCAACAAAAATCTCTGTGTCAATTTACTTTCTGCTGTGCTTTAATTTTTGTTGACACTTATGCACACACTTTACTTTTAGAAGTCATTTCAATTTTTCACAAAATATGACATCATAACTCAGAAAATAGAAATATCTCAACCCAACAATTGAGAATAAATGGAGTTGAACTCATATAAAATCAAAATTTAATAATCCCTAAAAATCCACTATTTTTACGCATAAAAGCTAGAAAGGGACAAGAAAAAGGATAGAGAAACATACCTGGGGTGAAGAGAAATTGCAAAAAGACAAGAGCACGTGAAAAGCTCAAAAAAAAAAACAAAAGGGAAAGTTGAAGAATGTCGTGATTTAACCCTCGAGTGTTCCCTGTCCGGACGTAGCACTAAAGCCGTTCGGATGTAGTTTGCTACATAAGAGACCGCACTAATGCGCACGTCCGGACCTGAAGCTGTAATGTCCAAGAAAATATTTAATGCGTTTATTAGGTTTAAATAAAAAATAAGACTACTTGGTGTGGTAATATAAAACAAAATGTTTAATTTTTATCTTATGGACTTGTAAATGGTAGCCAAGAAAATAAAATGCAAGAGAATATTGTTAAAGCCCAAAGAATAGAAAAAGAATCAGAGAAAACAAAAGAAAAAGAATTAGAAAATAGAAATAGAAAAGAGTCAAAAAATAAAATTAAATTAAATAAGAAAAGAATTAAAAGCAAAAAAAAAAAAAAAAAAGAAGGGGTGAGGCGCACACTTGCACATTCGAAAAAAGAAAGAAAGTGAAGGGCCGCATGGCCCTTCATATGAAAAAAAGAAAGGAAAAAGAGGCAGAACGCCTCTCTCTCTCTTGTCCTCTTCGGTTTTTCATACAAAAATCATGATCTACGAAGATCCAACCGTCCAAACTCAAATCCGATTTCGGAAACGTGATCTATGAAGCCCGATCTACGTTTCTACCTATTGGTTTGAGGTATTTTCACAAACTCTTGGTCTTTGAGATTTTAGATTAAATCTAAAGATATATAAGTAGATTTTATGTGTTCTCAGGATTTGTTGTGAGGAACTTGCTAAACACTCTCCAAGTTTTTGATTTACATTTGGTGAAATTTTTGGTGAGTTTCCTCAAACCCTAACTTTTGGGTTATGTATTTTAATTGCGATTTCTTGTGCTTAGTCCTAAGTAAACCTTATGGGTTAGTGTTTAAATATCAATATTATATTATGGGTTGATAAAATAAATTATGGGTTTAAGTTTGAAAACTCTAATTTGATGGGTTAAATTAATTTAGGATTTTTTAAGTGTTTAAAACATAGATTGTTAATTTGTGGATTAATTGTGGTTATAGTGATGATTAATTCCAAATTAGCTATGGGTTTTGTAAAAATAAGTATTTATAGGTTATTTCTAATGTTAGTAAAAATAAATAATTATGGGTATTTAGTTTAAATAGTATTTGCGAGGTTAACCTTAAGGCTTTCTTATGGGTTAATGTTATTTTTAATGTGTTAATGAATTATGTTAATAAGTAAATAATTATTGTAAAAGATTAATGAAAATAACTTTAGGGTTAATAATATTAGTGAAAATAATTTATAGATTAGTGAATATAATTTGGGATTAATATTTGATGTTATAGGTAATTATTTTAGATGGTGATTTTAATGTCTAACCCCAAGTAAATACTTTGGGCTAGTGTTAATTGAGTTTAGTTAGTGTATAGATTTATGGCTGTGTAATTGGGACCCTTAAATATTATGGGTTTTCCAAGGGTTAACTCTTGAGCAATTTAAGAGCTAAATGTTGGTCTAATGTTAGAAATGTCAAATAATGTGCAATGTATTGTTTTTACTGTAATGCATTGCATGGTGGTGTCTAGGAGACCTAGTGCTTAATATCTACACAGCCAAGGTGAGTATTCTACTCACTCAGAAACTACTATTTTCGTATATTATAGAATTGCAAAATATGTGTTTTATAAATCTGAACCGACTGTATGTCGAAATACATGTTTTGGATGATTTGATTAGTTTCAATTATGTTAAAATATCGCAATGATGTTTATGAGAATTGTTGCATGAATGTAAAGTGTGATTTGAATTATGTTTTAAATGTTTGATGCTTGTTATGGTTGGAGATTTAAGTTATGCAAATTGTTTAAGAAATGAAATGTTGAACTGTTTATATTTTATAAAGAAAGCATGTGTTTTAAGCATGATTCATGAAATGAAATATTTTGATTTAAGGCATGAGGCATAAGCATATGAACGCTAAACGTGCATCGAAGTGAGGTTCTTAGCTCACAGGAAATTATACATGGGTTAGATTCCCATGCGGTGCCTACTTGGGTTAGATTCCCTTGAGGTACTCACGATGTACTTACTTGGGTTAGATTCCCTTGAGGTCCTCGACCATGGGTTAGATTCCCATGAGGTGCTTACTTGTGTTAGATTCCCTTGAAGCACTATACTTGGGTTAAATTCCCAAGGCATAAAACAATGAGCATGAGCATGTATAGCATGGTTTTGTGAGTGTGATGTTCTTATACTATGAGTAGTTTTACTAGACGTATTAGTATGCATAAGAGTCTCAATGGAAAAGAACTTATGTATATTTTTATCGGATAGTTGCATGATTTAAATGTCATTGTTTTCTAAGTCTCACTAAATCAAAAGTAATATAGTAGGTGAGGATGTATGTAGTTGTTTCCAACAATGGAACTTCTACGTGTAAGCTCAGCTGCGTAGTATGCTTTAAATGTTTTTTATTAGTCGGTGTTTGCTATATCAGCTATGGGGTTTTTCAAACAAAAGTTTTATAAAAATGGTGGTTGTTATAGTGTACGCATAACTAAATGAAAAGTTGGTTCCTTGCAAAAACTCAGTGAATAGTATACCTATGAGGTCTTAGTGTATTTATTTATGCTAAGACCGTGGGCTCATAATTCCATCTGTGCGGATGCGGCAACCCCCGCAACCGTACTGACATTGATGCTTTGGTTGCAGGTTTTGCGGATATAGATATTGACTCGTCCACCTAGCGTTTGGGATGCTATGATTGGAGCATATCACAACAGTCATAAGTCACAAACTCATGGGTAGTCTGTCTTTTGGGTATTTTATTTATGGCTCGTGTCCTACGTATCACATGTATTTGTTGAGCCTGTATTTTAGTATATAATTAGTGTAATACGTTTTATAAGCCTTAAATAGATGGACTTGTAAATGGCTCTTGTTGTAATTAACTGTTATGTATTAGATGTATTTCCGCTTATGATATGTGTTCCGTTGCACATTGATTATTATATTCTGCTGTTAAATGTAACTCTGATTATCAGGTGCATGTTATGGGGCATGTGCCATATGTTGGCTGAAAGACATGTAGTCGTGCCACTGTGAAGATCCGTTTGTATGTTTTTTTTTTTTTAAAAAAAAGGGGTTCTCACAGAAGCAGGAACGTTCGGACAAAACTGCCTCACCGTCCGGACATACAAAGCCCACTGTCCGGACGCTTCACACAGAAATAGCTGTAAACAGAGGGAAAAAAGGAAAAAAAATAGCAAAAAAATATTTTCCCAAAAATAATTTTCAAAACACGCATGTATAAAGAGCTGATAACGCAATTCAATAGCATTTTAATATTGATGCTAAAATATAACAGAGAGTTAAGTAATTAGCTAGCAAAAATTTCCCTGCAGAATAATTTTTTAGACAGTCTACTTAACTCATACAATGCGTGTGTGTAAAGACTTTCTCAGTAAGGTATGATCTTCACTGATATGATTTAAAGCAACTAAATTCATTTTAGAAAGAAAATTTTCACAGTTAGATTAGTCAAAAGTCAAACCTTATCATACTAGGGCCTAGTCACCCTGTTAGTATTTTGGCATCATTCTGTGTTTGGACAAAATCACTTGTATGTATAAAGATTCTGTAAACCGGGATTCCACTTTCAGAGCTCTCTCAGAAGACTTTGCACTGAGAAAAGGATCAAAGATTTCGATTCCCTGTCAACCGTCCGGACGATCGAGCCATCTCGTCCAGATGCCCATCTGACAACTGTTCCATCCGTCCGGACAACGTGACATACCATCCGGACGCCAATCAGACCAAGCATCATCCATCCGGACCCTCCACTGTGTTGAGAAGGTTCTATCTGGCTTGCATTCGTCCGGACATTTCAGCAGCACGTCCGGAAGCTTCTCTATACTCAACCAGCTCTGGATTCTTTCCAAGTTCAAATAAAAGGAAGATCAACCAACCGTCCGGACGATGTGGCAGAAGACTTTGCACTAAGAAAAGGATCAAAGATTTCGGTTCCCTATCAACCGTCCGGACGATCGAGCCATCTCGTCCAGACGCCCATCTGACAACTGTTCCATCCGTCCAGACAACGTGACATACCATCTGGACGCCAGTCAGACCAAGTATCATCCATCCGGACCCTTAACTGTGTCGAGAAGGTTCTATCCGGCTTGCATTCGTCCGGACGTTTCAGCAGCACTTCCGGACGCCTTTCTATACTCGACCAGCTCAAGATTCTTTCCAAGTTCCAATAAAGGGAAGATCAACCAACCGTCTGGATGCGTGTCTCTACAAGGCAAGAATCGCAATTCAAATACACCCGTCCGGACGTCAGACAGCCTTGGTCCGGACACGCGTTCATCAAAGATGGAAATTGCCGATTCGACTTCAACCGTCCGGACGACTGCCTATCGTGGTCCGGATGCGCGCACATAAGTTATGGAAATTGCGTATTGAAGATCAGCCGTCCGGACGTTCATCCCCCATGGTCCGAATGCGAGAAGCCTTATATGGAAAATACTTACAGCAGACATACAACCGTTCGGACGACTGTGTCTTCCGTCCAGACGCGGCTCTTAAACAGGAAAGATTTACAGCAAAATTTTTGAAAAATCCTGTCGCACAGTTGCTCGTCCGAACGGCCATGACCACCGTCCGGACGGCACCCGCATATATTTCAGCAGTCGCCCATTCTGCACTTTAGCCTATATATATAGGCCCATGGGCATTGAGAACTGCAAGAATTCGGTATTGAATTCCACAACTGCTCAGAGACGTGATTTTCCTCTAAAGCCATTGCAAGTGTGCTGTTGTTGCGCTACATCTAAAGTCTATCTTAGTTGTTTGGCCCTAAGGTAAAGGATTCCATTGAAGACCCCTTCAAGTAGGAGACCTGGTTGGGAAGCGTTCATGTTGGGTTACACGTCAGAGAGCAAGGTACGACCACTGCATCGGGTATATGTGAGTGTTACTATCTTGTATCTAGCTTTGTCTTCTGAATAGTGGAATTCCCGGGTTTGGCTGCCCCGGAGTGTTTTTTCTCTTGATTGAGTTTCCACTTCGTCAACAAAAATCTCTGTGTCATTTACTTTCTGCTGTGCTTAATTTTTGTTGACACTTTGTGCACACACTTGCCTTTTATTTAGAAGCCAATTTCAATTTTCATGTGGTATCAGAGCTTGGTGCACTCTGTTAGGATTTATTTCCTGAGTGTGATCCTTATTTTCTGCGACCTCTATTTTTTTATTACACCTTTTATCTTGAATTCTTCTCAGTTATCGAATGAGGATTCTGATATTAAGCTCTTTAAGGTTTTCAATAAATTGAAGAATGCTCAACATTCTAAAGTTTCTCATAAAGAGCTTAAAAAGGTGAAGCAAGAAAAAGAGTCTTTGATTGAATCACTTGTTTTGATTGACTCTTTGAGATCTGAGAATACCATGTTGTTTGACATTATTGATAAACTTGAGAATAAATTAACAGATTCTGAAGCTCTATTGAAAAAATTCTCAAGTAATAATTTGAAAAGCATGCTTTGTATTCATTCAGATATTTCTAACAAGCCTGCTTCAATTGTTGATGACATGAGTACTTCTACTTCACATGCTTCTGATTCTGAAATAGATTCTATTGATATTAAACCTGTCATAGTAGATACAGCTTGTTTAGAAAATTCTTGCTTAACTAATCATGTGATGCCAAAATCCAAAGATACAGGTACACAAGCTCATGGTAAGTTTTTCCCTACTTGTCATAATTGTGGGAAGATTGGTCATATTAGGCCAAATTGTTATTTGTTGAAATCACACAAGCCTTCGTTTAAGCAGGATACTTTGAGGAAAAGTGAAGTTGAAGATTCTTCCTCAGCAAAATATGTCCCTCCGCATAGGAGACATATAAAAGGTAAGGGCAGTGTTATTTGTAAGAATGCTAACTATAATTCTGCAGAGAATGTCAAGAAGTATTCAAGCAAAAGAAGCTTGCCCACCTACCATCACTGCAGCATCACTGGTCACATCCGACTCAAGTGTCCACAGCTCAAGTCTCAAAAGCCAAAGAAGCTGCCAACAAGAGCTACATCAGGCACTCTACCTCCTACGGTACTTCAGGCTTCACGGCATTAGCAGCAGTTTGTTCCTGCCTATCAGAGTGGCAAATCAAAGAAGAACAAACCAAGGCGCTACAAGAGGAAGCCGTAGAAGCCCACTAGCAACCATGGCTATGAAGGGTTGCTGAGCCTAATGCAAGATATGCTAAGGAGTATGGCCAATATGGACATGACCCGCAAACCATCTCCACGGGTTAAGCAGGTATGGGTCAAGAAGGATGAGACCATTCACCCCATGAGGGGGAATGAACGAACCTAGCAGGAGAAGGTGTTCATGCTTAGGATTCGGTTCCTAATCCTAAGGCATTAGGTTTGATTGCTTGCACTTTTACTTGTTATATTTGTGTGCTTACTATGCAATCGAGGAACCAGTTTGTTGTGCCCCCTATTCTCTTGAGAGAGCATTGCAGGTACTTGTTGGGGAAGACAGAAAAAGCAGGTCGAACAACTATTTTTCTATATTGGCATCATCAGGCTTGATCTTGCCTTGCATATGATGTCTTTTCCATATTGCAATTTTTTATTTTTAAAAAAAAAAAAATTGGGGAGAATTTGCAGGATATTTTTTCTCTTGGCATATCAGATAATTGCATGTATTTCCTTCTGATATCTCAATTTTTTGGGTATTAATTTACTTTGCTTAGATATAATTGAAAGTTTCTGACTATAATTTGCCAAGTGTTTTCCTGTATATGCAAAAATTGGATAGCTTCTTTTCTCATGCGATGAAAAATGTGCACTATCCACGACTCTCCTAAAGGTACATCTTTCCTTCTCTGACTCTTTGTTTTTAGAAATTCTGGATAAGAGAAGAGGTTTTTGATAAGATGGCCAAATTGACCACATGGTAGTTGAACCTAGAACCTAAAAACTCTGGCATTCCCTTTAGATTGCAGCATCATAAGAATCAAGCAGTAAATCATACGAATTATGCACTTTAAATTGTATTTTCACTGCTTATGTACTGAATTTGCTATATGCCTTGCCCTCTATGTGCAAGTAAAAATTTTACTTTGTCCTACATGGTACA
This sequence comes from Alnus glutinosa, assembly GCF_958979055.1. Lineage (NCBI taxonomy): Eukaryota > Viridiplantae > Streptophyta > Magnoliopsida > Fagales > Betulaceae > Alnus > Alnus glutinosa. The sequence continues at coordinate 10,129,194 of NC_084897.1, forward strand.
AGTAAAACAATTAGGTGCTACATCTCAGGGGGAGTGTATCAGATGAGGGTGGCTAGGCCCTAGTAAGTTACAAGGTTTGACTTTTGGCTAATCTGTCACAGATTTTCTCTATCATTTAGAAAATCTAGTTGCTCTTTGTCATTTCTGCGATAGTCATACCTTGTGGGTTAAGTCTTCACACACACACGCATTGCATGAGTTAAGCTGTCTATTTGAATTTTCTATGTCCAAGAAAATGTTTGTGCTGATTGAACTCTCAACTCTCTTTTATATCTCTGCATAGTTTTGAGATGCTCCCTGATTGTGTTATCAGTGGATTATACATGCGTGTTCTGAAACTGACTTGAGAAAAATTAAAAATCTGTAAACTTTTCTTTAGTCTTCTGTTTTTCAGTGTTAAGCGTCTGGACGGACCTATTCTTACGTCTGGACAAGCGCAGTCTTGCCATATGCTAACCTAGCAGTTGCCATTCAGATGGTTAAGTGACACATTTGGATAGGATCTCTACAGTTTTAAGACTTGCATCTCTTTCTCTGCCATACACACATCTTTGCATTTTTATTAATTTATCATGGCATCTTGTGTGTTTTTCTCGTGGATCTCCCGAGATTTTGGCATTTTTTTTGCACATCTCTTTCCATCCCATGATCTTCATTGTGTCTTCCGTTATTCTTTTTAGTCTTTGTGCTTTTAGAATATTGGAATATTTGTTGGGATATTTTCTTGAGATAGTGTGCATGAAAATCCTTCTCTGTCTATGTGTTGGGCTGATCTTGATATATATTTATGCCTTATGAGTAGCTGCATTGCTTATATTTCTCTTTCGCATCCATTTGACATCGTCTTAAATACGACATTATTTTTGGAACTAACAGGATCTAATGGTATTTTTGGAAGTATTTTTGGTTGGTTTTGATTCAGGAATATGACATCCAGCGGCTCCTAGCACAATGTTTGACCGATGGATCCTTTCGAAAACTGACTGTTGTTGAAGTTGAATATTCAAATTTCAAAGGTTTAAGGATTAAGATGAGCTTTTCACCCTAGCCCATGCAGAGCCTTCCGTAGCATTCCCTCAGATCTGCATCAGTTTGACGTTCAGTGGTGACTCTCCTTAGTTATCTTGCAAACCAGTTACTTAGAGGATGTCAATCTGCAGATAACCAGTTTCAGACTTTGTAAAATCAAGATGTTAGTATTTTGGCCTCATTCTGTGTTTGGACAAAATCACTTATGTGTAAAGATGCTGTAAACAGGGATTCCACTTGTCAGAGCATTTTCAGAAGACTCTGCAATGCAAAAAAGATAGAAGATTTCAGATTCCTTGTCATCCGTCCGGACGTATTATCCCGTCCAGACGCCCATCTGTCCATTGTTCCATCCGTCCGGACGACGTGTCATCCAGTCCGGACGCCAGACAGACCAGCATCATCCGTCCGGACGACGTATCTTTCCGTCCAGACCCTCCAATGTATCGAGAAGTTTCTGTTGCAGCTTGCATCCGTCTATACCTCTCAGCAGCCCATCCGGATGTCCATCAATGATCGATCAGCTTCAGATTCTTTCAAAGTTTAGATATGGGAAGATTGAGACACCGTCCGGACGACGTGGTTTCCCGTCCGGACGCGCTCATACATAAGGCAAGAATCGTAATTCAAATATCACTGTCCGAACGTCAGTCAACCTTGGTCCGGACACGCGTGCAACTAAGATGGAAATTGCCGATTTGACTTCAACCATCCGGACGTCTGCCTCTCATGGTCCGAACGCACGCATAGCAGATTTGGAAATTGTGTGTTGAAGAATTGCCGTCCGGACGTTCATCCCCCTTGGTCCGGATGCGCGAAGCCTTATATGGAAATTACTTGAAGCGGACGTGCAAACGTTCGGACATCAATGTCTCACTGTCCGGACGCGGCTCTTAAATAGGAAAGATTTTCAACGAAATTTTTGGAAAATCCTGTCGCACAGTTGTCCGTCCAGATGGCTCAGGTTCACAGTCCGGATGACGTCCTTACATATTACAGCAGTCGCCCATTCTGCACCTCAACTTATAAATAGAGCCCCCTGGGCATTGAGAACTGCAAGAATTCGGTATTGAATTCCACAAGAGCTCAGAGAAGTTCAAGATCCCTCTGAAGCCGTTACAAGTGTGTTGCTCTACATCTGAAGTCTATCTTAGGGGTTGGCCCTAAGGTAAAAAGAGGCACTTTTAAACACTAACGAACTTGACCTTGCTTTGCCTAGTTCTATTGTTTCTCTTTTGCAGGAGTACGAGGATGTCTTCCCCGAGGAAATACCACATGGGTTACCTCCAATCCGAGGGATTGAACATCAAATTGATTTTGTTCCCGGTGCAACCATCCCAAACCGACCAGCTTATAGGAGCAATCCTGAGGAGACAAAGGAGCATCAATGGCAGGTAAGTGAATTGTTGGAGAAAGGGCACGTGAGGGAGAGCATGAGTCCATGTGCGGTTCCGGTCTTACTTGTACCTAAGAAGGATGGGACGTGGAGAATGTGCGTTGATTACCGAGCCATTAACAACATAACGGTAAAGTATCGTCATCCTATCCCACGCTTAGATGATATGTTAGATGAGCTGCATGGTTCTTGCATATTTTCTAAGATTGATTTAAAAAGTGGTTATCATCAAATTAGGTTGAAAGAAGGAGATGAATGGAAAACCGCCTTTAAAACAAAATATGGTTTGTATGAATGGTTAGTTATGCCTTTTGGTTTGACTAATGCTCCGAGCACCTTTATGAGACTTATGAACCATGCTTTGCGTGCATTTATAGGCAGATTTGTTGTTGTCTATTTTGATGATATACTCATTTATAGCAAGAACATAGACGATCATGTAGTACATTTGAAATCCGTTTTAGATGTGCTAAGGAAAGAAAAGTTGTTTGCTAATTTAAAAAAGTGCACTTTTTATACCGATAAGCTTGTATTTTTGGGATTTGTTGTTAGTGCACAAGGTATACAGGTTGATGAGGAGAAGGTACGTGCAATCCAAGTTTGGCCGAGCCCCACAAGTGTAGGTAATGTTCGTAGTTTTCATGGACTTGCTAGTTTCTACCGGCGGTTCGTGAAGGACTTCAGTAGCTTAGCCGCACCGCTTACCGAAGTGATCAAGAAGAACATTGGATTTCGGTGGGGAGAAGAACAAGAGAAAGCTGACTTTATGAAGCAGATTCATGAGAAAGCAAGACTCAACATTGAGCGAAGAACGGAACAATATGCCACACAAGCCAACAAGGGACGTCGCAACCTGGTCTTTGAACCCTGAGATTGGGTTTGGCTGCATATGAGAAAAGAAAGATTCCCGACGAAAAGATGTTCCAAATTGCTCCCAAGAGGAGATGGCCCTTTCCAAGTCCTCGAGTGTATCAATGACAACGCTTACAAGCTAGATTTACCTGGTGAGTATAATGTAAGTACCACTTTTAATGTTACTGATTTGAGTCCTTTTGATTGGGCCGGTTACGAGAGCACGAGCAAAGAAGTTCAATGATGTGCTCAATGGACTCATCCAAGAGTTATGGGCTCAAGCAAATTCGTGGAGACCCACTGAGCATGATCCACGTGGGCAACAAAGAACAGTCACCTTGATTCAAGTTCTAGAAGGATCTGGTCAAGGCTAAGAATTGGCAAGAATTGCAGGAAATCTAAACCAAATTGATGCGGAATAAATTGATGGTGGACTGACATGGAAATATGTTGGACCACAAAGATAATTGATGGTGAACCGGCATGGAAATATGAAGAGTACCATATTTAGAACGATCTCATGCTTTATTTATGTTAGATATTTAAGTATATTTTGATTTGATATTTCTAAGTTTTCCATAATGGGTTTGTTGCCCAAATAATTGCTTGGACCGCAAGAGATTGCATAGGGATAAAAAGTTTGCTAGTCTTTTGTAAAGCCTATTTAAGCATGTGGTTGTAAAGAAAAAGATAGACATTGATTATAAAACTTGTGAGGTTTATTCTCTTTGGTTCTTTGAAGAACTACTCGAACTTATCGGGATTTCCCGTGGCGTTCATCTCGAACTAGCTTTGTCTTCTGAATAGTTGTTAGTATTTTGGCCTCATTTTGTATTTGGACAAAATCACTTAAATGTAAAGATGCTTGAAACAGGGATTCCACTTGTCAGAGCATTTTCAAAAGACTCGCACTGCGAAAAAGATAGAAGATTTCAGATTCCCTGTCAGCCGTCCGGACAAAGTATCATCCCGTCCGGACGCCCATCTGTCAACTGTTCCATCTGTCCAGACGATGTGTCATCCCGTCCGGACGCCAGACAAACCAACATCTTCAGTCCAGACGACATATCTTTCCGTTCGGACCCTCTACTGTATCATCTTCCTTCCGGACGTCAGTCAGCATTGGTCCGGACGCGCGCTTATCAGTTAAGGAAATTGCCGATTCGACTTCAACCGTCCGGACGTCTGTCTCCCATGGTCTGGACGCATGCATAGAAGATATGGAAATTGCATTTTGAAGAATTGCCGTCCGGACGTTCATCCCCCTTGGTCCGGACGCGCGAAGCCTTATATGGAAATTACTTGCAGCGGATGTGCGACCGTCCAGAAGTCAGTGTCTCACCGTCCGGACGGGGCTCTTAAACAAGAAAGATTTTCATCGAAATTTTCAAAAAATCCTATCTCACAGTTGTCTGTCCGGACAGCTCAAGTTCACCGTCCAGACGGAATCTGTACATATTATAGTAGTCGCCCATTCTACACCTCAGTCTATAAATAGAGGCCCCTAGGGATTGAGAACTGCAAGAATTGGGTATTGAATTCCACAAGAGCTCAGAGAAGTTCAAGATCCCTCTGAAGCCGTTACAAGTGTGTTGCGCTACATCTGAAGTCTATCTTAGAGGTCGGCTCTAAAATAAAGGATTCCATTGAAGACACCTTCAAGTAGGAGACCGGTTGGGAAGCATTCGTGTTGGGTTACACGTCAGAGAGCAAGGTACGACCACTGCATCGAGTTAATGTGAGTGTTACTATCTTGTATCTAGCTTTGTCTTCTGAATAGTGGAATTCCTGGGTTTGGTTGCCCCAAAGTGGTTTTTCTCTTGATTGAGTTTCCACTTCGTCAACAAAAATTTGTGTGTCTTTCATTTTCCACTGTACTTAATTTTTGTTGACACTTGTGCACACACTTTACTTTTAGAAGTCAATTTTGATTTTCAATAGTGGAAATCTTGGGTTTGGCTGCCCTGGAGTGGTTTTTCTCTTAGTTGAGTTTCTACTTCGTCAAAAAAATCTGTCTCTTTAATTTCCACATTGTGATATTTGTTGCACACTATTGCACACACTTGATAAATTAGAAGTCCAATTATTTTTCAATTGCTATCATAGTTGGTACACTCCGTTTAAAGGATTTAATTCCTGAGTGTGATCCTTTTCTCTTTGTGACTTCTATTTTTTTATTAGACCTTTTATCATGGATTTCTCTCAATTATCTGAAGAAAATTATGATATTGAGCTCTCTAAAGTTTTTGATAAATTGGATAAAATTGTTTCTCCAAAAGAGCTCAAAAAGGTGAAGCAAGAAAAAGAGTTTTTGATTGTTCAATTATCTGAATCACATTCTTGGATTAACTCTTTGAAATTTGAGAATACCATGGTATTTGACATTATTGATACACTTAAGAATAAATTAAAGGAATTTGAAAATCTCTTTAAAAAATTCTCAAGTGATAATTTGAAAAGCATGTTGTGTATTCATTCAGATATTTCGAGCAAGCCACGTTTGTCTACTGATTTAAGTACTTCTACTTATCCCTAGTGGACGAGTGAAGTCTCGTGAGGGTTTAACAAAAGTGATGCCCACAAACACTCTGTCAAAAAAAAATTCTACCAAGAATGCAATGCCATAGAAGCCATGGGTTCTTATTCATGGGCAAGCTTAAAATCACAAACTGCATTTTCAAAATTCTAGAGAAAGTAAAAATAGAATCACTTATAGATGACTAGTTTAGATACCACACATTCCCTTGGTGTAAATTGACCTAACACATAAGCTTGTGGTTTCAATGTAATTCTTATATATATTGAAAAATGGAATTGACTTCTAAAATAAACAGCAAGTATGTGCACAAAGTATTAACAAAAATAAACGATGCGGAAAATAAACAACACAAGAATTTTTGTTAACAAAATGGAAACTCAATTAAGAGAAAAACCACTCCGGGGCAACCAAACCCAAGACATCTGTTAGGTTGTAATTGTCTTCATTCTGGTTGGACAAAATCACTTGTTTGTAAAGGTGCTTTATAACAAGGATTCCAGTATTCAGAAGTGTTTCAGAAAATCTACACTGTGTACAAGTCAGAAGAATCGGTTCCTTGTCAGCCGTCCGGACGACCGTGCCATCCCGTCCGGACGCCCATCTGTCCACTGTTCCATCCGTCCGGACGACGTGCCATACCGTCCAGACGCCCGACAGACCAAGCATCATCTGTCCGGATGAAGTGTATTTCCGTCCGGACCCTTCACTGTATCGAGAAGCTTCTGTTCTAGCTTGCATCCGTCCGGACGACTCAGCAGCCCGTCCGGACGCCCTTCAGTATTCGATCAAGCTTCTTCCAAAATTATATATGGGAAGATTGCTGCAACCGTCTGGACGACGTGGATTTTCGTCTGGACACGCTTCTCCTTAAGGCAAGAATCGCAATTCAAATTCAATCGTTTGGACGTCTGTCAGCATGGTCCGGACGCGCATTCAACAGATATGGAAATTGCGGATTCAACTTCAATCGTCCAGATACCTGCCTTTCATGGTCCGGACGCGCGCACAGTAAATATGGAAATTGCGTGTTGAAGATTAACCGTCCAGACGGCCATCCCCTATGGTCCGGACGCGCGAAGCCTTATATGGAAATTACTTGCAGAGGATGTACGACCGTCCGGACGACAGTATCTCACCTTCCGGACGTGGCTCTCAAACAGGAAAGATTTTTAGCTAAAATATCAAAAATTCTGGTCGCACAGTTGTCCGTCCGGACGGCCCATGTCCACCGTCCGTACTGCACCAATATATTTTACAGCAGTCGCCCATTTGAACCTCAGCCTATAAATAGAGGCCCCTGGGCATTGAGAACTGCAAGAATTCGATATTGAATTCCATCAAAGCTTAGAGATTTATTTGTAAGATTATTGGAGCTGATTTGTCTCTCAAGCCATTGCAAGTGTGATGTTATTGTGCTACAACTGAAGTCTATCTTAGGGGCCGGCCCTAAGGTAAAGGATTCCATTGAAGACCCCTTCAGGTAGTAGACCTGGTTGGGAAGCGTTCGTGTTGGGTTACACGTTAGAGAGCAAGATACGACCACTGCATCAGGGGTATTTGAGTGTTACTGCTTTGTATCTAGCTTTGTCTTCTGAATAGTGGATATCCTGGGTTTGGCTACCCCGGAGTGGTTTTTCTCATCTTGAGTTTCCACTTCGTTAACAAAAATCCTTATGTCATTTATTTTCCGCATTGTTATTTTTGTTGACACTTTGTGCACAAACTTGCTATTTATTTTTTAGAAGTCAATTTCGGTTTTTCAATATCGACTATTCAGAAGACAAAGCTAGTTACAAAGTAGTAGCACTCACATACCCCTGATGCAGTGGTCGTACCTTGCACTCTAACGTGTAGCCTAACACGAACACCTCTCAACCAGGTCTCCTACCTGAAGGGGTCTTCAATGGAATACTTTACCATAGGGCCAACCCCTAAGATAGATTTCACAGCTGATCAAATCACAGACTGGCAAAGCTAGAGAGCTAGCAGATCTTCAATATCTCCCTAAATATCCTATCTAAGCTGTAAGGAATTCACCACCGAATTTTGTATTGAATGCATGCCTCGAGCCTTTTATTTATAGGCTTAGGAAGCTCTAAATTAGGTCAAAAACAGAGTCTGAGGCACGCGCTTCCGAATGGGAGCCTTGGCCGTCCGAACGGACAACTTTTTCCTTGTCCGGAAAGTAATTCTAGAATTTTCATAGGGCCGTCCGGATTGGAGCCCTTCGGACACTTCTATTTGCCGTTCGGATGGTCAATTCACAGAAAATTTCATTAGCTTTCCAACTACGCCAATTTCGTCCCAATTCGATATTTGAGTAAAAATTTATGATCAAAATACCGGAGGGCGTCCGGACGGCATGACTGAGCGTCGAGATGGTCAACTGCAACCGCCTTTCCAAAGTAGCACTGAAAGCTTCCATAACAAGGCAGCGTTAGGACGGTATTGCCCTAGCGTCTAGAAGGTTGCACTTCAGCTGTACGTAATTACCATAATAAGGCTTGGAGCGTCCGGACCCTAAAGGCTGACGTCTGGACGGTTGAGCTGGTGCACGCAATTTCCATATATGAAGCTTGATCCTCCGGACCATGAAGGCTGACGTCTGGATGGTTGAACTTTGTATGAACGACTTGCCTTATAGAGAACATCGTCCGGACGGGATCACACATCGTCCGGACAGTAGCAGCCGTCTTCCCATAACTGTGTCTTGAAGCAGAAACCCTAATGCTTGTCAAACACTGAATGGCATCCGGACAGTATAGCAACGTCGTCCGGACGGATGTGCTGGAACACTGGGATCTTCTCGAACTCTGAAGAGCGTCCGGACGATTTGCTATTACGTCCGGACGGATACAAACTTGAACTGTTCGAAGCTTCTAGACACTGATGGGCATCTGGATGGAAAGTTCTCATCGTTTGGACGGATTATGCTTTGACAGATGAGCGTCCGAATTGATACCACGTCGTCCGGACGGATGTTGCTTACTGATGAGCATCCGGACGGAATACCACGTCGTCCAGACGGCCAACAGGGAATCGAAATAAACTTCCTTAAAAACTTCACAGAATCTTCTTGAAGAACATAGCTGAAGAGTAGACTCTGGATAAAGCAGCATCCCTGTGAAAGCAGCAACATTACATAGAAGTTATTTTGTCCAACAGAATGCAGGCAACACAAAAACTAACATATATGATCCAATGCTCAAACTTCATTGGAATCCCCAATGGATGACAACCAAGGCAATAGAAAATTTACACACTAAAGACTCTCTCTCTCTTTTATTCATTTATTTACTTCATATTGACTGTGTAATGTCTAGCTTCCTTAAGCTTTCTAATTGACCCATGTAACGAGCTTTAGACCAATGACTCTCAAACCAGATAGCTTTAGGGCATTAGGTGTAAAGACACCCTTAAAGGTTTACTGTCAAAAAGGCTACGAAGCTAAACTAGCCCTTAACACTACTTTAACTATCCCAAACTTCTTGACTTTTACGCGAACACTCACTGCTTAATGAGGCAAGAGGCCCAGTTACTCAACAAAAGTCTTAGAATAGCGAACACTCACTAGTTTCACATTTTATGCCTCACATCTACATGCTAAGGTATTCACCCAACACGTCAACCAATTGAAATCTAAGACATCAAACACAAGCATATTTGGTTTCACATTTCATGCCTCACATCTACATGCTAGTGTGCTCTATGGTCAGTGCCAGGTGAAACATGTGATATCATCACTATTCAAAAATTAGTAATCAATTCAGCTTTCATAGTCAAGTGGTCATGTGTTCATAAGTTTAAACTCGCCAATGAAATGCAAATCGCAGTTAAAATTCTACCACATTCTCAATTATAATTTTTTTTTAATCGAAACAAAGCATACAAACAAAAGGACAATCCTTACCCCCAAACTGAAATTACACATTGTTCTCAATGTGTGGATGGAGATACAATACCAGGAGAGAAGGAAATGATGGGGCGAAACGAAATCCCCAAAACTTCGATGTAAGCACATCTATCTTGTAAAACAAAACACTACTCCAGCCGTGTAATGGAAACAGATGTTATGAAATGCACGGAAGGAGTGTCATTAAATAAAAAAAAAACTAAATAAAATAAAGAAAATGAATTGAATAGAAACAAACACAAACAACTAGATGGGTTGCCTCCACCATGCATTAAGTTTAACGTCTTCAGCCAGACCCTACAAAATTGACTTCCAAAGATTGGATCAATGAACAACGGATGGTGTGTGGCATTGACGATGTGGGGCTGTTCATCCGTTTTCCCATTAGGCACTTTGAGACATTGAGAAAATGAATTGAGAATGGGAAAGGTGAGTGGCTGATTGAGGCACTTCACTTATCACTTCCATGCCTTTGGCTAGAGTATGCTTTTTTGTTGGCCCTATTTGCTTTGTCCTCTCTTCTTCCACCTGATTATTGACTATCCCTGCACTCCCAAGATTGGTAATCTACTGGACCTACTCATGATGAGAATTACGGGTTAGGCGTTGGTTGACTAGGAAGCTTCCCATCCTCTCTTTGATTGAGTGCATTAGCTAGCTGTCCAATTTGAACTTCTAGCTTGGCAATGGATTGAGAATGGGAATGGAGCAATTGAGTTTGTGACTCAAGTTTGCTAAGAGCAGTCAACACTTTATCTTCAAATTCAACATTCCCAGGAGGTGGAGGGATTAATTGCTATTGCTGGTGGGGAGGACGAGGGTTGGATTGTAGCTGAAAAAACTGATTGGTGGACTGCGGATAAGCTTAATTGTGCGGTCCATTAAATTATGGAGCAAAATTTTCGTGAGCTTGAGCTCATTATGCCAAATTAGGGTGATTTTTCCATCCCGGGTTATAGGAATTTGAATAAAGGTCTTTGCCTGGTTTAGAGAAAGTAACATTCACTTGCTCTATAAAGAGTTTTGAAAATTGTCCATTCGTAAGACAATCTCTTGCATGGTGTGCATAGCTAGAGAAAAATGAACAAGGTTCATGCAGTGCGGAAATGTGGGAAGACGAACTAAGAACAAAACCGACTGCCATTAGTTCGTTTATTTTACGCAATAATACGTCCACCTTGGCAGTCACATCAAACGGAGTGCTTGCTTAAAAAAGACTTTTGGTCTTTGGAGCTTTGAGAGCAGGTGTCCTATGACTAGTAGAAGCATGTTACATAGAATTTTCACTTAAATTGTCAAATAGAATCCATGCTTCATTCTCGCTCTTCAACATGAAAGTACTTCCCCAAGAGGCATCAACCATCTATCTATGTGGCTCAGTCAGGCCTGATGAGTGCCAAAAAGTGTATATTTGGACCCCTTAATTTACATTAGTTAAACCTTTAGCTTTGTTATTTTCTGATGTTTTGGTTAGTTTTGGAGTTTTTGCGTTTTTGCAGGACATTAAGAGAAAAATGGTAATTTTCAAGTGAAAATATATAAAAAGCTGGAAATTCAGAATTGCTGGGAAGTCGATCGAACTCAAGTCGATCGATCAAAAATTGCCGGAAGTCGATCGATCTATTATAAAATCGATCGATCGAATTTATGCAGAGCTAGAATTTCAGAAACCCTAGCTAACTCTATAAATAACATTCTTTTCTCATTTTTGAAGGAAGAGGCCACTTGGGAGCGCCCTAGGCACCGTTCTCACTGTAGTTTAGGGTTTTTGGGTTGATTTTGACCTAGAACTTCAATTCTTTGTAAGTTTCTTTGATTTTTAATGCATTCTTGTTGTTTATTTATGCTTTCTTTAGTTATGTGTAGCTGAAATTTGGTTTAGGGGTGAGGATGAAACCTCACCATTGAAGAGAAACTGAGTTTCCATGCTTGTTTATGCTATTTGAGTTTATGGGTTTTGATTTCTCATTGTTCTACTTCGATTATTGAGATTGTTGTTGGATATCTCTTGTGATTTCCGGATACAAGTGATGATTTGATATAGTTTCATTAAATTAATGGCTTGGGTTTTCATTTATCAAAATGTTGGATATTCGTTGTATTTCATTCCATGGATACATTTGATGATTTAGTCAAAACTAGATATCTTTTGTCATTTGTGCAAGTATGGATTCATCGAATGATTTAAACAACTTTTGAAGCAAAGTAGAGCATACCTAAGTTTTGCATGTGAAAACTTCAAATATGTGTGATGAGCATGAGAATAGGTTGCTACGATTTGGTGAGTGTGGATTCCAAAACCCTAGAGCCCTTTATTTTCATTAATTTTGTTTATGTTTTCTTTTGTTAAATATCCCTAAATTTGGAACTAGGTTAAAATAGGATTAGTTTGAATAGAGATTAATTTTTGCAACACAATTCCCTGTGGGATCGACCTCGCACTTGCAAAACGTTATATTGCAAACGATTCGTGCACTTGCGAGTATTATAATTTGCACAACAAGGCCATCATAGAAACATTGCACCATTTGCCATTTTGGAATGGCGTGGTGTGGGCATTTTCTTAGAAGGTCTTTTAGTCTTTCCCATGTCTCTTGGTATTGTTCTCACACCAAAATAGAAATAGTGATGGAGTCCATTAATGTGGTCATTTATGATGATATTGGGGCACATAGCAAGGGGAGATTCCATAGTCCACCCTAGAGGCACTACCTTCTCCCACAGATGATGTAAGCAAGCCTTCCTCCTCAGCTGTTGATCATTTATCTATTCCTCTTGTCTTTCCTACAGCAGCAGATGTTCCTCTTGACTCAACTAATGCTATGCCTACTAAGGAAACTGATCCTACATCTGATCAAGATCCAGAGCTAATAAATCCTCCGAAAGAGCCCGCCTTTTGGGTCAAGCTCAATCATCCTTCAAGGTAGCTTCTTGAGAATCTCAATGAAGGTAGATGGTTTAGAAGCAGAATAATCAACCCCTCTAATGAGGTTGCCAATCAAGTGACTTACAATTGCTATCTGGCTTAATTCAAACCAAAGAAAGTGGATGAAGCCTTGCAAGATGACAATTGGGTTACTACTATGCATGATGAGTTGCGTCAGTTCACTCGTAATGATGTCTGGACTCTGGTTCCTAGACCGTCTGATCACAATATCATCGACACAAAGTGGATTTTCAAGAACAAATTAGACGTACATGGCACGGTGATCTGAAATAAAGCACAGCTTGTTGCTCAAGGGTATACTCAGATTGAAGGGGTAGATTTTGACGAAAACTTTGCCCCAGTTGCCACCTTTAATCCATCAAAATTCTGCTCTCTATATCTTGTCATCTAGACTTTAAGCTTTACCTGATGGATGTTAAGAGTGTCTTTCTGAATGGTATTCTTCAAGAAGAAGTTTATGTGGAGCAACCGAAAGGATTTCTTGATCCTTACTATCCTCAACTTGTCTACAAGTTGAAGAAAGTCTTGTATTGTCTCAAGCAAGCTCCACAGGCGTGGTATGAGAGATTAACCACTTATCTTCTGGAAAAAGGGTTTGCAAGAGGACTGGTAGATTGAACTCTCTTCATCAAAAATCAAGGGAATCACAAACTCATTGCTCAAATCTATGTGAATGATATCATCTTCGGAGCAACCTTAGATGCTCAAGCTCATGAGTTTGCTGAAGAAATGAAACAAGAATTTGAGATGAGTATGATAGGTGAGTTGACCTATTTTTCTGGGGATGCAAGTCAAACAAACCTCTGAAGGGATCTTTATTTCTCAAGCTAAATATGCAAAAGATCCGATGAAACGGATTGGTTTTGATGGGAAAAGCCATGTACGTACTCCCATGAGCATGAGTGTCAAGATTAGTGCTGATCTGACAGGCAAGCAAGTAGATCCTACTCTTTACAAAAGTATGATCGAAAGTCTTCTCTATCATACAGCAAGCCGACCGGATATTTCCTTCAATGTCGGAGTTTGTGATCGATTCCAAGCTAATCCTAAGGAATCTCATCTCACCGTTGTTAAGCGCATCATCAGGTACGTAAAAATCCCACTATTAATTATGGTACTTGTTTTTCTAGAGAAACAAATCTTGTGCTTGCAGGATACTCTGATGCAGATTGGGCTAGAAATGTTGATGATAGGAAAAGCACCTCTGGAGGATGTTTTTTTGTTGGTACTAATCTAGTAGCTTGGATGAGTCGGAAACAATCCTCAATTTCCCTTTCAACTACTAAGGCTGAGTATATTGTTGCTGGAAGTTGTTGTACCCAGTTACTGTGGAAGAAGAAATTGCTCTGTGATTATGGATTCACTCAAGATACTATGATCATCTACTGTGACAATACCAGTGCTATAAGTATTTCTAAGAATCCAGTTCAGCGCTCTCGAACCAAGCACATCGACATCCGACATCATTTCCTCCGTGACCTTAAGGAGTCCAGGGAAGTAGCTCTTATTTTTATTCCCACAGAAAATCAATTAGCTGACATCCTCCCCAAACCTCTTGATGGAAGCAGGTTTGAATCTCTTAGAAAAGCCATTAGTGTTTGTGACATGTCCTAGGCATGCCCCTGATTCATGCTCAGATCAGACTCTTCTATTCTTCTAGTCTTTTTCCGTGGGTTGCATGAATTTTTTTTTAGTTTTGTTTTAAATAAAAAAAAAAAAAAAGAGGGGTGGGGGATTTGATGCAACGAATCTTCTACAGGTTTTCAGCTATCTCTTGTATATTTATCTGTTTTGACAATTCTCTGTGCTTTGATAGAATATCCATCCATATGGTTAAGATTCTAAAGTCTGATATGTGCTAAGTTCTCCTGCCGCATCTTTACTAGATAGTTGCTTTCCTCATGCAATGAAAATGTGCACTATCCATGGCTTCCCTAAGGTACATTTTTTTATCTTAGATTTTCTACTTCTAAAAATTCTTTTGAGAGATTATTTATGTGCTAGGATTGCCAAATTGACCAATTCGATAGTTGAACCTAGCCCTAAAAATTCTGGCTTCCTCTCTAAGTTACAGCACCAAAAAGAAACTTGCAGTTATACTTCTGAGCTTAAAGTTACATGAATAAATTTCACTGCTTCTGTGCTGATACAGCCATATATTTTGTTCTTCATGGTGCAAGTAAAATTCAAAATTGTGCTGCTTCTTAGGGGTGGAGTATCAGATGAGGGTGACTAGGCCCTAGTTTGATAAGGTTTGATTTTTGATTGATCCAACTGTGAAAATTCTCTCTTTAGAAAATTTAGTTGCTTTAAATCATATCAGCAAAGATCATACCTTACTGAGAAAGTCTTCACACACACACGCATTGCATGAGTTAAGTTGACTATTGAAATTTCTCTACCTACAGGGAATTTATGCTCATTGATTACTTAACTATTTTCAATATGATTGTGATTTTTGACCAGCCATCTAACTGTTTTCACAGGTTTAGATACATGTCTGTGTTGATTTCTTGTTGAAGGTCTAACCTTGTTCTTTTCTCTTATTTTTGTTTTGGTTATGGTTTTTTTATTATACTCTGCTTACCCTTTGTCCTTCTGTGACAAAAACGGGGGAGTATTTTTTTGTTTTGAACCGGGAATGTATTTCCAAACCGGTCAAGTGTATTTTGTCCCAAAATGGCCAAAGGGGGAGTTTGTCAGTCTTTTATGTTGGTTAAATTCTGGATGACAAAAACACTTTATGTAATGGTTACTATTTAAACATGATTATCGGTCTTATTTAGAACCTTCAAGTTTTATGAACAATGTTTATTTCAAGCCATGTAGCTTGTCACAAGTTTCTTGAAGATTCCATGCAAATTCCAAGTCAGCTAGCCGGTTCCTGTGCAACTGTCCGGACAGGCCTTCAAAACTGTCCAGACGCATTGCAGTGGCTAGAAGCTTCAGCGTTAAAGACGTCTGGACGTCAGGGCAACATCGTCTGGACTCTAGGTCAAGCTTCTCCGATTTCTACTGGGAGTTGGATTTCAGTAAACACTTATTTGGGAAGTTTCTGGAAGACATCCGGACAACATGGCAACCTGTCCGGACGATATCCAGAATTCTAGAATATTCCAAGTTTCCTTTATGAGCACAGATAGGAGTTACAGCGAAGACCGTCCGGATGCTCGGCCAAGCCGTTTGGATGTGGTCCAGTTTTGGGAAGAATTGCGCTATTCTGGAAAGACAGTCTCAGAAGACCGTCCGGACGAGGCTATCTTCCGTCTGGACGCTCCACAACTAGAGTCCGAATTTGTCTAGAATTAGGTTTTCTGAAGCCTATATATATATAGCTCTAGGCTTGTTATTTGTAAGAATTTAATATAGAATTCCATAGTGCATAGAGAGTGTGTGCTACTTTTGTTCGTGTGAAGTCTATCTTAGGGGTTGGCCTTAAGGTAAATGATTTCATCAAAAACCCCTTCGAGTAGGAAACTTGGTTAGAAAGCGTTGACGATGGGCTTCGTGTTATAGTTAAAGGTATGATTACTAGAATAGGTTTTGTGAGTACAAGTGCTTTGTAATTTGCTTTGTCTTTGGATAGTGAATTTCCTGGGTTTGGCTGCCCCGGAGTGATTTTTCTCATCACAAAGTTTCCACTTCGTCAACAAATATCTTGTCTCTTTTATTTTCTGCACTTTAGATATTTTGTTGCACACGAACACGCACTTTGTTGTTTAGAAGTCATATTTTATTTTCAGTGTTAGTTGTATCTATCAAGCTTTAATAAAATCAATCCTGATTTATGACTTGGTTGAACTAAATGAGATGGAAAATAGGGAATTGATTTCACCACTATTCTCGTAACAATGGCCATCATATTAACTTGGGACATTCATTCTAGGCATGATATTACTTGTGTGTGGTTGTCAAGCACACAACAAAGTGTCAAGAAAATACCATCATCAACAAATAAGTATAATCCATCTTTGTTAAGCATGGATTTGTCAAATTCATTAACTTGGTTACATACAAACATTGATTAAGATTAGCTCATCATAGGATTAGTACAAATCATCTACCTAAATTACTCTAATCTAAAATGTAGCATGACTTGTCTATCCTAGGCATGAACTATTAAAATCTCTTGTTGCATGTTCAAATAATATTATTGCATAACCATTACATTTATCATCTTTTGACCAATAAATATAATTTGAGCACAATCAAAATAAAAAGCTTTCTCATAGACAAGATAAACATTTTATTATGATTGCTTATAACATTAAAACCAATTATAAAATTGCAATCCTCATAGTTATACAATAATCAATGCTTAAAAAAAAATCCCAAAGAAAACCACGATTAAGCCATTGATACTTGGATAGGGTTTATCAAAACCCTAGGGTGAGCTTAGCCACGCATGAAGGTTCTTTGATAATTTGGAATTGAAGAGCAATCCCCCATAATGCTTGCTGTCCATGAACAAACTAAAAAAACTAAGAAAAGAAAACTAAAAAAAAAAAAGGAAAAAAGCTCTTCACTATTCGTGAAAAGCTTACTAAAACTAAAACCACAAAAAAAACTAAGCTACATGAGTTGTGAGAGAGAGCTAAAAATTGAGACGTTGGATTTCTTTTATAGCCAAATAGATTTCCTTCCCTTGAAGAAAGAGATCTTCAAAAAATGCCCCGCCCATCATTTAATCGTGCTTCCCAACCCAAGGAATCGCTGCTCTGATTTATTCTTCATTTCCCAGTTTTCAGAACTGCAAAATTTCAGTGCGGCGCCTTTTCCAATTCCTTTTCTTCTATGTTGCGGCTGCAATCCACCTTTCTTTTTTTCTTTTCTTCAATTTTATATAGGTCCCATGCAAACACAAGCTGAGCAACTTGGCTCTTCATTTTTCTTCTTATTTTTCATTAATTTCTTTTGCTTTCTTTTGGTCTTCTTTTCTTCAATTTTGTCTTCTCTGTTTTCTTTGGTCCCACGGAGTCTCCAACAGCCAAGCTTTTCATTTTACTTTGATTTTATTTTCATTCTCTTGCTTTGCTTTGTTTTGTTTGTTTGTTTGTTTGTTTTTTTTTTTTTTTTTTTTCTTTTTATGGTCTTTTATTCTCTAACCACCTAAAAATATTAAAAACACTAAAACAAGACAAAAAGTTAGATTATGATGAGGCTAAGGGTTTAACAATTACAAATTAAGGAGCTTGAATGTACTGCATTCAAGACCTATCACATCCCTAAACTTACATATTGCTAGTCCCTTAGCAATACAAAATCGAAAACAAAACAAAACAAAATGAAATACCTACACTAGTTCCTCTTTTCTGGGAAAGACGATTGCATTTATAGCGTATGCAACAAGCCTTTTAAACCCCTAAGCATCCCTAGTGGACGAGTGAAGTCACATGAGGGTTTAACGGAAGTGATGCCCACAAACACTTTGTCAAAAAAAATTTGTACCAAGAATGCAATGTCATAGAAACCATGGTTCTTATTCATGGGCAAGTTTAAATTCACAAACTCCATCTTCAAAATTCTAGAGAAAGCAAAAATCAAATCAGTTATAGATGACCAGTTGAGATACCACACATTCCCTTGGTGTAAATTGAACTAACACATAAGCATCAGGTTTCAATGTAATTCCTATATACATGATTCAGTGCTCAAATTTCATTGGAATCCCCATTGGATGACAACCAAGGCAATAAACAATTTACACACTAAAGACTTTGTCTCTCTCTCTCTCTCTCTTCTTTATTTATTTATGAAAAATGAAATTGACTTCTAAAAATAAAAGGCAAGTGTGTGCTTAATGTGTTAACAAAAATAACAATACGAAAAATAAATAACACAAGAATTTTTGTTAACGAAGTGGAAACTCATGATGAGAAAAACCACTCCAGGGCAACCAAACCCAGGATATCCACTATTCAGAAGACAAAGCTAGATACAAAGTAGTAACACTCACATACCCCTGATGTAGTGGTCGTACCATGCTCTCTAACGTGTAACCCAACACGAACGCTTCCCAACTAGGTCTCCTACCTGAAGGGGTCTTCAATGGAATCCTTTATCTTAGGGCCGTCCCCTAAGATAGACTTTAGTTGTAGCGCAGCAACAGCACACTTGCAATGGCTTGAGAGAGAACAGATCAACTCCGAGAACTTCACAAAATAACTCTCTAAGCTTTGAAGGAATTCAATACTGAATTCTTGCAGTTCTCAATGCCCAGGGTCCTTCATTTATAGGCTGAGGGTTCAAATGGGCGACTGCAGTAATATGTACGGACGCCGTCTGGATAGTGAACCTGAGCCGTCTGAAAGGACAACTGTGTGACCAGAATTTTTGAGATTTTCGCTGAAAATCTTTCCTGTTTGAGAGCCGCGTCCGGACGGTGAGGCACTGTCGTCCGGACGGTCGCACGTACGCTGCAAGTAATTTCCTTACTAAAGCTTCGCGCGTCCAGACCAGGGTGATGGCTGTCCGGACGGTCGATCTTCAACACGCAATTTCCATATCTGTGGTGCGCACATCCAGACCATGATAGACAGGCGCGTCCAGACGGTTGAAGTTGAATACACAATTTCCATATCAGATGCACGCGCGTCCGGACTGTTGAATTCGAATTGCGATTCTTGCCTTAAGGAGAAGCGCGTCCGGAGGGGAGTCCACGTCGTCCGGACGGTTACATCAATCTTCCCATAACTGAACTTGGAAAGAATATGAAGCTTGGTAGAATATTGAGAGGCGTCTGGACGGGTTGCTGAGGTGTCCGGACGGATGCAAGCTAGAACAGAAGCTTCTCGATGCAGTGAAGGGTCTGGACGGAAATCTACGTCGTCCGGACGAATGATGCTAGTTCTATCTGGGTATCCGGACGGATGGAACATTGGACAGATGAGCGTCCGGACGTGATGACATGTTGTCCGGACGGCGGACAGGGAATCGACTTTTCTGACTGCAGAATCTTCTGAAACACTTCTGAATAGCGGAATCCCTTGTAAAACAGCATCTTTACATACAAGTGATTCTATCCAAACAGAATGAGGCCAATCACAAACTAACAAACTCCCCCTTTGGCCATTCTGGGACAAAAATCACTTGACCGGTTTGAAAATACATTCCCGGTGCAAAAATAAAAATTACTCCCCCTTTTTTTGTCACAAAGGGACAAAGTGTAAAACAGAGTAATAAAAAAACACACTGCAATAAAAATTACTCCCCCTAACGGTCTCAGAAGGACTAGGGTAAACAGAGTAATATAAGTCAAAGAGTTTTAACATAGCAAAAAGAGAAATCAAATGTCTCAAAAAGACAACAAAAACACAGTAAAACAAAAGGAACTCAATCATCCTCTGCCATAGGTGCAGTCCTAGGCGCTTCATCCTCATCATCACTACTACCAGGATGATGATACTTGAGGCACTCCCTGAGATCCAGCTGATTCTGCTCTACCCGCTTGTTGATGGAGTGCACCTCCTGCTGCATAAAGGTGATGGACCGCTGCATGGTGCTCATGCCTCCCTGAATAGCAGCTAAGGCCTCCATTATCTGTGAAAAGTTGATCTCCGGCTCTGAAGGCGGGACTGTTTGAGAGGATGAAGCCATGTCTGGAAAGCCGACCGTCATGGCAGCAGGGAATCATCGGAGTCATCTCATGCAGCTGTGCATTAGACTTCATCAAAGTCTGCTTGCTGATGGGCTGCTGAATCTTCATCTTCGGTTCTCCAGTAATATTGATGTCGGACTGAAGAATGATTTGTGTGAGTAGGCAACCAAAGGGGAGACCGGTATTACCCTCATCACGGGCCTCCAGTATAACGCTCATAATATGCTTGCACAGGCAGAAAGGCAAGCGGAGGTGGATGGCATAAACGAACTGGGCCTTCTTCAGAATCAGGTCACTACGCCTCACAACTGGCCATAGGTTGTGCTACACTATCTTGGCCAGCAAGCGATGAGAGGGAGACAAGGCACCGATCCGGATGGTGGTAGTACGCTCTTCTCCCTGTGGGACTGCATGAAAGAACTCTCGGAGATCGTCCATAGAGGGAGGAAGCACCACCTCATTATAAGGACTGCCGGGCAGCTCAAGGACAGGTACGCCTATGAAGTGACTGATGATCTGGGGATCAATAGTGATGATGTGCCCGTCAACAGTGGACTGCAGTGCTAACCCATGATCATCGTCCTGCGCCACCTCTAGGTTGGCATAGTAGAGTCTGACAAGCCTGGTAAGGACAATACAGGCACAGGTGTAGAGGTATCCCCAGTGGTAAGTCTGGATAGTCTCATAAACACTATCCAGCGGAGGCACCATGATGTCAGATCGGACCACATTGTGCTCAGCAATGACTGTGCGATCCATGATTTTGCCTTGGAGTGCTCTCCTCTCTTCCTTAGTCCTCTGGCGGACCCTGCGCTGGGAACTGATTGCAGACATGATGCTGAAAAAAAAAAGAAACCAACAAGAATTTGCAAAAAATAATCCAAAAATATTCTTGTTAGGTCACAACAAAAATTTGGCAGAAAAACAGCAGAAAACATCATTATACAATCAAGCCCAACACAGCAGAAAAATGCATGTCAAAAACATTCCAAAACAAAATAGAACTCTAACAGTTTAAAAATAACAAAACTGAAAAGAAAAGGATTGGAAAATACCTGGAATGTGAGAGTAATGTGCAAAAAGACAAGAGAAACCAATATAGAGCCAAAAACTCATAGAAAATAATGCACAAAATGCCAAAAAGGGAGATTTTGGTGGGGTAGGATGGAGTATGCGGCGCCCAGGGTATATATAGCCTTTGTGGGGTCCCCGTTCGGACGGTGAATTTACGCCGTCCGGACGCGGGCTGCCTCGGAACCATGCGGACAGGTCGCGCTCGTGTCCAGACGTATCCTGATCCCTGTCTGGACGACTAAGCTCCTCTCGTCTGGACTCCAAAAAAAATATCGTCCGGACAACGAAAATCCACCCGTCCGGATGCTTCACACTGAAAAACAGAAAACTAAGGAAAATTTACAGAAATCAATTTTTCTCAAGTTAGTTTCAGAACACGCATGCATAATCCACTAATAACACAATCATAGAGCATCTCAAAACTAAGCAAGGATATAAAAGAGAGTTGAGATTTTAATCAGCACAAATATTTTTCCTGCACATAGAAAATTTCAAGTAGACAACTCAACTCATGCAATGCGTGTGTGTGTGAAGACTTTACCGGCAAGGTATGACTATCATAGATATGACAAAGAGCAACTAGATTTTCTAGACAAGAGAGAAAATCAATGCAAGATTAGTCAAAAGTCAAACATTATAACTTACTAGGGCCTAGCCACCCTCATCTGATACACTCCCCCTGAGATGCAGCACCTAATTGTTTTACTTGTACCATGAAGGACAAAGTAAATGTTTTACTTGCACGTAGAGAGCAAGGCATAAAGCAAATTCAGCACATAAGCAGTGAATAATTAAAGTACAGAATTCATATGATTTACTGCTTGATTCTAGAGGGAATGCCAGAGTTTTTAGGTTCTAGGTTCAACCAACATGTGGTCAATTTGACCATCTTATCAAAGACCTCTTCTCTTATCCAAAATTTCTAGAAACACAAAGTCAGAGAAGGAAAGATGTACCTTTTAGGGGAGTCGTGGATAGTGCACATTTTTCATCGCATGATAAAAGAAGCTATCCTACTTTTGCATATACAGGAAAACACTTGGCAAATCATAGTCAGAGACTATCAATTATATCTAAGCAAAGTAAATTAATACCCAAAGAATTGAGATATCTGGAGAAAATACATGCAATTATCCGTTATGCCAAGAGAAAAAAATCCTGTAAATTCTCCCCAATTTTTATTTTTTATTTTTATATAAAAAAATGCAATATGGAAAAATATCATATGCAAGGCAAGATCAAACCTGATGATGCCAATACAGAAAAGCAGTCGCTCGACCTGCTTTTTCTCTCTTCCCCAAAAAGTACCAGAAAAATTCTTTCAAAAGAAATAGGGGGCAAAACACATCTGGTTCCTAGATTGCATACAAAATATGACAAGCAAGATAAGCAATCAAACCTGATGCCGTAGGATTAGGAACCACATCCTAGGCATGAACACCCGAACCTGCTAGGTGTGTCTGTTCCCCCTCATGGGGTGACTGTCCTTCTTAACCCGAGCCTGCCTTCTTGTAGGTGGTTGCTGGCAGGACTGCATCATCCACTCCATCATATTTTGCATCCAGATAGGTGGCTCACTGAGGTACGGCTCTTCTTTCACCTTCTGAGGCCTCCTAAATTGCTTGGATTTGTTCTTGGAGTTCCCATTATGATCGGCAGGTACAAATCGTTGCTGAGGCTGCTGATGCTGGGATGCCTAGTATCGTGGTCCATGAGGCCAAGGAGCTTGATATCTTGGTGCTTGATGGTATGGGGCTTGATACCATGGAGTCTGGAACTGGGCCGCAGGTCTAGAGCCATGATCAACCTGTCGGGGCACTTCTTTCTTGGCCTTGGCTTTCTGAGCTTTTAGGAGGGAGCACTGAGGATGAACATGCCCACTTAGACCGCAATGATGGCATATGGGAGGTCTTCTGATGGAATGAGGCTTCTGGGTGCCTAGAACATCATCGTTGACCTTGTCCTTCCCTTTATCTTCAACAGTGGGAGGAGGCTCTAGGACTGTAGGTTTCACAAATACAATCTTTGAAGTAGAGGGAGCATCAGAAGATGGAGCATCAGAAGAGGGAGCTACATACCCGAGACCAGTCTTGTCAGTTGGGCTCTTCTCGATGGACAGCATACGAGTTAGCTTCTCATCAGCGACTCTTTCTAGCTGGAGTTGCGTCTCTAGAAGCTTTTCCTCGAGCTCTTGTATTCTGAGCAGCAATGAACTCTTTTCAGTTTGCAGACTGTTTAGATTATAGAGGTGATGCTTACGACCTTCCCTCAGCTTCTCATACTTTATATAGAGTGTCTTGTAAGCCTCCTTGAGCTCTTCCCCATTATCACTATGCTCCGAATAATAAGAGTCTTCTTCCTCAAAGTGTGGGGCTACGAAGAACAGAAATTTTTTAGACTCTAGAGCTTCTTCTTCTTACTCATCACTGAGTGTCACATTGTATGCCTTCCCCTTGCCCTTCTTAAGATTTCCGCAATAGGCTCGGATATACCCAAAACCTGAGCATTCAAAGCATCTGGGCCCTCTGGGATCCTTCTTTTCTTCTTCCTCTGGTTCAGCTTCTCTGGTAGCTTTCTTCACTTTTTCAGAAAACTTCTTTTTGAATCAGTCATCTCTCATAAGTCTTCTGAAATTCTTGGCTAACATAGCCACAACTTTTTCTTCCTCCTCAGAGTCATCTTCAGATGAAGCTTCTACCTTCTTATTGGAAGCTTTCAGGGCAATGGTCTTCAATTTCTTGACCGGGGGCAGAGACAGCTCATACGTTTGAAGAGATCCCACCAACTCTTCAATCTTCATTTCTTCTAGATCCTTGCTTTCTTCAATGGTGGTCACCTTCATCCTGAAACGCTCAGGCAAAGATCTCAGAATTTTTCGGATGAGTTTTACATCCGAGATAGGCTTCCCTAGACTCACCATGGAGTTTCTCAGGTCACTCATCTTGGAGTAAAACTCTCCAAATGTCTCATCCTCCAACATCTTAATCTCTTCAAATTTTGAAATCAACATTTGAAGTTTGGCAAATTTTACAAGTTTCGTGCCTTCATATGTTGTTTCCAAAATTTGCCATGCTTCTTTGGCTGATTCGCAATTTGAAATTTTTGCGAATTCTGATGGAGAAAGTGCTTGGCATAGAGCATGGAGGGCTTTATCATTTGAAAGACATGCATTTTTCTGAGGGGCTAGTTCAAGTGTTGCATCCCCTGGTTTGGTCCAACCAGTTTCAACAATACTCCAACAGTCAATAGATTTTAGAAAGAAACGCATACGTGCCTTCCAATAGCAACAGTTCGTACCAACAAAGGCAGGAACAGAATTAAGAGTTTGAGACATTATAATAAATAGAAGTCAAAAAAATATAACACTCAAGAAATTAATCTTCTCAGAGTGTACCAAGCTCTGATACCAATTGAAAAATAAAAGGCAAGTGTGTGCTTAATGTGTTAACAAAAATTACAATGCAGAAAATAAATAACACAAGAATTTTTGTTAACGACGTGGAAACTCAAGATGATAAAAACCACTCCGGGGCAGTCAAACCCAGGATATCCACTATTCAAAAGACAAAGCTAGATACAAAGCAGTAACACTCACATACCCTTGATGCAGTGGTCGTACCTTGCTCTCTAACGTGTAACCCAACACGAACGCTTCCCAACCAGGTCTCTTACCTGAAGGGGTCTTCAATGGAATCCTTTATCTTAGGGTCATCCCCTAAGATAGACTTTAGTTGTAGCGCAGCAACAACACACTTGCAATGGCATGAGAGAGAACAGATCAGCTCCGACAACTTCACAAAATAACTCTCTAAGCTCTGAAGGAATTCAATACCGAATTCTTGTAGTTCTCAATGCCCAAGGGCCTCTATTTATAGGCTGAGGGTTCAAATGGGCGACTGCATTAATATGTACAGACGCCGTCCGGACGGTCAACCTAAGCCATCTGGCCGGACAACTGTGCGACCAGAATTTTCAAGATTTTCGCTGAAAATCTTTCCTGTTTGAGAGCTGCGTCCGGACGGATAGGCACTGTCGTCCGGATGGTCGTACGTTCGCTGCAAGTAATTTCCTTACTAAGGCTTCGCGCGTCAGGACCAGGGGGATGGCCGTCCGGACTGTCAATCTTCATCACGCAATTTCCATATCTATGGTGCGCGTGTCCGAACAATGATAGACAGACGTCTAGACGGTTGAAGTTGAATACGCAATTTCCATATCAGATAAATGCACGTCCGGACGATGGCAGACTAGTGTCCGGACGGTTGCATTTTGAATTGCGATTCTTGCCTTAAGGAGAAGCGCGTCCGGACGGGAATCCATGTCGTCTGGACGGTTGCATCAATCTTCCCATAACTGAACTTGGAAAGAATCTGAAGCTTGGTCGAATACTGAGAGGCGTCTGGACGGGCTGCTGAGACGTCCGGACGGATGCAAGCTGGAACAGAAACTTCTCGATGCAGTGAAGGGTCCGAATGGAAATCTACGTCGTCCGGACGAATGATGCTAGGTCTGTCCGGGCGTCCGGACGGTATGGCACGTCGTCTGGATTGATGGAACAGTGGACAAATGAGCGTCCGGACGTGATGACACGTCGTTCGGACAGCTGGCAGGGAACCGATTTTTCTAACTGTAAAATCTTCTGAAACACTTCTGAATAGCCGAATCCCTGATGGAGATCAAGGCACCGCTTCGAAGGATCTCGTTCAATTACCAATTGGGCCGGTTACGAGAGCACGAGCAAAGAAGTTCAAGGATGTGCTCAACGGACTCATCCAAGAGTTATGGGCTCAAGCAAATTCGTGGAGGCCCATTGAGCATGATCCACGTGGGCAACAAAGAATTGTCACCTTGATTCAAGTTCTAGAAGGATCCGGTCAGGGCTAAGAATTGGCAAGAAAACAATCGCAGGAAATCTAAACCAAATTGATGCGGAATAAATTGATGGTGGACTGACATGGAAATATGTTGGACCACAAAGATAATTGATGGTGAACCGGCATGGAAATATGAAGAGTACCATATTTAGAACGATTTCATGCCTTATTCAAGTTAGATGTTTAAGTATATTTTGATTTGATATTTCTAAGTTTTCCATAATGGGTTTGTTGCCCAAATAATTGCTTGGACCGCAAGAGATTGCGTAGGGATAAAGAGCTTGCTAGTCTTTTGTAAAGCCTATTTAAGCATGTGGTTGTAAAGAAAAAGACAGACATTGATTATTCAATAAACTTGTGAGGTTTATTCTCTTTGGTTCTTTGAAGAACTACTCGAACTTATTGGGATTTCCCGTGGCATTCATCTCGACTTATCAAACGGAGTTTCCACCACCGTTTGTGGTGTCTTCCTTATACCGAGGTTCTTGTTTGTCATAAACAACGGGTTGAGGTCTTCCATTCGAATCTGTTCATAGAACGATCTTGGGTTCCCTTTCGCTGTTGGGTCTCGTTATTCTTGACGGGGTTCACATCAATCTCTTGTAAAACAGCATCTTTACATACAAGTGATTTTGTCCAAACAGAATGAGACCAATCACAAACTAACAATTTATTTACTTCATGTGGGTTGTGCAATGTCTAGCTTCCTTAAGCTTTGTAATTGACCCATGTAACGAGCTTTAGACCAATGACTCCTAAACCTGATAGCTTTAGGGCATTAGGAGTAAAAACACCCTTAAAGGCTTACTAACTCAAGTCAAAAAGGTTACAAAGCTAAACTAGCCCTTAACACTACATTAACCATCTCAAACTTCTTGTCTTTTGATGCGAACACTCACTGCTTAATGAGGCAAGAGGCCTGGTTGCTCAACAAAAGGCTTAGAATAGCTAATAACGCTCGCACATTTTTTTTTAAATGCCAAGGTATTCACCCAACATGTCAACCAATTGAAATCTAAGACATCAAACACAAGCATATTTGGTTTCACATTTCATGCCTCACATCTACATGCTAGTGTGCTCTATGGTCAGCGCAATTGGAAAGATGTGGTATCATCGCTATTCAAAAATAAGTAATCAATTCAGCTTTTCTAGTCAAGTGATCATGTGTTCATAAGTTTAAACTCGCCAATGAAATGCAAATCACAGTTAAAATTCCACCACGTTCTCAATAATAATATTATTTTTTTAATCAAAACAAAGCATATAAACAAAAGGACAATCCTTATCCCTAAACTTAAATTACACATTGTCGTCAATGTGTGGATAGTGATACAATACCAGGAGAGAAGGAAAAGATGGGGTGAAACGAACTCCCCCAAACTTATATGTAAGCACATCTGTCCTGAAAACACTACTCCAGTAGTGTAATGGAAACAAATAACATGAAATGCACGGATGGAGTGTCAGTAAATAAAAACAACTAAATAAAATAAAGAAAATCAATTGAGTAGAAACAAACACAAACAACTGGATGGGTTGCCTCCCACCAAGCGCTAAGTTTAACGTCTTCAACCAGACCCTTCAAAACTGACTTCCAAAGATTGGATCAATGAATGACGGATGGTGTGCGGTATTGACGATGTGGGGCTGTTCATCCGTGGTCCCATTAGGCTCTTTGAGACATTGAGAAAATGAAGCTTTAGGTTGATAGTCTATCTCAAAAAGGTGAGTGGCTGATTGAGGTACCTCACTTATCACTTCCTTGCCTTTGGCCAGAGTATGCTTTTTTGTTGGCCCTATTTGCTTTTTCCTCTCTTCTTCCACTTGATTATTGACTATCCCTCCACTCTTAAGGTTGGTAATCTACTAGACCTGCTCATGATGAGAACTACAGAAAGCATGCTCATCAATCATGTAATGTCCTTTAGGGTTAGGCATTAGTTGACTGGGAAGCTTCCCTTCCTCTCTTTGATTGAGTGCATTAGCTAGCTATCCAATCTGGACTTCTAGCTTGGCTATGGATTGAGAATAGGAATGGAGCAATTGAGTTTGTGACTCAAGTTTGCTAAAAGCAGTCAACACTTTATCTTCAAAATCAACGTTCCTAGGAGGTTGAGGGGCTAATTGTTATTGCTTTTGGGGAGGACGAGGGTTGGATGGTGGCTGAAAAAATTGATTGGTGGACTGTGGATATGCTTGGTTGTGAGGTCCATTAAATTTTGGAGCAAAATTTCCTTGAGCTTAAGCTCGCCATGCCAAATTAGGGTGATTTCTCCATCCCGGGTTATAGGATTTGGAATAAGGGTCATTCCCCGGTTTAGAGAAAGTAGCATTCACTTGCTCTGTAAAGAGTTTAGAAAATTGTCCATTGGTAGGACAATCTCTCGCATGGTGTGCATAGCTAGAGTAAAACGAACAAGATTCATACGATGTGGAAATGTGGGAAGAGGAAGTAGGAACAACAAAACCAGCTGCCATTAGTTGGTCTATTTTACAATAATGCGTCTACCTTGGAGGTCACCTCAAATGGAGTGCTTGCTTCAATAAGACTTTCGGTCTTTGGAGCTTTGGGAGAAGGTGTCCTACCACTAGTAGAAGCATGTTGCATAGAATTTTCACTTAAATTGTCAAATAGAATCCATGCTTCGTTCTCACTCTTGATCATGAAAGTACCTCCCCAAGAGGCATCAACCATATGTCTATGTGGCTCAGTGAAGCCATCATAGAAACATTGCACCAGTTGCCATTTTGGAATGGTGTGTTGTGAGCATTTTCTTAAATGGTCTTTAGTCTTTCCCATGTCTCGTGGAATTGTTCTCCCTCAAATTGGGAAAAACCAATAATGGCTTTCCTTATTTGATTGGTCTTGAAAATGGGAAAATATTTCTTCAGGAACTCTTGCTGCACCTGAGTCCATGAAGTGACACTGTTAGGCTCTAGGGACTTTAGCCAATGCTTCGCTTTGTCCTTCAGAGAAAATAGGAAAAGATGCATTCTCAAAGCTTCTTTTGAGAAACCTTGCAACTTAATGGCTCAACAAATTTCTAGGAATTCATCAAATGTGCTTGTAAAGTTCTTCATTATTAAGTCCATAAAATGATGGTAGCATTTGAATTATGCTAGACATAATTTCATAGTTAGCCACCGTGACATTAGGTAGCTAAAGGCGTGATAGGGAAGTGTAAATGGATGGGAGATAATGATCTCTCAATAGAACCGATCTTTCTCCCTTTCTAGCCATGATTTCAGTAGAACATTCTCTAGACACACTAGATTTTCTTTTGGCACTACTTTGTCTAAGAGTACGTTCAAGCTGTAGGTCGCACAAATTTAATAGAAGTGATAATGTGACGACCTATTTTTTTTTTTTTCTTAAAAAAAAATAAAATACAAACGGATCTTCACAGTGGTACGACTACATGTCACTCAGCCAACATATGGTACATGCCTCATAACATGCCCTGATAATCAGAGTTACATCTAACAACGGAATATAATATTCAATGTGCAGCGGAACACATATATATAACCAGAAATACATCCAATACATAATTGTTATCAACAAAAAGAGTCATCAAAGTGTCTATATTTGGTTAAGTCTTACAAAGCATTAAACTCTAATTTTCATACCCAAAAATACAGGCTCACAAAATACATGTGCCACGTAGGACACGAGCCAATAAACTAAATTACCCAAAATGTGGATTACCCATGAGTCCATGACTTTTGACTGTCGCGATATGCTCCAATCATAGCATCCCATACACTAAGTATGCCAGTTGATGAGTGCCAAAAAGTGTATATTTGGACCCTTTAATTTACATTAGTTAAACCTTTAGCTTTGTTACTTTCTAATGTTTTAGTTAGTTTTAGTGTTTTTGCGTTTTGCAGGGCAATAAGAGAAAAATGACAATTTTCAAGGCAAAAATACATAGAAAAGCTGGATTTTCGAAAGTGCTGAAAAAGTAGATCGATCGAATATTAAGTAGATCGATCAATTTTAAAATCGATCGATCGAATTTTTGCGGGACAGAAACCTTAGCTAACTCTATAAATACGTCTTTTTCTCATTTTCTCAATGAGAGGAGCCACGGCAGAGACCGTCTGGGCACCCCCAGGGTCCGATTTTGCTCTAGTTTAGGGTTTTTGGGTGATTTTCACCTAGAACATCCTTCATTTGTAAGTTTTCTTTGATTTTAATACATTTTTGTAGTTTATTTATGCTTTCCTTAGTTATGTGTAACTGAAATTCCGTCTAGGGTTGATGATGAAACCTCACAATTGAATAGAAACTGAGTTTCATTGTTTGTTTATGCTATTTGAGTTTATGGGCTTTGATTTCTCATTGTTCTACTCCGATTTTTGAGATTATTATTGGATATCTCTTGTGATTTCCGGATACAAGTGATGATTTGATATGGTTTCATTAAATTGATGGCTTGGGTTTTCATTTATGTTGGCTATTCATTGTGTTTCATTCTATGGATATATTTGATGATTTAGTTGAAACTAGATATCTTTTGTGATTTGTGGAAGAATGGATTCATTGAATGATTTAAACAATTTTTGAAGCAAAAGTAGAACAAACATAAGATTTGTATGATGAGAACTTCAAATGGTGTAGATGAGCATGAGATTAGGTTGCTATGATTTGGTGGGTGTGGATTCCAAAACCCTAGACCCCTTTATTTTCATTAATTTTGTTTATGTTTTCTTTTGTTAAAAATCCCTAAATTTGGAACTAGGTTAAAATAGGATTAGTTTGAATAGAGATTAATTTTTGCAACTCAATTCCCTGTGGGATCGACCTCGCACTTGCAAAACGCTATATTACAAACGATTCGTGCACTTGCGAACATTTAAAATTTACACAACAAGTTTTTGGCACCGTTGCCGGGGAATTATTTAGTTTGTGGAAATTGATTTTTGTTTGAATTGATTTTATTTTTCTACTAGTTTAGGTAGATTTTTTTTGTTTCATGTAATTGTTGTTTTGTTTCTATTTTTGTTCTAAAAAAAAAAAAAAGAAGAAGAAAAGAGTAAAATTGTTTGTTTTTCGAATTCTGTTTCTGCTGTTTCTTCACTTTCTGAGTGCTCTGTAAAGTCGATCGATCGAGTATTAATTCGATCGATCGATTGAGATAAAAATAGCCCGCTATAAACTTGATCGATCGAGAATTAATTAGATCGATCGAAAATCGAACGATCGAAATTAATTTCGATCATGCGAAATTTCTAAAGCCAGCAGAAAACCGAAAACAGCTAAAAAAATTTCCCAGTTTGTTTTTTGTTCATTTTGTTAATATTGTGTTTCTGTTTTACCTTATTTTATTGTTTGTTTTTCTTTGATTAATTTATTTTTATTTTAGTTTTTTTTTTTTTACAAAAAAAAAAAAAAAAAAAAAAACACTTGGTTCATTTCTTTTGTGGGATATTTGCTTGTTATAGGGTGCAAGTGAAATATGGATTTTTATTTTGATAATTGTAGTGATTTTTCTACACAAGTTGTTTCACCTAGTGGTAGGACACCTGATCCAACCAATTACCCTCACAATATCAACCCACACGAACCATGTTCATATTGCTCCGATCCTTATCATAATGCCAGTAATTGTCCATCTTGGGGACAATTCTGCAATCTTACTTGTGAGCAAATGAACACCAAACCAGCCCTGAGTTTGATTCAAATTCCAATTTTTACAACTCGGACTGGAGCAACCATCCTGATTTCTCGTCGCAAGCTCAAGCCATTGGAAATTGTGCTCCCCAGTTTCAGGAACTGCACTATCTTGATTATCCACAGTTCGATAATCAATCTTCCCATCCTTCATCCTACAATTATCTAGCTTCTCTCCTTCACAGTCCACTTTGGAAGACATCTCAAGGTCTTCATGGAACTCACAGGCCAGGCTATTAGTGACGTGAAGAGTGCTACTATGGAAAACACTCAAGCAATTGCCAGGATAGAAGGACAGCTCGAATATCTGGTTGCTGAAGTCACCAGAATAGAGGAAGAAGAGTTTCGGAGTCAGTTGATGGCTGAAGGGCACTACATGATTGATGAGGATGATGCTAGCCATTCTTGTCAAGAGCATGTCCCTACCATCACCATGTTTGAGAATGAGGAAATTGTGGATAGCAATGAGGAGAAAGAAAAGGAGGAGCACCTGGAGCACACAGCGCCCCCGCCAAATCCAAATACGTCCAATGACAAGGAAATGAGTACTGAAGCTCATTCCTTCATCACCATCCCTCTTGAGACATTTCATGAGCCCCAAGCTTCAATTCTTAAATGTCTCAAAGAGCCATCTTATGCCAAAACTGTCAAGGATCTATGCACACAACCGCGCAAATCTAGGCACCATCGTCCTAAGAAGATCCTTCAAACCAAGCAAGTTGGCTACATAAAATGGCGAAACATTCCACCAGAGGGATACCAAATTTTCAAGAGGAAAGGGTGGAAGGGATTGGTTGGACATCCACATGATCGGGGAAGGCGTTGTAAATTTTCTTTTCCCTTTTTACTTTATGTACATTTAATTTCTTTCATTTTTAATTTAATTTCTTGTTATTTTATTTTTGTTTCTGACAGCAATTAACCTTTTGATGTTTGTTTCTATGAGAAAATATTGCTGTTAGTTTTTGTTGACAGGTGTTTTGGTGTTTAAGTTTGGGGGACGCCTTGACCTTTTTCACACCTTGATTTTTCCTTACTTCTGGTAATGTATTTCTACACTACACATTGAAGACAATGTGTAATTCAAGTTTGGGGGTATGGAAAAAAACTTGTCTGTTTGTTTGTTTATTTATTTTTTCTGTTTGTTTAGTTATTTTTAGTTGTCTTTTTGTTCCAAAAAAAAATATATATATTTGTTGTCAACTTTGAGTTAAGCTGTAGCTGTGGTTTGCATTTCATTGGCTTGCTTAAAGTTTTAAACACATCATGTCATTAAGAATCTGAGTCTTTTGACTTATTTTTGTGATAGAGAGACTTCACTTATTTTGAGTTGAATTATCACGAGTACATTAGCATGTAATATGTGGGGTATGAATTTGTGCTTAATTGTGTATTTTGAGAGTTGTTGGATAACCTATTGATAAATAACCTTGGCTTGCAAGATATATATATATATATATAAAAGAAAAAGAAAAAAAAAAGAAATAAAATAAGATCATTTTGAGTTTTTCACTGAGTAACCGGGCCTCTTGCCTCACTAAGCATTGAGTGTTCGCGTCAACAGGTGAGAATTTCAATTTGGTTAATTGTATGGTTTGTTTGGCTTCGTAGCCTTTTTGACTTGAGTAATTAAGCCCTTAGGGATGTTTCTATATCTAATGCCCTAAGACCATCTGGTTTGGGAGTCACTGGCCCAACACTCGTTACATGGGTCAATTAGAAAGCTTAAGGGAGCCGAGCATTGCACAGCCTACACAAAAAAAAAAATTAAAAACAAAAAAATATATAAAATAAAATAATTTGCATATCTAGCCTTGGTTGTTTCATTTGATAGGGAGTCCAACGATTTTTGAGGTACTTATCTTGAGATTAAAATGAAACCTCATGATTGCATGTTAATTTCACTTAACACTTTTGAAGAACATGTGATGTCTTTATTGTCCATTAATGAGTGATTTGATGTTGGATCCGCTATTGATGCTTATGATGGGGTTTGTCTTTTTAAGCATGCCAATGACGTATGAACCATGGTTTGTGTAAAATAATTCTTTCTTATTAACAACACAGTGTTTCAATGTTTGTGGGTATCATTTCTGGCAAACCCTCACGAGACTTCACTCGTCCACTAGAGAGTCCTAGGGGTTTAAAAGGCTTGTTGCATATGCTAAATGCAATCGTTTCTCCCACGAAAGAGGACTTATGTTTCATGCTTTGATTTTGTTTTTTATTTTGTTTTGCTAAAGGACTAGCAAAATGTAAGTTTGGGGGTATTTGATGAGTGCCAAAAAGTGTATATTTGGACCCCTTAATTTACATTAGTTAAACCTTTAGCTTTGTTACTTTCTGATGTTTTGGTTAGTTTTAGTGTTTTTGCGTTTTTTAGGGCAATAAGAGAAAAATGACAATTTTCAAGGCAAAAATACATAGAAAAGTAGATCGATCGAATATTAATTAGATCGATCGATTTTAAAATCGATCGATCGAATTTTTGCCGGACAGAAACCCTAGCTAACTCTATAAATACGTCTTTTTCTCATTTTCTCAATAAGAGGAGCCGCAGCAGAGACCGTTTGGGCGCCCCCAGGGGCCGATTTTGCTCTAGTTTAGGGTTCTTAGGTGATTTTCACCTAGAACATCCTTCCTTTGAAAGTTTTCTTTGATTTTAATACATTCTTGTAGTTTATTTATGCTTTCCTTAGTTATGTGTAACTGAAATTCTGTCTAGGGTTGAGGATGAAACCTCACCATTGAATAGAAACTGAGTTTCATTTGCTTGTTTATGCTATTTGAGTTTATGGGCTTTGATTTCTCATTGTTCTACTCCAATTTTTGAGATTATTATTGGATATCTCTTGTGATTGCCGGATACAAGTGATGATTTGATATGGTTTCATTAAATTGATGGCTTGGGTTTTCATTTATGTTGGATATTCATTGTGTTTCATTCTATGGATACATTTGATGATTTAGTTGAAACTAGATATCTTTTGTGATTTGTGGAAGAATGGATTCATTGAATGATTTAAACAATTTTTGAAGCAAAAGTAGAACAAACATAAGATTTGTATGATGAGAACTTCAAATGGTGTAGATGAGCATGAGATTAGGTTGCTATGATTTGGTGGGTGTGGATTCCAAAACCCTAGACCCCTTTATTTTCATTAATTTTGTTTATTTTTTTTTTTTTTTTTAAAAAAAAATCCCTAAATTTGGAACTAGGTTAAAATAGGATTAGTTTGAATAGAGATTAATTTTCGCAACTCAATTCCCTGTGGGATCGACCTCGCACTTGCAAAACGCTATATTGCAAACGATTCGTGCACTTGCGAGTATTTAAAATTTGCACAACAAGTTTTTGATCGATTTTCGATCGATTTAATTAATTCTCGATCGATCAAGTTTATAGCGGGCTATTGTTTATCTCAATCGATCAGTTTTCGATTGATCGAATTAATACTCGATCGATCGACTTTATAAGCAGAAATACATCCAATACATAATTGTTATCAACAACAAGAGTCATCAAAGTGTCTATTTGGTTAAGTCTTACAAAGCATTAAACTCTAGTTTTCATACCCAAAAATACAGGCTCACAAAATACATATGCCATGTAGGACACGAGCCAATAAACTAAATTACCCAAAATGTGGACTACCCATGAGTCCATGACTTTTGACTGTCGCGATATGCTCCAATCATAGCATCCCATACAATAAGTATGCCAGTCTTCATCTATCTCCGCTAAACCTACAGCCACAACATTAGAGTCTGCACGATTGTGGGGGTTGCCGCATCCGCACAGGTAGAAAGAATGAGTTTACCATCTTAGCATGACACATATCGAGACCTTAGTGATATTAAACTGATTGAGTTTTTACAATGAACCAACTTCTCCTTTTTAGTCTCACGTACACTATAACAGCTAGCAATTTATAAACTTTTGTTTGAAAACACTCATAGTTGATATAGCAAACACCGGCTATTAGAAAACATTTAAAACATACTATGTAGTTGGACCCATACGTAGAAGTTTCAATTACTTGGAAGCAACTACGTACACACCCATTTGGTAAGCTCAAATGCACAAAGATCTAACATTACCAACTGTGATAACATTGTGCCTCAGGGCATTACGACTTCATGTCTATAGCATATAGTTGTTCATACAGTTACTAGATTAAAACTCTAATATCCAAGCATGTCTTACTGATGTACCAATGACACTGCATCTACCTACTCCCAAAACATTCTGACACCACAACCAATAGCGTCACATCCAAGTACACCAAGCTTAAAACATGTCATTTCGCTCTTTAGTACAAGCATACAGTCATTCCCCGAATACGGGTAACACCGAATCCTAGGGCATTACAACTTCATGTCATTGACAATCCATCTACCTACTCCAAGACATTGTATTACTCATACTCGAACAATGAAAATACCCTTGTAAATCCAAGCTCAATGTTCTTAAATCATGCAACCAGACGATAGAAGTATACATCAGCTCTTTGCCATTAAAACTCTTAGCACTAATACGTCAAGCATAGAAAACTGCAATATTCTATATCATGAAAAGATCACACAATTTAAATAATGATATGCATGCTCATGATAGTCTTTTTGTTCTTTGCGAGGCTTACCCTCTCTTCATTATTATGAGGCTTACCCATTCTTTATTATTATGAGGCTTACCCTCGAGTTCAATGCTCATGCTTTATGCTTTGCTATTCAAACTCTATACTCCTATTCTTTGCAAATCATGCTTTCTTCAAATACGATAAACCAATCAACATGCAATTTTATCATTCTACTTTGCATAATTTAAATTCCAACTGCAGCACACATTCAAACACTTTAAATCAATTCAACACCCTTCATTCATGCATATTTCATAAACAACATTGATATAATTTGAACATAATCGAAACTATTCAAATCATTCCAAAAGCATATATTCAACATACAGTTGGTTCGGATTTACAAAACAATATATATATATATATATATATATATATTGCAATTCTATAATAAATAAAAATAATTGATAAGCGTCGAATGTTGCACATTCAAGCCCCTTAACTTATATATGTTAATTCTTAGTATTGTTAGTTGTTTGATTTTGTGTTGTTTTATTGTTTTCAGGTTTTAAATAAAGATGCAATTAATTCCATTGATTTTGGGCTTAAAGCACACTTTGAGAAGACCTAAAAGATATTGGTAAGCTTAACCAATCATAATAGAAGACTTATATGACGTGGTTAAGTTTAATCAAATCAAGAGAATGATTAAATTGGAATTTCTCCACTAAGAGTCAAAATCGGATTGGATTCAAATTTGGATTCTGCACATGTCTCAGTGTTTGGATCATAAATTTTTTGTCAAATATCGGATTGCAATGAAATTGGTGGCGTTGGAAAGCTAATAAACTATTCAACAAATATGATAGAAATAGCTTTTCCCTAATTCGAATATTTACTATGTCAAAATTGCCCCGCAATAAAAGACCGTAATTCTGGCCGAATTTGGAATTCTTTTCCTACTTGGATTGAAGTTTCAATCTCCTACTTGGACAAGAAGACTCAAGAGCGATTTTTCTGGAATTCCAAGGGCTTCTAGGACTTGTGTGCTCCCTATAAATAGACCCCTAAGCTTCAAGAGTAGGTGTGCTTGGTGCTTGGTGCTTGTCCTTGGGCTTATGCTTAATTAGATTTAGACAAAAAAATTCTTCTTTAAGGCCTGACAAGTTGAAGAGGAGAAGAACATGGCAAGAGGCCATCCTAGCACCACGATGAGCGGCTAAATTCCTAATAGGGCGTTGATGTAGCCCTTTCCAAGTAACGATGGTTTAATTGTATTTTAATTTGGGATTTTCTCTATGCATGATAGTTGTATAACTGTGAGAATTGATTTTAATGTTTATATTCAATCATTATGAATTTCTTATCTTGTCTTAAAAAGTCTTTTATATTGATTGAACTCAATCCTTCATATTTTCTGTGATTATGTGAATGATTGTTATACAACGGTTTTAATTGACATATGATCAAGAGGATTAGATAGACCATGCCTAGGGAAGACGGATTGTACTACACCCTAGTTTAGTGTAATTTAGGTAGACAGTCTATGCTAACCAAAGATGGGTTATACTGTTCCATTGATTGTGTGTATATCCTATTAAAGACGTAGCTAGTCCATGCTTAGGGAAGACGGGTCCTACCGCATCTTAGTGGTTAGGTGGACGGTCTGTGCCAACCGAAGATGGATTATACTTATTCTTTAGAGGTAATTTCTTGACTACTCAAGTGAGACGAGTCCTATATCATGCATAGTATGAATTTTCCTTGTTAATTTATGATTGACCATTGTTATGCGGTGAGTGGTGAAATCAATCCCCTATTCTTTATCTCATCCCTACTATCTTTAAATTTATGTCTTTTACTTTTATGCATTTATTTTTAGAAAACAAAAACCAAATCAAACATATTTTTAATTAAGTTATATTTAATTTCGATAAGCTTGATAATAATACCCCTGCAGTCCTTGAGGTTCGACACCCTCTCTATAGCCTTATTCTACAAGGATTCGTTCTATTGCGAGTGGTTAATTTTATTATTGATATATTTTGGTAAATAAAAGGCCACATCAATAATAGCACCTGAATCACTCAAGGCTAAACCGTTGGAAAGCCCATAATATTTTTTTAAGGGTTCCAAACGTCTACCCATAAATCCTTGACACTAACTAAAACTCAAACAATACTAACCCAAAGTATTTACTAAGGGTTAGATATTACAATCACTATTTAATTAATTACTAACCCGCAATTAATTTCACTAACCCCTAAATTATTTGTACTAACACTTATATTAATATTAGCCCTAAAATTATATTCACTAATCTCTTTTTACAAAACTTATAACTAATTTGGGATTAATCATCACAATAACCACAAATTAACAATCTAGGTTTTAAACACTTTAAAACCCCCATATTAATTTAACCCATCAAATTAGGGTTTTCAAACTTAAAACCATAATTACAAAACATTTCCCTAATCCCAATATTATTAACCCAATAGCATTTACTAAAGGTTAATCACATAAAAATACAACTAAAATTAAATACCCAAAAGTTAGGATTTTTTTTTTTTTTTTTGAGGAAAATTTACCAAAATTTCACCAAACCAAAACCTAAAGTTTGGATAGCTTTAAGTAAGTTCCAAGTAACCGAATACCTAAAGAAAACACTAGATTAAACTCACATTTCAAGATTTTAACCCAAAAATCTCAAGAACACGAATTTACTGTTTTACCTCAAAATGATCGGTAAAAATCTATTAAAGATCAGACTGTTAGATCTTTTTGTATGAAAAATCTTAAGGAAAACTCACCCCCTTTTTTTTGTTTCTTTTCTCTCGAGTCAAATGACCCTTTTTGTTTTAAGTGAGGCGCATATGTGCCTCACACTTCACTTTATTTTTTTATTTGTTTGTGAAGGGCTAGGTGTGGCCCTTCATTTTATTGCATGTGGGGCGCAGGTGTGCGCCCCACGCCTTTTTTTTTTTTTGTTTTTTTAATTTGTTTTTCTTCTTCTTCTTTTGACTTTTCTTTTAATGATTCTTATTTTTCTTTCTCTTTTATTTACTATTTTCTTTTCTTCTTTTTTTTCTTTTCTATTTCTTATTTTATTTGGACTTTAAAAATTTTCCTTATACTTTCTTTTCATGGCTACCATTTACAAGTCCATAGGAAAAAAAAATAAAAAACGTTGTTTTATTTTACCACACTAAATAGACTTATTTTTATTTAATCTTAATAAACCCATTAAATATTTCCTTAAATATTGTAGATAAGGAACGACAACCAAGTATAAACTAACTAAAAACAAATCACAGTATATTTACACTTTGAAAAACTCAGAAAGGGTCAAGAAATTCTTGCTTAATTGGATTTGAAGTAAATTGTTTCTTGTTGGAAGGGTTCATTGGTCTATCCCGCCCGAATTCGCTCGATCGACTTTGTTAGTGCACAAAAATACTAGTATTAGGCCTGAAACAGAACCGAATACTAAGCAAAAAAAAAAAAAAACTATCAAACAAAACTTTAAAATCACAGATACTCTAAACAAAGACTTACAGAAACTCAACAAACCAAAAAAAACATGTAATCACTTAAACTTAATAAAACACAAACTTGAGGCCGATTTTTTTTTTTTACAATAACAAGAACTTCACAAAATACCAAAACTCTAGAAATACAGATTTTTTTTTAACATAAACAACAACCTTTACAGATTATAAAAAACCGAAAAACAAAAGGGTAAAATTTGACTTAATTATAGAAAAACTCAATAATGCAACCTTTAAACAATCCCCGGCAACGACACCAAAAATTGATGTGGTCGTTTTCAAACTTCTATAATAATACCACTCACAATAGCACAAATCACTGTAGGATAGTGTCTATGTTGAGAGTGTCGATCCTCAGGCATTGTGTTGGTTGTATCTATCAAGCTTTAATAAAATAAATCCTAATTTATCCCTTAGAAAAATGATGCTTTTGTGATTTTTGATTTATCAACTAACAATTGAAATTAAAAGCCGGAAAATAAATTAAAGTTGAACTAAATGAGATGGAAAATAGGGAATTGATTTCACCGCTATCCTCATAACAATGGCTATCATATTAACATGGGACATTCATTCTAGGCATGATATTACTTGAGTGTGGTTGTCAAGCACACAACAAAGTGTCAAGAAAATACCATCATCAACAAATAAGTATAATCCATCTTCATTATGCATGGACTATTTACCATTTATAGAGT
The DNA here is from genome assembly GCF_958979055.1 of Alnus glutinosa. Lineage (NCBI taxonomy): Eukaryota > Viridiplantae > Streptophyta > Magnoliopsida > Fagales > Betulaceae > Alnus > Alnus glutinosa. The sequence goes on from NC_084897.1 coordinate 10,169,924, forward strand.
TTGAATATAATAGGACTATGCATACTACTACTTCTTATTCTCCCATTGAAATTGTTTATGGTTTCAATCCATTAACTCCTATTGATGAAAGGAGTAGTTTGGATGGAAACAAGCGGAATTGGTAAAGCCAATAAAGGGAGAAGTCGTGTCATCTTTGAACCAGGAGATTGGGTTTGGGTTCACATGCACAAAGAAAGATTCCAAGCCCATAAAAGGACTAAATTGCATCCTCGAAGAGATGGACCTTTCCAAATCCTTAAGAAAATTAATGATAATGCTTATAAAGTCGATCTTCCAGATCAGTATAATGTCTCTGCTACTTTCAATGTTTCTAATCTTTCTCCCTATGATGCATATGACGATTCGAGGTCAAATCCTTTTGAGGAGAGGGGGAATCATGAGGACCATGGTGGATTGAGTCTTAAAGATCCCTTTCAAGTTCCAGATAGGCCAATCGCAAGGTTTAGAGCCAAGAAGATCAATGAAACAATGCAAGGATTGGTACAATCCACTTGGGTCGAGCTTCCAAATTTATCGAGCAAGACCTCAACATTCAAGATGGGTTTGAAAGAAGAAGAACCAACTTTAATCCATGTGATACTATATAGGGGGCAGCATAGCATAGTGGTTTAGTGTAGACTCTTTATTTCATTAAGTTTAGGCGTGTGGGCCTATTTTATGTTTTTATGCTTTAATCCATGTGATACAAGCTACAAAGGGGAGCAACATAGCCTAATGGTTTAGTGCAGATTCTTTATTTCATTAAGTATAGGCATGTGGGCCTATTTTATGTTTTTATAGTTGTTGGCATTTTGGGCCTATTAGCTATAGCCATGTAGTTTATGATGTTTTGGGCTTGAAGTTGTTTTGCCCATGTCTTTTAATTGATGTAGGCCTTAGTAGGCCTTAGGGTTTCATGGAGGGGTTTGAAAAGACTTGTAGCCGCATTTTCTACAAAAAAAGTTGAATGTTAATGAAGTTTTTTTCTTCATAGAAAACAGTTTAGTTTTCTCTACTTGTTCTTAATTGAACTAAGAACTTATCAAAGGCAAACCCTTCGCGGCGTTCTCATCGAATCTAGGTTCTTGGAACAAGATTTCGATGAGTCTAGATCATCTTGACTTGATTCTAGGTTCTTGAAACAAGATTTCAATGGGTCTAGATCTGCTTGACTTGATTCTTGGCTTTCTTGGGTAGGGAGTTCGATCCCACAGATTCACATCAAGGGGCATGCTTGGTGAATTTTCCATCCTTTACAAAGTTTTACATATTCCTAAACCTGTCATGAATCACCCTCATATCATACTGCCACGGCCTCCCCAACAAAATATGGCCTGCATGCATAGGAACTACATCACAAAACACCTCATTACTATACCTCCCAATGGTAAAAACAACCAAAACCTCCTTATTAACCTTGACCTCCCCACATTCATTCAACCACAACAACTTATAAGGTCTAGGATGCTTCAATAAAGGTAAGCTCAACTTCTCAACTAGGGTGGTACAAGCTACATTGGTGCAAATTCCCTCGTCTATAATCATACTACACACTTTGTTGTTTACATAAAGAGGGGCATGTGCTTCAGATTGATCCACAGGTCATCAGTAAGATTATTGGTGTACCAGTGTTTCATATTTCTGCCAATCCATTTAATGAGACTGTGGAGGTTCCCACTTTGGAGGATCTTAGGGAGTTCTTTCATGCTGTTCCAAAAGGCGAGGAGCGAGCTACAAATATCAGAATCGATGCCTTTTCTCCCTCGTACCACCTGCTCACAAAGATTGTCCAGCACAATCTCTGGCCTACTATTCTTAGAAGTGATCTAATTCAGAAGAGGGCTCAATTTTTATATGCCATTATCATGAGGCTGCCATTTTGCCTGTGCAAGCATATCCTAAATATTATGCTGGAGGCCAGAGATGACAATACTACAGGACTTCCATTTGCATGCTTGATAACGCAAATTATATTTCAGTCTGGGATAGACATCTCTGGAAAGCCAAGATGAAAATTCAGGACCTCCTAGGCAATAAGACCCTGATGAAGTCTAAAAATAAAATATGACTTCTAAACAACCAAGAGTGTGTTCATGTGCAACAAAATATCTAAAGTGCGAAAAATAAAACACACAAGATATTTGTTGACGAAGTGGAAACTCTGTGAAGAGAAAAACCACTCCGGGGTAGCCAAACCCAGGAAATTCACTATCCAAAGAAAAAGCAAGCTTCAAAGCACTAGTACTCACAAAACCTATTGCAGTAGTCATACCTTTAACTATAACATGAAACCCATCGTGAACGCTTCCCAACCAAGTCTCTGACTTGAAGGGGTCTTTGATGAACGCTTCCATTACGTTTGGGCCAACCCTAAGATAGACTTCACACGAACAAAAGTAGCACACACTGGCAACAGCTAGAGAGCTAGCGGATCTTCAATTCTCCCTAAACACCCACTCTACGCACTATGGAATTCTATACTGAATTCTTACAAATAACAAGCCTAGAGCCCTCTATATATAGGCTTCAGAAAACCTAATTCTAGACAAATTCATACTCTGGCTGTGGAGCGTCCAAATGGAAAATAGCCTCGTCCGCATAGTCTTCTGCGATCGTCTTTCTAGAATAGCGCAATTCTTCCCAAAACAGAACCACGTCCGAACGGCTTGGCCAAGCGTCCAGACGATCTTCGCTGTAACTCCTTTCTGCCTTTGTAAAGGAAACTTGGAATATTCTGGAATGTTGGATATCGTTCAGATAAGTTGCCACGTCGTCCGGATGTCTTGCAGAAACTTCCCAAATAAGTGTCGACTAAATTCCAACTCCGAGTAGAAATTGGAGAAGCTTGACCAAGCATCCGGACGGTGTTGCCCTAACGTCCGGACTTCTTTTACGCTGAAGCTTCTAGACACTACGAGGTGTCCGGATGCCTTCAAAGGCCTATCCAGACGGTTGCATTGGAATCGGCTAGCTGACTTGGAATTTGGATGGAATCTTCATGAACATCTTCTAGAAACTTGTGACAAGGTACATGGCTTGAAATAAACATTGTTCATAAAACTTGAAGATTCTAAATAAGACTGATAATCCTGTTTAAATAGCAACCATTACATAAAGTGTTTTTGTCATCCAGAATGTAGCCAACATAAGTTACTAACAAACTCCCCCATTGGCCATTCTGGGACAAATACATTCCCGGTCAAAACAAAAAAAATACTCCCATTTTTTGTCACAAAAGAACAAAGGGTAAACAGAGTATAATAGAAAAACCATTACCAAAACAAAAATAAGAAAAAAGAACAAGGTTACGTCTTCAACAAGAAATTAGCACACACATGTATCTAAACCTGTGAAAACAGTCAGATGGCTGATCAAAAATTGCAAGCATATTGAAAAGATTTAAGTAATCAACGAGCATAAATTCCTCGTAGGTAGAGATATTTCAATAGTCAACTTAACTCATGCAATGCATGTGTGTTTGTGAAGACTTTCTCAGAAAGGTATGATCTCTGCTGATATGATTTAAAGCAACTAAATTTTCTAAAGAGAGAATTTTCATAGTTGGATCAATCAAAAGTCAAACCTTATCAAACTAGGGCTTAGTCACCCTTATCTGATACTCCCCCCTAAGAAACAACACAATTTTGAATTTTACTTGCACCATGAAGAACAAGATATATGGCTGTATCAGCACAGAAGCAGTGAAATTTATTCATGTAACTTTAAGCTCAGAAGTATAACTGCATGTTTCTTTTTGGTCTTGCAACTTAGAGAGGAAGCCAAAATTTTTAGGGCTTGGTTCAACTAGCGAATTGGTCAATTTGACAATCCTAGAACATAAATAATCTCTCAAAAGAATTTTTAGAAGCAGAAAATCAGAGATGAAAAAATGTACCTTAGGGGAGCCTTGGATAGTGCACATTTTCATCGCATGAGGAAAGCAACTATCTAGTAAAGATGCAGCAGGAGAACTCAGCACATATCAGACTTTAGAATCTTAATGATATGAATGCATATTCTATCAAAGCACAGAGAACTGTCAAAACAGATAAATATACAAGAGATAGCTGAAAACCTGTAGAAGATTCCTTGCATCAAATCCCCCCCTCCCCCCTTTTTATTTAAAACAAAACAAAAAAAAATTCACGCAACCCACAAAAAAAGACTAGAAGAGTCTGATCAGAGCATGAATCAAGGACATGTCATAAACACCAATGGCTTTTCTAAGATATTCAAACTTGCTTCCATCAAGAGGTTTGGTGAGGATGTCAGCCAATTGATTTTCTGTGGGAATAAAAATAAAAGCCACTTCTCTAGACTCCACAAGGTCACGGATGAAATGATGCCGGATGTCGATGTCCTTGGTCAAAGAGTGCTGAACTGGATTCTTGGAAATTTTTATAGCACTGGTATTGTCACAGTGAATGACCATAGTGCCTTGAGTGAAGCCATAATCACAAAGCAATTTCTTCATCCATAGTAACTGGGTACAACAACTTCCAGCAGCAATACACTCAGCCTCAGAAGTTGAAAGGGAAATTAAGGATTGTTTCCGACTCATCCAAGCTACTAGATTAGTGCCAACATAAAAACATCCTCTAGAGGTACTTTTCCTATCATCAGCATTTCCAGCCCAATCTGCATCAGAGTATCCTGCAAACACAAGATTTGTTTATCTAGAAAAACAAATACCATAATTAATAGTGGCATTTACATACCTGATGATGCGCTTAACAACGATGAGATGAGATTCCTTAGGATTAGCTTGGAATCAAGTACAAACTCTGACACTTAAGGCAATATCCGGTTGGATTGCTGTAAGATAGAGAAGACTTTCAATCATACTTCTGTAAAGAGTGGGATCTACTTGCTTGCCTGTCAAATTAGCACTAATCTAGACACTCATGCTCTGGGACTACTTGCATGGCTTTTCCCATCCAGACCAAACCATTTCATAGGATCTTTTGCATATATAGCTTGAGAAATAAAGATCCCTTCAGAGGTTTATTTGACTTGCATCCCAAGAAAATAGGTCAACTCACCTATCATAGTCATCTCAAATTCTTGTTTCATTTCTTCAGCAAACTCATAAGCTTGAGAATCTAAGGTTGCTCTGAAGATGATATCATCCACATAGATTTGAGCAATGAGTTTGTGATTCCCTTGATTTCAGATGAAGAGAGTCTGATCTGCCTGTCCTCTTATGAACCTTTTTTTCAAAAGATAAGTGGTTAATCTCTCATACCACGCCCGTTGATGAGAATGTAAAATGTCGTATTTTTCCCCTTAATATTTAATCTCTTATACTTATTTAATGCCTAAATGTACTCATTATTCTTATATTTTGATTTAGGATGCAAATTGAGGCATTAAATGCAAAACAAAGCTAATTGGGCGATTTTGGACAGATTTGACATCAGTTCGTAATCTGGGCATAACTCTCTCATAAAAGATCCGATTGAGATGATTCAAGATGTTGTGGAACGCCAAGAAAATGATCTACAACTTTTATGTTTTGCATTTTGAGAGATACCGGATTAATCAAGGTCGAAATTGGGCTTGAAGTTGACGTTCTGATGTGGATCTGATGCGATTTATTTGCGGAAGTTTTCAGATATGGAAATTTCTTTACTTTGAGCATTTTCATAATCATCCAATCAATTCCAGCCAAGCCAAGCAATAAATAAAAAGTTAAAGCAAAAGGAAGAAAATGAGAGAAAAGATGCGTGGAGGACCATGGAAACAAAGAAGAGATTTGTGGGGACCACATGGAAGAATACAACATGAAAGGAGCATCTCTTTCCATGACAAGGCAAATTGATTTTCTCTCCATACTTGGCTGATTTGTGGGGACTCGAGCAAGGAAAGAATCAATAAAGCATATGGCAACTAAAGTCCCCATTGAAATCATCACCTTCCTAATTATCCTAGCCTTTATTTTATGTTTAATATTTTCCTTAATTAGTAGATTTGTGTATTGTTATTTTAGGATAGTATTTACAATATCTTTCTTTAGGAGATTTCCTAGGTTTCTAGCATATGGGATGAAACATGTATAAAAGGGGGGAACCATGACACACAACACACACCTTCTACCTTACCTCTTCTATCTTCCATCTTCTCCCCTCTTCTCTAAACTTTGGTAGAAGGAAACGGAAGCCTCGGAATCAATCAAACTGTGAGATCTAATTTGTTTTTATTGTTTGATTTATGCTTTGAGTATCAGATGTTCTTCTATACTTATTTTTATGATTGTCTCGTTTAACAACTAAGATTTAATGATTTGACTGAGTTTTTGCGCTGGCGATCATTAAATCCTAGGAGGCCAACTAGTTTATTTAATGATTTGACTAAGTTTCTGTGCTGGTGATCATTAAATCCTAGGAAGCCCACTAGTAGCCAACTAGTTTATTTAATGATTTGACTGAGTTTCCGCGCTGGCGATCATTAAATCCTAGGAAGTCTACTAGTTTGTTATTCGTTGCAATCTATTGCAGGGTTGGACATCAAATCCGTAATTGTTTGATCCCTACAATCTATGAAGCAACTAAGATTTAATGATTTGCGGCTTCTCAATGATTATGAAATCTTAGGAAGAACATTTGACAAAATTAAATGCAACCGCTTGTGCTTGTGTTGTTTCGCTTCATCGATCTCTCTAATTCTTAAGGCTACTACGAGATTAAACCTATAGCGCTTGTCTTAGGTTGTTTAGTAGTTAGGGTTAATTAGAGCGCTTGTCTTCTATTTAACTATGACTAAGGAGAGATAGGAAAACAGTTCCATTGGTGAATATTCAAGTAGGAATTGATATATATTTGCATCGATGATCAGTTGCCAGATTTCGACGGTGGAAGTTGACTAAGACCAATGTTTGTTCTTTTCCTTTATATTTTTATTTTACTTATTATTTTTATTGTTTTACTCAAACCCCCCCTCCCCCCACATCCTTGATCACTTAGCATAAAACTCGACTAATCACTCTTCGTGGGTTCGACCCTTACTTGCACTACTACATTTATATTTTTAGAAGTAAGGTTTTATTTTTGGGTGCTCGCGACAGCACGCCACCCGTGGAGCTTGCTTGAGACCATACAAGGCTTTATTCATCTTGTAGACATGTTGAGGATAGTGAGGATCAAGAAATCCTTTTGGTTGCTCCACATAAACTTCTTCCTGAAGAATACCATTCAGAAAGGCACTCTTAACATCCATCTGATGGATTCAAGGCGGGCAACTGGGAAAAAAGTTTCGTCAAAATCTACGCCTTCAATCTGAGCATACCCTTGAGCAACAAGCCGTGCTTTATTTCGGATCATCGTGCCATGTTCGTCTGATTTGTTCTTTAAAATTCACTTTGTGCCGATGATAAGTGATCAGATAGTCTGGGAACTAGAGTCCAGACATGATTACGAGTGAACTGATGCAACTCATCATGCATAGCAGTAACCCAGCTATCATCTTGCAAGGCTTCATCCACTTTCTTTGGTTTGAATTGAGCCAGATAGCAATTGAAAGTCACTTGATTAGCAACCTCATTAAAGGGGATTGATTATTTTGCTTCTCAATCGTCTACCTTCATTGAGATTCCCAAGAAGTTGCCTTGAAGGATGATTGAGCTTGACCCAAGAGGCGGGCTCTTTCGGAGGATTTATTGGCTCTGAATCTTGATTAGATGTACGATCAGTTTCCTCAGTGGGCACATCATCAATTGAGTCAGGAGGAACATCTGCTGCTGTAGGAGAGATAGGAGGAATAGATAAATGATCAACTACTGAAGAGGAAGGCTTGCTCACATCATTTGTGGGAGAAGGTAGTGCCTCTAGGGTGGACTGAGGAATCTCCCCCTTGCTATGTGCCCAATATCATCATCAATGACCACATTCATGAACTCCATCACTGTTTCTGTTCTGGTGTTATAGACCCTGTAGGCATGACTGTTGGTGGAATATCCCAAAAATATGTCTTCATCACTTTTGGGATCAAACTTTCTCAGATTTTCCCCGTCTCGTAGAATATAGCATTTACTACCAAAAATCTGAAAGTATTTAACAGTGGGTTTCTTACCTCGCCAAATCTCATAGGGAGTCTTGCTAGTCTCTAGTCTTAGATAGACTCTATTGATGATATGACATGCAGTGTTGATAGCTTCTTCCCAAAAATGTTGAGCAAGATTTTTTGAATGAATCATCACTCGAGCAATTTCCTGTAAAACTCTGTTTTTCTGCTCCATAACCCCATTCTATTGAGGAGTAATTGGAGAGGAAAACTCATGATGAATGCCATAAGAGCGACAGTATTCTTCAAACTGAGCATTCTCAAATTCTCTACCATGATAACTGGGGATCCTCATGATGGGACAATCTTGTTCTATCTGGAATTTTTTGAATAAATGCTGAGTGGCTTCAAAAGCATCAAACTTTTCCCGAAGAAGAAGAAGAGTCCCCAAGTGTACCGGGAATAGTCAACTACAATAAACATAATATATTTCCTCCCACTGAGACTAGAGGTTTGGGTGGGACCCATGAGATCCATATGCAGCAATTCTAAATTACGTAAAGTAAGAATACCTCACGTTTTCTTACGTGCAGCACGGGTTTGTTTTCCTAGCTGGCATGGACCGCAAACTCTTTTTCCAGTGTCTTTCATTTTAGGAAGATCTTTGACAAAATCCTTGCTTGCAATCTTGAACATGTTAGCGAAGTTTAGATAACCCAAACGTTGATGCCACAACTCACTGTCATCAATGGTAGCTTTATTGAAGATGATCTGAGAATCTGAGGAGAGACCCGGAAGGCCAGAACAGTTGTCACTAGTCCTTTCTCCTCCCATTAGCCACTTTCCATTATTGTCAAAGATGTTACATTCCTTTTTGGAGAATTGGACAACCAAGTCATAATCACAAAATTGGCTGATGCTGAGGAGATTTTCCTTGAGACCCTCCACATATAGGGCTTTTTGAGATACTCCTATCCCCGAAATGTCAATCTGTCCTTTGCCAATTACCTTCGCCTGACAACCATCTCCGAAGGTAATTCGTCCTCCTCTACCCATTTGAATATCTTTGAGAAGTGCCCTGTCAACTGTCATATGTTTGGAACAAGCACTATCCAAATACCACAAGCAAGTATCTAGGACTTTTAAAGCAATACGAGCAACTAAACAAATATTGTCACTTTTCTTAATCCAAACTTGCTTAGAGGTATTCTTTCCCTTTTTAGACATGACAGAATTTCTCTCATGAGGGCTAGGACTTTCTAATTTTTTACTGATGAGCTTAACTTGATCACATAAATTATTGACTTGGTTGCTAATACCAGGCTCATCATCCCTAAGTACATGATTTTTTTATCCCATGGCATCTGAAAACGTAATTGAAAGCAGTTAGGACGAGTATGACCACTAATACCACAATAATGACAAATAGGGATAGAATTGTACCTTTTACCTTTATTCCCACAAGAAGTATAAGGATGATGAGTAGACATGCCAGGTTTGACAAACATAGTTCAAGGCAATTTTGAGTGCATTAGAGCATCTTCTAAAGACTTAATTTTTTTAATAAACACTTCTTTTTCTTTTTCAAAACTTTCAAGTCTTTGAATCATCATCTATGCTAGAAGTTTTACAACTTTCAAATTGTTCAAACAATTTGTCACACATCCTTTGGAGTTCACCTTTTTCCATAACAAGATATACAAAAAAATTTAGAAGTAAATAAAAGATCACAATCAAGAATTAAATCTTAACCAAAGTGTACCAAGCTCTGATACCAATTAAAAATAAAATATGACTTCTAAACAACCAAGTGTGTGTTCGTGTGCAGTAAAATATCTAAAGTGCAGAAAATAAAAGAAACAAGATATTTGTTGACGAAGTAGAAACTCTGTGAAGAGAAAAACTACTCCGGTGCAGCCAAACCCAAGAAATTACCTATCCAAAGAAAAAGTAAGTTACAAAGCACTCGTACTCACAAAACCTATTGCAATAGTCATACCTTTAACTCTAACACGAAGCCCATCTTGAACGCTTCCCAACCAAGTCTCCTACTTGAAGGGGTCTTTGATGAATTCATTTACCTTAGGGTCGACCCCAAAGATAGACTTCACACAAACAAAAGTTGCACACACCAGCAACAGTTACAAAACTAGCATATCTTCAATTATCCCTAAACATTCTCTCTAAGCACTATGGAATTCTATACTGAATTCTTACAAATAACAAGCCTAGAGCCCTCTATAAATAGGTTTCAGAAAACCTAATTATAGACAAATTCGGACTCTGGCTGTGGAGTATCCAGACGGAAGATAGCCTCGTTCGGACGGTCTTCTGCGATCGTCATTCTAGAATAGCATAATTCTTACCAAAACAGGACCACTTCCGGACGGCTTGGTCGAGTGTCCGGACGTTCTTCGCTATAATTCCTTTCCGTGCTCGTAAAGGAAACCTAAAATATTCTGGAATGCTGGATTTCGTCTGGACAGGTTGCCACGTCGTCCGGATGTCTTGCAAAAACTTCCCAAATAAGTGTCGACTAAAATCCAACTCCAAGTAGAAATTAGAGAAGATTGACCTAGCTTCTGGACGGTGTTGCCCTAAGTCCGGACATCTTTAATGCTGAAGCTTCTAAACACTGTTGGGCATCTGGACACCTTCAAAGGCCTATCCGGATGGTTGGATAGGAACCGGCTAGTTGATTTGGAATTTGCATAGAATCTTTATGAACATCTTATAGAAACTTTTGACAAGGTACTTGGCTTAAAATAAACATTGTTCATAAAACTTGAAGATTCTGAATAAGACTGATAATCCTGTTTAAATAGCAACGATTACATAAAGTGTTTTGTCATCCAGAATGTAGCCAACATAAAATACTAACAAAGTCAAATGCCCAGCAGAGGCATGAAGGCTAAGATGAAGCTCCTCAGCCTCCTTCTATTCATGTTGAGATGCCTACTGTAGCATCATCTTCACAAACTACTCGTCTGGCTCCACAGTGTTATGCAATTCTGGCTCAGATTCTAGCTTTTCTCGAGTCACTTCAGGGAGGTATAAGTTCGATTCAGCGGGTAGTTCACTCTATTAACCTCTGAGTGGAGCAATGCCAGCTGGATATCCAGGAGTGTCTCCAGGACCATCATCCGGCTCGTGATGATGAGGATCATCCAACCCTTGCTAAGGTGGAATGATTATTTTGTTTAGTGTTTTGTTTGGCTTATTTTGAGACAATTTTTTTATTCAGTTTTGGATTATTGTATTATTTTTATAACTCCAGATTAATTTATTCTTTTTACCCTTGTCTTGCTGATATTTTTTGTTTTGGACCGAGATTGTATTTTTAAACTGGTCAAGTGATTTTTGTCCCAGAATGGCCAAAAGGGGAGTTTCTTAGTTTGTGTGATTAGCTGCATTCTGTTGGACAAAATCACTTCTATGTAATGTTGCTTTTTAATCAGGGATACTGTTTAATTCAAAGTCTTCTATTCAGAGATGTGCTTCAAGTAGATTCTGCATAGAGTCCGAACTCAGAGAAGTCCGATCCCAAGTTTCTGTCTGAACGTCCCTGTCAACCATCTGGACCCTCATCAGTTAAGAAACATCCGTCTGGACGACGTGGTTATTCCGTCAGGACTCCCATCAGTGTCCAGAAGATTCGACCTATTCAAGGTTGCATCCGTTCAGACGTTTCAGAAACACGTCCAGCTCCATTTAGTGTTTGACAAGTAAAAGGATTTCCTTTGCAGAGACAGATTTGGGAAGACAATTGCAACCGTCTCGACGACAGGTCTACATTGTCCGGACGCTATCCTTGATAAGGCAAGACATGGAGAAGATTTGCAACCGTTCGGACGACAGGTCTACACCGTCCGAACGCCAATCCTTCTTATGGAAATTGCGTGCAGCAAAAGTGCAACCGTCCAGACTTTAGGGCAACACCGTCTCGACGCGGCCCTATTCAGGAAAGAATATAAGCGCTTTTGGAAAGCCGGTTGCACAGTTGTCTGTCTGGACGCGAGCTACAGTCCAGACACCGCCTAGAGAAAATCGTTCTAGTCTCGATTTAAGTCTTCTGTAGCATAAAAATTGTTAGTATTTTGTCCTTATTCTGTGTTTGGACAAAATCACTTATGTGTAATGATGTGGTTAATAGGGATTCCACTTTCAGAGTGATGTCAGAAGATTCTGCTTGCAAGTCAGAAGAATTTCAAGTTCCCTGTCAGCCGTCCGGACGATGTGTCATCCCGTCTGGTCGCCCATCTGTCTACTATTCCATCCGTCCAGACAACGTGTCATTCCGTCCGGACATCAGACAACAAGCATCATCTGTCCGGACGACGTGTTTCTTCTGTCTGGACACCTACATCGTATCGAGAAGCTTCTGTGCCAGCTTGCTCCGTCTGGACGTTTCAGCAGCACATCCGGACGCCTATCAGTTCTCAAACGGTTCACTGATTCTTTCCAAGTTTCAAGAAAGGAAAGATCAATCAACCGTCGGGATGATGTGGTATCCCATCCGGACACGTATCTCCGTAAGGCAAGAATCGCAGTTTAAAATGAACCGTCCGGACATATGATAGCTGTGATCCGGACGCTAGTGCATCGTATGTGGTAACTACTGATTCGACTTCAACCGTTCGGACGTCTCCCCCTCATTGTCCGGACGCACGCGCATCAGATATGGAAATTGCGTGTTGAAGTTTAGCCGTCCGGACGCTCCTGCCCCATGGTGCAGACACACGAAGCCTGTTATGTAAATTACTTGCAGCGGACGTGCGTCCGTCCAGACGATCGAGCCATCCCGTCCGGACGATGGTCTTATACAGGTTCTCCGCGAAAATTTTGGAAAATCTTGTCGCATAGTTGTCCGTCCAGACGGCCATGGTTCACCTTCCGGACGGCTCCTAGGCATATTTTGCCTGACGCCCATTCTGACCCCCAGCCTATAAATAAGGGCCCTTGGGCAATTAGAGCTGCAAGAATTCGGTGTGAATTCCATTAGAGCTCAGAGACGTGAAATTTCCTCTGAAGCCGTTTTTCAAGTGTGTTGTGCTGTAAACGGAAGTCTATCTTAGAGCTTGGCTCTAAGGTAAGGAGTTCCATTGAAGACCCCTTCAGGTAGGTGAACCTGGTTGGGAAGCATTCGTGTTGGGTTACACGTCAGAGATCAAGGTACGACCACTGCATCGGTACATGTGAGTGTTACTGTCTTGTATCTAGCTTTGTCTTCTGAATAGTGGAATTCCTGGGTTTGGCTGCTCGGAGTAGTTTTTCTCTTAACTGAGTTTCCACTTTGTCAACAAAAATCTTTGTGTCATTTACTTTCTGCTGTGCTTTAATTTTTATTGACGCTTGTTGCACACACTTTACTTTTAGAAGTCATTTCAATTTTTCAATTGGTATCAGAGCTTGGTACACTCTGAGAAGATTAAATTTCTTGAGTGTTTTTGACTTCTACTATGTCTATATTGAGTATGGATAAAATTGCTTCTATTTCACATGATATGTCTGTTCATAAGATCATGTTCATTAAACCTATCATGTCTCATACTCAATCTACTTGTAAGGGTAAAGGGGATAATCAATCTATACCTACTTGTCATCACTGTGGTATTGTTGGTCATATTCGTCCAAACTCTTTCCAAATTAGGTCGCAGAAACCTTGGAAGAAAACCCTTATCCCTAGGAAAGATGAACCAGGTTTTAAAGAACAAGTTGAAGTATTAAGTGATTAAGTGAAACTCATTAGTGAGAAGTTAGCATACCTCACCCCTAATGAGCAAAAATCTGTCTTGGTTAATAAACAAAAAACTTCCAAACAAGTCTGGGTCAAAAAGGAAGATAATCTGTGTTTAGTTTCTCATACTGCACTAAAAATTCTTGATACTTGTTTGTGGTATTTGGATAGTGGTTGCTCTAAACACATGACAGGTGATAAGACTTTGCTAAAAGAAGTTCAGATGGGCAAAGGTGGGCGAATCACCTATGGAGATGGGAGTCAATCCAGAGTCATTGGTATTCCAGGCCTCAGAACATCTCAAGAAGCTCTGTATGTAGAAGGACTCAAGGCAAATCTCCTCAGCATCAGCTAGTTTTGTGATAATGACTTGGTGGTGCGATTCTCCAAGAAGGAATGCAATATATTTGACAGCAGTGGCAGATGGCTCATGGGAGGAGAAAGAACTGCTGACAACTGTTATGGCCTTTCTGGTCTGGCTACAGATCCTCAGATTTTCTGCAACAAAGCAACCATAGATGACAGTGAGCTATGGCACCAGAGGTTAGGGCATCTCAATTTCTTCGATATGTTGAAAATTGCAAGCAAAGATGTTGTTAAGGCCTGCCCAAAATGGAGAAGACTGGAAAAGGAATCTGTGGTCCCTGTCAACTAGGAAAACAAACTCGAGCAGCCCATAAGAAGACCTCAAGTATTCTAACTTCCAGAAATTTGGAATTACTGCACATGGATCTCATGGGTCCCACTAGAACTGCTAGTCTAGGTGGAAAAAGATATATTCTGGTTATTGTTGATGACTGCTCTCGATATACATGGGCTATTCCTATTCGGGAAAAATCTGATGCCTTTAATACAGCTCAACAATTGTTCAAGAAAATTCAGGTTGAGCTAAATTGCCAGATTGTGAGAATCCGCAATGACCATGGAAGAGAGTTTTAAAATTCCAAGTTCGAAGAATTCTGCCACTCATACGGAATCAAGCATGAATTTTCCTCTCCTATCACTCCTCAGCAGAATGGAGTTGTTGAAAGGAAGAACAGGGTGATTCAGGAGATGGCACGAATGATGATCCACTCAAAGAATCTTGCTCAACACTTCTGGGGAGAAGCTGTAAACACTGCCTATCATATCATCAATAGGGTCTACCTTAGGCCTGAAACAAACAAGACTCCCTATGAAATTTGGCGAGGTAAGAAACCCACAATGAAGTATTTTAAAACTTTTGGGAGTAAATGTTATATACTTCGTGACAGGGAAAATCTGGGGAAATTTGATACCAAGAGTGATGAAGGCATCTTCTTGGGATATTCCACAAACAGTCAGGCTTACCAAGTCTTCAATAAAAGAACAGAGACTGTGATGGAATCAATAAATGTGATTGTTGATGATGAAGAAGTTCAGAGATCTATCAACAGGGAAGAAAAACAGATTAATTCAGTTGATTCTTCAGCAGCTCCAACTGATATTATTAAGCCCTCTTCAAAAGAATCTCCAGATAAATCCTATCCTACCACTTCACGTTCCACTCCCATTACTTCCGAAGACGAGGATATTCTTGCTAATCCTCCTAGGCAATCACAAGTGAGGCACAATCATCCTCCTCAGCAGCTTCTTGGGAATTTAGATGAAGGGCGCAGATTGAGAAGCAGAGTCATTCAGCCTGCAAATGAAGTAGCTAATCAAGTCTCCTACAGCTACTATCTTACTCAAACAGAACCCAAGAAAGTAGATGAAGCCCTACAAGATGAAGGATGGGTATCTAAAATGCATGATGAGCTCCATCAGTTTACCAGAAATGATGTCTGGACCTTGGTTCCCCGTCCTACAGAACAAAATATCATAGAACCAAGTGGATCTTCAAAATAAATCTGATAAGCATGGTACTGTGGTTAGAAATAAGGCCCGTCTTGTTGCACAGGGATATACTCATATAGAGGGAGTAGATTTTGATGAAACGTTTGCCCCAGTTGCCAGGTTAGAATCCATTCGAATTTTTCTTTCTGTTGCCTGTCACCTTGATTTCAAGCTATACCAGATGGATGTAAAGAGTGCATTTCTGAATGGTGTTCTTCAAGAAGAAGTCTATGTAGAACAACCGAAGGGTTTTCAAGATCCTCATCATCCCCATCATGTGTACAAGCTGAAGAAGGCTCTCTATGGGCTTAAGTAGGCGCCTCGAGCATGGTATGAGCGTCTCACTACTTATCTCTTAAGCAAAGGTTTTGCAAGAGGGCAAGCTGATCGAACCTTGTTCATCAGAAATCAAGGTACTCATAAACTGATTGCTCAAATATATGTTGATGACATCATTTTTGGAGCTACTTTAGACTCTCTTGCACATCAGTTCTCTGAAGAAATGAAGCAGGAGTTTGAAATGAGCATGATTGGTGAGCTGAACTACTTTCTTGGCCTTCAAGTCAAGCAAACTGCTGAGGGTTAACACACAAGCTGGATGCTCGCAACAACAGAGTGGCTTCACTGCAGATGTTGCCCACCAGTGTCAAGATTAGCAGTGATCTTGCAGGAAAATCAGTTGACCCATCCCTTTACAGGAGCATGATAGGGAGCCCCCTGTATCTTACAGCCAGCCGACCAGACATTGCCTTCAGTGTAGGAGTTTGTGCTCACTTTCAAGCCAATCCTAAGGAATCTCACCTCACTGCAGTAAAGCGTATCATCAGGTATGTAAATGATACCCTTTCTTATGGCATTTGGTATTCTAGAGAAACAAATCTTGTTGTTGCAGGATACTCTGATGCAGATTGGGCTGGAAATACTGATGATCGAAAGAGCACCTCAGGAGGATGTTTCTATGTGGGGAACAATCTTGTAGCTTGGATGAGCAAGAAACAAGCCTCCATATCTCTCTCTACTGCTGAGGCTAAGTATATTGCCGCGGGTAGCTGTTGTACCCAATTACTATGGATGAAGACATTGCTAGGGGACTACGGATTCTCTCAAGATACTATGATTATCAATTGTGATAATACTAGTGCTATCAATATTTCCAAGAACCCCGTTCAGCATTCTCGGACCAAGCACATCAACATCAGGCATCACTGAATTAGCAAACAACTTTTCTTTCCTTAGCACATCTAAAACGGATTTCAAATGTACTACATGATCGTCTATGTTCTTGCTATAAATGAGTATATCATCAAAATAGACAACAATAAATCTGCCTATAAATGCACGCAAAAAATGGTTCATAAGTCTCATAAAGGTGCTCGGAGCATTAGTCAAACCAAAAGGCATAACTAACCATTCATACAAACCATATTTTGTTTTAAAGGCAGTTTTCCATTCATCTCCTTCTTTCAACCTAATTTGATGATAACCACTTTTTAAATCAATCTTAGAAAATATGCAAGAACCATGCAGCTCATTTAACATATCATCTAAGCGTGGGATAGGATGACGATACTTTACCGTTATGTTGTTGATGGCTCGGCAATCAACGCACATTCTCCACGTCCCATCCTTCTTAGGTACAAGTATGATCGGAACTGCACATGGGCTCATGCTCTCCCTCACGTGCCCTTTCTCCAACAATTCACTTACCTGCCGTTGAAGCTCCTTTGTCTCCCCAGGATTGTTCATATAAGCTGGTCGGATTGGGATGGTTGCACCAGGAACAAAATCAATTTGATGTTCAATCCCTCGGATTGGAGGTAACCCATGTGGTATTTCCTCAGGGAAGACATCCTCGTACTCCTGCAAAAGAGAAACAATAGAACTAGGCAAAGCAAGGTCAAGTTCGTTAGTGTTTAAAAGTGCCTCTTTGTACAAAAGTACAATCATTGACTGTTTTGAAAACATTGCCCCCTTGATCTCACTCACTTTTACATAGAAATTCATTTGTTTTCTCTCAAGGGCCGAACTTTGATTTTCTTTTTCTCTCTCATTTTTCTCGGCCTCTCTCTGATTTTCACTCTTTTTCTTTTGCTCACTCTCTTTCTTTTGATCACTCTCATGTTGTAATCTCACTTGATCCTCGTATACTTGCTGCGGTGTCAATGGTACAAGAGTGATTGATCGTTGATTAAGTACAAAAGAGTACTTGTTCGTAAAGCCATCATGCTTCACTTGCCTATCGAACTACCATGGACACCCTAGCAATAAGTGTACCGCCTGCATCGGTACTACATCACACAACACTTCATCTTCATATTTACCGATTCGAAATGCAACTAACACTTGCTTGTTCACCCTTATCTCACCACTATCATTTAGCCATTGCAACTTGTACGGTCTAGGATGCTTTATCATGGGCAATCCCAATTTCTCCACCATAATTATGCTTGCAACATTTGTACAACTACCACCATCAATAATCACACTACATACCTTGTCTTTAACGTAGCACCTAGTGTGAAAGATGTTCTCCCGCTGTACTTCATCAACTCCTTTTGCTTGCAAGCTCAATGCTATCCTCGCCACCAATGTCAATGTGTCAGGGGCTAAATACTCCTTGGAAACATCCTCCAATGGCGGCATGTTGTCGGTGTCGGAATCTTCATTATTGGTCACAATTTCTCCATTGGCTTGCAACACCATGACTTGCTTGTTTGGACATTGACTTGCTATGTGGCCCCTGCCTTGACATCTAAAACATTTAATATCACGATTCCAAGAGGTTGAGGCTTCAGTTTTACCTTGAGGAACGTGTCTGGTGGTCGCGGACTTGGGCTCGGGTTTGGGCGTTTGTGACTTGTCCAGCGGCTTGGCATGACTCGATTTCCAAGAGGTAGAACTAGAGTTATGGCCTTATCATGGATCTCCCGGTTTAAGCCAAGTAAAAATCTAGCTATTGTAGCCTCCCGATTCTCATCTATATTAGCACGGATCATAGCGATCTCCATCTCCTTGTAGTAGTCCTCTACGCTTCGACTCCCATGTCTAAGACCTTGTAGCCTTTTGTACAACTCTCGGTAGTAGTAACTTGGAACGAACCGCTTTCTCATCACTACTTTCATCTCCTCCCATGTGTCTATTGGGTGTTCTCTATTCCGCCTCCTGTTTATCAGAAGTTGATCCCACCAAGTAATAGCATATTCAGAAAATTCAATCACGGCTAATTTTACCTTCTTTGTCTCGGAGTAGTTGTGGCAATCAAACACGAACTCCATCTTCTTCTCCCATTCAAGATATGCCTCAGGATCAGATCTACCTTGAAAGAACGGAATCTTCATCTTAATACCACCCAAGTTGTTATCTTCACGATTCCTAGCTTCTCTAAATCTTCCTCCAAGTCTCCTATTGTTAACAATGGAACCCCGATCTTCTTCTTCATCAAAACCAGACCCATAATGCTCTTCATCCTCCTCCCTCGGTGGAACTCTTTCCCTTCTATGAAAATTACGACCGTTTTGTGTTTGCTCCTCACGTCTATTCTCCATCTGATCTATCCGTTCGTGAACCTGCTCCATCTCCATCTTCATCACACGCCTCATCTCACTCATCATGGCCTCCATAAACACTTTCGGATCAGCCAATTTTGTATCACCTTCGGCAATGCTCTTACCACTATCGTGAGACATGATTGCTGCAAAACAAAGGTTAGAAAGAAAAAAGAACCTCACGAATCACTCCCTTACGTGTTTACACTCAAGAAGGTGGCTCCACTCGTGTTTCACTCAAAATAATATGGCTTTTACCCTCTGATGTTCTCACCACTCTTTCCTTTTTCCACTCGATAATTCTCTCTTAATTCTTTTGAAACTAAACAAACAACTCAAATTTCCAGCAACAATTCACCCAGAACTACTCAAGGAATTTCAAATTTGAACACAAGGAATATGGAAATTTTCAGATTAGAAATAGAAGGAATATGAAAGTTTGGAATTTTGGAAGCACAGAATAGTGAATTTTTTTTTTTTCTTTGTTCGGATTTTTTTTTTTTTTTTCTAGTCACAAGCAGCAATAATAATTGTAATTGCCAAAAACGATTGATCAGATTTCAACAAGGACATGGAACTATACAAAGGACAATTGAAAGCAACGTGTAAATCAAATCTGGAAATTGTAGATATGGAAAGAAAAATCCAAATCTTGAAATTATTGATCAGATTTCAACAAGGACATGGAAATAGACAAAAGGACAATTGATAACGACATGTAATTCAAAGATGGAAGTTGCAGATATGGAAAAAAAATCCAAATCTTGAAATTATTGATCTGAAAATTGAAGCAAAGATTTGCGTAATCAATTAAGAATGGAATTCAAATCTGTAAATTTCAAATCTGAAAAATTAAAGCAAAGATTCGTGTAATCAATTAAGAATGGAATTCAAATCTGAAAAATTAAAGCAAAGATTCGCATAATCAATTAAGAATGGAATTCAAATCTGAAAATTTTGACACGATTTTTTTTTTTTTTTTTTATTTGATGATCAGCAACTAGCTTTTAAGAATAATGAAATAAAATTTCGAAATAGTGATGTGAAGGGATATGCAAACCTGAACTAGAAACCGTGCTCTGATACCAAATGATGTGAACCCCGTCAAGAATAACGAGACCCAACAACGAAAGGGAACCAAAGATCGTTCTATGAACAGATTCGAATGGAAGACCTCGACCCGTTGTTTATGACAAACAAGAACCTCGGTATAAGGAAGACGCCACAAACGGTGGTGGAAACTCCGTTTGATAAGTGGAGATGAACGCCACGGGAAATCCCGATAAGTTCGAGTAGTTCTTCAAAGAACCAAAGAGAATAAACCTTACAAGTTTTATGAATAATCAATGTCTATCGTCCTCTTTACAACCACATGCTTAAATAGACTTTACAAAAGACTAGCAAGCTCTTTATCCCTACGCAATCTCTTGCGGTCCAAGCAATTATTTGGGCTACAAACCCATTATGGAAAACATAGAAATATCAAATCAAAATATACTTAAATATCTAACTTGAATAAGGCATGAAATCGTTCTAAACATGGTACTCTTCATATTTCCATGCCGGTTCACCACCAATTATCTTTGTGGTCCAACATATTTCCATGTCAGTCCACCATCAATTTATTCCGCATCAATTTGGTTTAGATTTCTTGCGATTCTTTTCTTGCCAATTCTTAGCCTTGACTAGTTCCTTCTAGAACTTGAATCTAGGTGACAATTCTTTGTTGCCCACATGGATCATGCTCAATGGGCCTCCACGAATTTGCTTGAGCCCATAACTCTTGGATGAGTCCGTTGAGCACATCCTTGAACTTCTTTGCTCGTGCTCTCATAACTGGCCCAATTGGTACTTGAACGAGATCCTTCGAAGCGGTGCCTTGATCTCCATCAGATAATACTAGTGCTATCAATATTTCCAAGAACCCCGTTCAGCATTCTCGGACCAAGCACATCGACATCAGGCATCACTTCTTACATGATCTTGTGGAATCCAAGGTAGTATCACTCTCATTCATCCCCACTGAAAATCAATTGGCTGACATTCTTACCAAACCTCTGGAAGCAGGTTTGAGTCTCTTCGGAAAGCCATTGGTGCTTGTGCCATGTCCTAGACATGATGTTTCCATGCTAGGATGAACTCTTCGTCCTCTGATAGCATGATGTTGTATTAAAAAAAAAAGGGGGGGGGGGGGGGGGAGTCTTCGTAGCAGGTTAAGTCTTTCACAAGGTATGTTAGCTATTTCGTGTATTCTCTCTGTTTTACTAGTTTGTTGAGCATTGATATATTATGCTTACATGTGGGTGAAAACATTAGTCTGACATGTACAAAAGTGTTTCCTGCTCATTATTCTGGTTAATAGTAGCTTGTCTCATGTGATGACCATGTGCACTTTCCTAGACTCCCCAGAGGTACGCATTTTTTTTTTTCCTTCTCTGACTCTTTACTCCTAGAATTTTTGGATAAGAGAAGAGGTTTTTGCTTGGATGGCCAAATTGACCACAGGCTAGTTGAACCTAGCACCTATAAATTTTGGCACTCCTTACAGTTTGCAGTATCATAAGTTACAAGCAGTAATTCATAAAAAGTTTTGTGCTTTAAATTTTTTTTATCACTGCTTATGTGCTTAAATTTACCTTGTCCTCTATGAGCAAGTAAAAATTTTACCTTGTCCTATATGGTACAAGTAAAACAGAATATGTGCTGTATCTTAGGGGGAGTGTATCAGATGAGGGTGTCTAGGCCCTAGCAAATTATAAGGTTTGACTTTTGGCTTATCTGTCTCTGATTTTCTCTCTTATCTAGAAAATCTGGTGGTTTCTTGTCATTTTTGTAAATTGTATGTGGTTTCTTCACATACACACGCTTTACATGAGTTGAGCAGGCTATCTTCATTATTTTGGCAGGGTAACTTTTGTCTGGGTTATACTTGTCTATCACCTCCATGCTCTCATAATATTGACTTGCTCTATGACTAGTTTTTCAGATAGAAATACATGCGTGTGCTACTTTCCATTTGAAGGCCCTAACTTTGCTGATTTCTCTCTCTTCAGAAGGTTTCGTCAGTTTTTTGTTCCGTCTTTGTTTTTGATAAACTGTTGAACTTATATTACTCTGTTTCCCGAGTCCTTATGAGACCGTTAGGGGGAGTAATTTTTATTTCAGTTGGTTGTTTTATTACTCTGTTTACCCTTTGTCCCTTTGTGACAAAAAGGGAGAGTAATTTTTGTTTTGAACCGAGAATGTATTTCCAAACCGGTCAAGTAATTTTTGTCCCAGAATGGCCAAAGGGGGAGTTTGTTAGAATTTTGGCCTTATTCTGTGTTTGGACAAAATCACTTATGTGTAATGATGCGGTTAATAGGGATTCCACTTTCAGAGTGATGTCAGAAGATTCTGCCTGCAAGTCAGAAGAAATTCAAGTTCCCTGTCAGCAGTCCGAACGATGTGTCATCCCGTTCGGACGCCCATCTGTCTACTATTCCATCCTTCCGGACGACGTGTCATTCTGCCCGGACATCAAACAGACAAACCTCATCTGTCCGGACGACGTGTTTCTTCCATCTGGACACCTACATCGCATTGAGAAGCTTCTGTGCCAGCTTGCTCCATCCGGACGTTTCAGCAGCACGCCCGAACGCCTATCAGTTCTCAAACGGTTCACTGATTCTTTCCAAGTTTCAAGAAAGGAAAGATCAATCAACCGTCCGGATGATGTGGTATCCCGTCCTGACGCATATCTCCGTAAGGCAAGAATCGCAGTTCAAAATGAACCGTCCGGACATATGACAGCTGTCGTCCGGACACTGTTGTGCAAATATCTACCTAAATAAATAGGCAAATACTTGTACGTTTTACTCGCAAGTGCACAAGATCAAAACAATAGTATAGCAGGCAAATACGAGATCATTCCCACGAGGATTGGTATAAATTGTATTTAAAGAGAAATTCCTAAAAGCGATATGTTGAATAAAACGGGATAAAAGATTGAATATAAAATACTATGAAGAAAAGGTAGGGCTTCGATATCCACCGCTAATCATACTCAAATAAGATTCGCAATATGCACAATACTACAATCATAACATGATGCTTAATGCTTACCAGCCACAAGGGAATGGTATCTTCTCCTAAAGCTATTGATTTTCCTAAACAACGAGTTAGGCATGGTATCTACTCTAACTCTTTTCTTCCTTAAAGGATTTAGCATGGTATCTACTAAGTTGTTCTTCAAGGAAGCATAAATCTATGGAAATCGGTAAACACACTCAGATTGAAATATGGTATCTATTCCAGTTGTCTTTATGTTGATTAATCCAAGAACCTGTGTCGGGGTTCTTTTGTTACTCTATTATGCCCAGGACTCGATCATCCAAATTGACATAAATAACAAATCCATACCACATGCATATGATGGCCAAACATAAACATATGAGGAATTCAAGAAACTAGAATTAATCAAGTTAAGCATCAATATATAAATTGTAGCAAGGCAAATTGAAAAACTTAAAAAGACATGATTAGGGCTTCAATCGAGCCCTAACTAAAGTATTAGTTACAACTAATATAAACTAAAATTATATACATACAGAAAATAAATAAAGGAAGAAAGAAAATAAAAACTAAAAAGAACCTCCTTCTTGATGTAGCCTTTGATTCTTCCTCAAAACTTGTGTGTCTTTTCTTCAAAGGCTAGAGGCCTATTTATAGGGATTAGAGAAGCTATAGAAGCTCTAGAATTCCTATTACAATTCTAAGTAGGTTTTCTAGTCCAAAAAGAATAATTACAAGTCTTCTCCTTTTCTGAAATTTCTATCGAAGTAGGAAAAGGATTCCAAAATTCGTACAGATTTGCGGTCTTTTATTGCGGGGCGATTTATGCATGGAAAACGTCCGAATTAGGAAAAACCTATTTCTGACATATTTGTTGCCTTTATTATTAGCTTTCCAACTCCACAAATTTTGTTGCAATCTGATACTTGAACCGAAAGTTATGATTAAATTACTGAGACGTGCTCATTCTGGATTCTTTCCAAAGATAACGAATTTTTGCCAACTTCTCTTTCCTTAAATTCAAAATTGATTTAGAGTTTGAATCTATCCAAAAGTGAGTTTGCTGTTTGGAATTTGATCGGTTTTTCTTCTAAAACCTGTAAAATACAAGAAAACACAAAAACAACACAAAACATCAAATTATAACAAAACTAAGAGCTTAACATATGTAAATTAAGGGGCTTGAATGTGTAACATTCAGCACTTATCACACCCCCAAACTTACATGTTGCTAGTCCCTTAGCAATGCAGAATTGAAAATAAAATGAAAACTAAAACAATAACTACTCTACCTCCTCTGTCGCGGGAAACACGATTGCATTTAGCGTATGCAATAAGCCTTTTAAACCCCTAGGACTCCTTAATGGACGAGTAAAGTCTCGTGAGGGTTTGCCATGAATGATACCCACAAACATTATGCAAAAATTCATGTTTATTCCAAAGAGTTAAGTGTCACCAAAATTATAATTCTCATTCATTAGCAAGCTTAGAAAGATAAACTCCTTCTTCAATATAAAATAGAATTCCAAAGTCTAACCACTTACAAACGACAAGCTCAGGCATCATAAGTTCAATTCAGTGTAAGGTGAACTAACACATAATCATGAGGCTTCAAATTAATTCCAATGTGCAATGATTCAATATCTCAAAATTCACTGGGATCCCCATCAAATTGAATAACCAAGGCATAATAGCAAGAGCTTTATTTATTATTATTTATTTTATTTATTTTTTAATTTTTTTCAGACTGTGCAATGCTTAGTTCTCTTAAGCTTTCTAATTGACCCATGTAACGAGTGTTAGGCTAATGCTCCCAAACCAGATGGTTTTAAGGCATTAAGTGTTGAAACACCCCTAAGAGCTTACTAACTCGAGTCAAAAAGGCTACAGAACTAAACTAGTCATGACTTTAACCAATCTGAATTTCTCACTTTTTGACGTGAACATTCACTGCTTAATGAGGCAAGAAGTCCAGTTACTCGGTGAAAGCTTCAAAAATGGTTTTTATTATTATTATAAATATGCCAAGGTATCCATTTAACAAGTCACCCAGCTTCACTTAAGACATTGAAAAATACACAATCAGGTTCATATATCATACCTCAAAAATTATATGCTAATGTGCTTGTGATAGTTTAGATTGAAACAAATGAATCCTTAGATGCCAAAAGTAAGTAGTAGGACTTTAGCATCAATTTCAAATGATCATGTGTTCAACATTCTAAGCTCACCAATGAAATTTAAATCACAATTTTTAGATCAACCAAAGTCTTAAAAATAACATGAACATGCAATTTCATTTTTTTTTTTTTTTTAACAAAAAGTGTGTGTGTGTCCCATACCCCCAAACTTAAATTACACATTGTCCTCAATGTGTAGATAGAATGGAAAGATCATACCCGGGAGATGAGAAAATTGGTTGGACTAGGTATGGCTCGTAGCATACCCCCAAACTTGAATGCAAAAACACTTGTTCCTGAAAAACAAAACTAGAAAAACAAAACCAAGGAAAGGAAAACTAAAAAAATAAAAATAAAATAAAATAAAATAAAAATAGAAACTAAAATTAACCACAATAAAACTAAAATTAACCAAAATAAAATGAACAATAATTAAAAACAAAACCAGAATTCTATAAAGGATATGGATTTGTAGTGCATGCAGTGGCCTCAGTACCATTAATCTGGGCAAATGTGCTTGAGCTCCTAGACTGCTCGAGCGCTTTTGGTAGTAGCTTTTAAGTTTAAACTTGAAGTACCAATCTTTTCTTCTCTTGGACCATAGAGAATGAATTCTACCTACAAAAAGGTAGTTCCTAATTTTCACAGATCGGGGTAAATCAATCTGAGAATTCTCAAACAATTTCTCATCCAGAAGGGAATCATGAGCTGAAATACTATGAGGAGAATACTTAGAGAGTTTTTCTATTTTGATGACCTCAGTTTGCTCGTCTAATGGTCCTAACAGACTACTCTCATGGCATCTTGGTAATTCAGGAATAGGAGTTAATGTTGAAGAAGCCTCAGTGCTCACTTTCTTGCCTTTTTCCCATTGTAGATCATGTGTGACCTCAATTTGCTCCTCCTTCCCCTCTTCCTTATGATTTTCAACAACTTCTTCACTCATCAATGTTGTGATAGCTTGCTCATGATAGGAAGAACTCCAATCCTCCACATAATATCCACTAGGATTAGCCACCAACTGACTTTGAAGCTCTTCTTCTCTTTCTCTTTTGAGGTGGTTGATGATTTGTTCACAGTCAGCTTCTATTGTGAATTCACCCCTTTTTCTCTCACTTAACTCTTTGGCCAACTGCCCCACTTGTGTTTCCAATCTTTGGATAGCTTGACTGGTCTGAGTATTGCTCTATTGTTGTATAGTCATATATTGGAGTAGAGCACTTTCGAGGTCATTCTTCTTTGGCTTTGGATTTGGTTGGACCGCTTGTGGTGGAGCTCGATAGTTATATCCTTGCTGGAAATTTCTTTGCTGCCTTTGTGGATTCTGCACATTCTGATTGTTACTCCATGAAAAATTGGGGTGGTTTCGCCACCTTGCATTGTATGTGTTGGAGTATGGATTGTTCTTTGGAGGATAATTATTTTGGCTCACATAATTTGCTTGCTCCTGATCTGTAAATGAAAGCATGGGGCAAGTCTCAGTGGTGTGGTCAGAATGAGAACATATGGGACATACCTCAACTTGAGCAATCTGTTGAATGAGAAAGATATTATGAGTGGTCATGACTTTCACTAGCATATCCAGTTTCCTCTCCAAGGTAGCCATCTGAGTTTGAACTCCATTATTGCCATTCACTTCATAGACGCCTTTTCTTTTGAGTCCTTGCCTCCCACGGGATGAGAATTGTTGGGAGTTTTCACTTAAAGTCTCAAAAAGTTCTATGGCCTCCTCGCTATTCTTCTCCATTAACATGCCTCCACAAGCTGAATCTACAAGACTTTTTTTAGAATAATTTAAACCTTCATAAAAAGCTTGTACCTGATCATCTTGAGATAGATTATGATGTGGACATTTTAGAAGTAGTTCCTTGAAGTGTTCCCATGCCTCAAAGAATAGGTCTCCATCTTTTTGTTGGAAGGTTTGAATCTCCCTCCTCAATTTCCTAGTCCGTTGGGCTGGAAAGAATCTTTTCAAGAACTTTGTGGTCAACTCCTCCCAATTGTGAATAGACCCTGCAGCCAAAGAATTCAACCATAACTTAGCATTATCTTTCAGGGAAAAAGGGAAGAGAATTAACCTGATTCCTTCCGCATTTAAGCCATGGATGTTTTGAGTTTTGCAAAGATCAAAGAAGTCCCGAATGTGTAGATATGGATCCTCTGTAGGTGTGCCTCTATAGTGTGGAACCATATTGAGCAACGGAGACAAATCAAAATTGCTTTGCACATTTGGTTGAAAAGCAATGCAAGAGGGCTGATTTGGATTTTGTGGTATGAATGAACTCTTCATCGGCTTCCGCTCGCGTAGATTCTCTACCCCTAATTCTGCCATGTCTTCCTCAACTTTGAATAAGTTTTTATTTTTTTTTATTTTTTATTTATTTATTTATTTATTTTTTAGATTATCATAAACAGAAATAACTAAAATAAAAGGAAAAACTTTAAAAACACAATTTAACACAATCCCCGGCAACGGCGCCAAAAACTTGTTGTGCAAATATCTACCTAAATAAATAGGCAAATACTTGTACGTTTTACTCGCAAGTGCACAAGATCAAAACAATAGTATAGCAGGCAAATACGAGATCATTCCCACTAGGATTGGTATAAATTGTATTTAAAGAGAAATTCCTAAAAGCGATATGTTGAATAAAACGGGATAAAAGATTGAATATAAAATACTATGAAGAAAAGGTAGGGCTTCGATATCCACCGCTAATCATACTCAAATAAGATTCGTAATATGCACAATACTACAATCATAACATGATGCTTAATGCTTACCAGCCACAAGGGAATGGTATCTTCTCCTAAAGCTATTGATTTTCCTAAACAACGAGTTAGGCATGGTATCTACTCTAACTCTTTTCTTCCTTAAAGGATTTAGCATGGTATCTACTAAGTTGTTCTTCAAGGAAGCATAAATCTATGGAAATCGGTAAACACACTCAGATTGAAATATGGTATCTATTCCAGTTGTCTTTATGTTGATTAATCCAAGAACCTGTGTCGGGGTTCTTTTGTTACTCTATTATGCCCAGGACTCGATCATCCAAATTGACATAAATAACAAATCCATACCACATGCATATGATGGCCAAACATAAACATATGAGGAATTCAAGAAACTAGAATTAATCAAGTTAAGCATCAATATATAAATTGTAGCAAGGCAAATTGAAAAACTTAAAAAGACATGATTAGGGCTTCAATCGAGCCCTAACTAAAGTATTAGTTACAACTAATATAAACTAAAATTATATACATACAGAAAATAAATAAAGGAAGAAAGAAAATAAAAACTAAAAAGAACCTCCTTCTTGATGTAGCCTTTGATTCTTCCTCAAAACTTGTGTGTCTTTTCTTCAAAGGCTAGAGGCCTATTTATAGGGATTAGAGAAGCTATAGAAGCTCTAGAATTCCTATTACAATTCTAAGTAGGTTTTCTAGTCCAAAAAGAATAATTACAAGTCTTCTCCTTTTCTGAAATTTCTACCCAAGTAGGAAAAGGATTCCAAAATTCGTACAGATTTGCGGTCTTTTATTGCGGGGCGATTTATGCATGGAAACCGTCCGAATTAGGAAAAAAATATTTCTGTTATATTTGTTGCCTTTATTATTAGCTTTCCAACGCCACCAATTTTGTTGCAATCTGATACTTGAACCGAAAGTTATGATTAAATTACTGAGACATACTCATTCTGGATTCTTTCCAAAGATAACGAATTTTTGCCAACTTCTCTTTCCTTAAATTCAAAATTGATTTGGAGTTTGAATCTATCCAAAAGTGAGTTTGCTGTTTGGAATTTGATCGGTTTTTCTTCTAAAACCTATAAAATACAAGAAAACACAAAAACAACACAAAACATCAAATTATAACAAAACTAAGAGCTTAACATATGTAAATTAAGGGGCTTGAATGTGTAACATTCAGCACTTATCAGACACTGGTGCATCGTATATGGTAACTGCCGATTCGACTTCAACCGTCCGGACGTCTCCCCCTCATTGTCTGGACGCACGCGCATCAGATATGGAAATTGCGTGTTGAAGTTTAGCCGTCCGGACGCTCCTGCCCCATGGTCTGGATGCGCGAAGTCTATTATGGAAATTACTTGCAGCGGACGTGCGTCCGTCCAGACGATCGAGCCATCCCGTCTGGACGATGTTCTTATACAGGAAAGATTTCTCCGCGAAATATTTCGTAAAATCCTGTCGTACAGTTGTCCGTTTGGACAACCATGGCTCACCGTCCGGACGGCTCCCATGCATATTTTGCCTGATGCCCATTCTGAGCCCTGGGCACTTAGAGCTGCAAGAATTTGGTGTGAATTCCATTAGAGCTCAGAGACGTGATATCTAGCTTTGTCTTCTGAATAGTGGAATTCCTGGGTTTGGCTGCCCCGGAGTAGTTTTTCTCTTAACTGAGTTTCCACTTCGTCAACAAAAATCTCTGTGTCATTTACTTTTCTCTGTGCTTTAATTTTTGTTGACACTTGTTGCACACACTTTACTTTTAGAAGTCATTTCAATTTTTCAAAAATAAAAGCCTCTAAGCATGTAATTTGTAAGAATTCGGTATTGGACGCATTAGAGCTTAGAGAGTATAATTTAGTAGTTATTGTGATGATCAGTCTACTCTCAAGCCGTTACCATTGTGCTGTTGTTGTGCTCGTGTTGAAGTTTATCTTAGGGAGGAGCTCTAAGGTAAAGGAATCCATTGAAGACCCTTTCAAGTAGGTGACTTAGTTGGGAGGCGTTCACATTGGGTTACGTGTCAAAGTGCAAGATACGATCACTGCATAAGTGTATGTTAGTATTACTGTCTTGTTACTAGCTTTGTCTTCTTAATAGTAGATTTCCTGGGTTTGGCTGCCCTGTAGTGGTTTTTCTCTTAATTGAGTTTTCACTTTGTTAACTAAATATCTGTTTCATTTAAATTCCGCATTTTGATATTTTGTTACACGTTGCACACACACACGGTTAAATTAGAAGTCTCTTTATTTTTCATATTTCATACAAGATGTTCAGTAGACTGAAGGACAATGCCACTCTCCTCATCCTGTGCAACCTCCAGATGCGCATAGAATTCTTTGACCAGCCTAGTGAGCACAATGCAAGCACAATTGTAGAGGTAGCCCTAGTGATAGGTTTGAATGATATCATTAATAACATCAAGGGGTGCTACTAAAACATCAGCCCTATCAACATTCCTCTCTGGAATAACTGGCATGTTTGCTATTCTGGCTCTAGAAGCAGCAATGCCTTCTTCTGTCCTCTGGCAAACTCTGCATTGTGAACTGCTGGCAGACATGATTCTCCAAAAGAAAATCAACCATTTTGCCAAAATAAATAAATAAATAACACCAATGAAATTAGTTCATGTTAGTCCCAAAAATGTTTGCATTACAATGGTAATAAAATGGACTACCCAAATCAAATAGATATACAATAATATTCCAATCACAGCAGCAGAGAAAATACTCAAGAATATCCAACATTTATCTCAAAATATATTCCAAAATATTAAAAATATTAAAAGTTAAATAAAATTGAAAATAATGCAAAAGATGAAGCAAAAAATACCTGGAAATGAGATAAAATGCACAAGAGGACAAAATAAGCCGAGAACTCATGAGAAAACACAAGAAAAAGCAAGTAAAACGCACCAAAATCTCAAGAAAAATCGAGAAAAAGAAGTGGACTATGCGGAGGCTGGGGAGAAAAGCGATACTTAAACTTGTAGGGTAACTGTCTAGATGAATCACTAACCCGCTCGGACGCTGGCTGCCACATAAGCATACGGCAGAATCACGCGCGTCCGGTTGTGTCACCTGACCATCCGAACAGTTCACACTGAAAAATAGAAACTGAAGGAAAATTTGCAAAAAAATTATTTTCCCTAAAGTCAGCTTTAGACCACGCATGTATATTCAATTGATATAATAGTCGGATAGCATTTCAAAAATATATAGAGATATAATTGAGAGTTAACAGTTCAATTAGCATAAAATTCCCTGTAGATAGAAACTTTAAATAATTTACTCAACTCATGCAATGCGTGTGTGCGTGAAGACTGAAAAATTAAATTGACTTCTAATATAACCAAGTGTGTGTGTGTGCACAAAGTGTTAACAAAATAATATCAATGCGGAATTTAAACAACACAAGAATTTTGTTAACGAAGTGGAAACTCAATATGAGGAAAACCACTCCAGGGTAGCCAAACCCAGGATATCCACTATTCAGAAGACAAGACTAGTTATAAAGTAGTAGCACTCACATACCCCTGATGCAGTGGTCATACCTTGCACTCTAACGTGTAGCTTAACACGAACGCCTCCCAACCAGGTCTCCTACCTGAAGGGGTCTTCAATGGAATCCTTTGTCTTAGGGCCAACCCCTAAGATAGACTTCAGATCAGCGCAGCAACAACACATACAGCAATGGCTTCAGAGAGATTAACTCAGCAAAATAATCTTACCAAATAACTCTCTAAGCACAAAGGAATTCAATACCTAATTCTTGTTATTCTCAAGCCTAGGGACCTCTATTTATAGGTTGCAGGTTCAACTGAGCGTCTGGCTTGATAAAACCTAGGCTCTATCCGGACAGTATTCATAGGGCGTCCGGACAGACAATTGTGCGATCGGCTTTCCAAAATTTCGCTGAAATTATTTCCTGATTTGAGCCACATCTGGACGGTGGTACCTCGTCGTCCGGACGGTTGCACTTCCGCAGCACGCAATTTCCATATCAAGGCTTCGTGCATCTGGACCAAAGGTATGGTCGTCCAGACGGTTGATCTGATGCACGCAATTTCCATATCTGATTCTCACGTGTCCGGACCATGAAGACTGGCATCCAGATGTCTAGATTTTGAATGCGATACTTGCCTTATGAAAGAGTGCGTCCAGACGGGATTCCATATCGTCTGGATGGTTGCACCGATCTTCCCATATCTGTGTTTTGGGAAGAAATCCCATAGCTGATCTTCCCATATCTGTATTCTTTTTTCAAATGGTAATTCTTTTAATAACTTTAAGGGTCTCAGAAGGACCATGGTAAACAGAGTAATAAAGTCCACAAGTTTGAAATAAACAAAGATTGAATAAAAATATCAAGCTGAAATGAGGAAAGAAGAGCAGCATGGTTAGGTCCTTCACAAGTACATTAGCACACGCATGTATCCCAATTTGAGAAATCAGTCAAACAGCAAATCAGAATTATGCAAACATATAGTTGATAGACAAGTATAAGATAGGCAAATATTTCCCTGCAAACATAATAATGAAAATAGCTTGCTCAACTCATGCAATGTGTGTGTGTGAAGGCTGTTTCAAAAGATATGACTTTCACTCATATGACACAAAGCAACCAGAATTTCCAAACAAGAGAGAAAATCAGTGAGAGATTAGTCAAAAGTCAAACCTTATTAATTACTAGGGCCTAGCCACCCTCATCTGATACACTCCCCTTAAGATGCAGCACCCAAGTATTTTACTTGTACCATGAAGGACAAGGTAAATTTTACATGCACCATGAAGGACAAGGGATAGTGCAAATTCAGCACATACTTGCTTTGTGCACACACTTGCTTTATTTTAGAAGTAAATTTCATTTTTCAATTGGTATCAGAGCTTGGTTCACTCTGAGAAGATTTATTTCTTGAGTGTTATTTTTTACTTCTAAATTTTGATATGTCTCAAACTCTTAATTTTTTTCCTGCCTTTGATGGCTCGAACTATGGCTATTGAAAAGCTCACATGCGGTTCTTTTTAAAATCTATTGACTGTTGGAGTATTGTTGAAACTGGTTGGACTAAACCAGAGGATACAACGCTTGAACTAGTCCCTCAGAAAAACGCACGACTTTCTAATGACAAAGCCCTCCATGCTCTGTGGCAAGCACTTTCATCGTCTGAATTTGCAAAAATTTCAAACTGTGAATCTGCTCAAGAAGCGTGGCAAATTTTGGAAACAACATATGAAGGCATTAAGCTTGTAAAATCTGCCAAACTTCAAATGTTGGTTTCCAAATTTGAAGAAATTATGATGTTGGAAGAAGAGACATTTGCAGAGTTTTACTCTAAGATGAGTGACCTGAGAAACTCCATGGTGAGTCTTGGGAAGCTTGTCTCGGATGTAAAACTTATCTGAAAGATTCTAAGATCTTTGCCTAAGCGTTTCAGGATCAAGGTGACCACCATTTAAGAAAGCAAAAATCTAGAAGAAATGAAGATTGAAGAGTTGGTGGGATCTCTTAAAACTTATGAGCTGTCCCTGCCCCCGGTCAAGAAGCTAAATACCATTTCCCTAAAATCTTCTAAGAAACTGGTTGAAGCATCATCTGAAGAAGACTCTGAGGAGGAAGGAAAAGATGTGGCCATGTTGGCCAAAAATTTTAGAAGACTTATGAGAGATTACCGATTCAAGAAGAAGTTTTCTGAAAAGGTGAAGAAAGCTCCTAGAGAAGCTGAACCTGAGGAAGAAGAAAAGAAGGATCCCATAGGGCCCAGATGTTATGAATGCTCAGGTTTTGGGCATATCCGAGCCGATTGCGGGAATCTTAAGAAGGGCAAGGGGAAATTTTACAATGTGACTCTTAGAGATGAGTCAGAAGAAGAAGCTCCAGAGTCTGAGAAATTTTTGGCCTTTGTTGCTCCACGAGTTGAGGAGGAAGAATCTTATTACTTGGAGCATAATGATAATGGGGAAGAGCTCAAGGAGGCTTACAAGACACTCTACATAGAGTATGAGAAGCAGAGGGAAGGTTGTAAGTAGCACCTTTATGATCTGAACAGTTTGCAGACTGAGAAGAGTTCATTGCTGCTCAGAATACAAGAGCTCAAGGAAAAGCTACTAGAGACGCAGCTCCAGTAAGAAAGAGTCACTGATGAGAAGCTGACTCGTATGCTGTCTATCCAGAAGAGCCCAACTAACCGGTCTCGAGTATGTAGCTCCCTCTTTTGTTACTCCCTCTACTTCAAAGACTGTACTTGTGAAACCTGCAGTCCTAGAGCCTCCTCCCACTGCTGAACATAAAGGGAAGGACAAGATCAATGATGATGTTCCAGGCACTCAAGCCTCATTCCATCAAAAGATCTCCCATATTCCATCACTGCGGTCTAAGTGGGCATGTCGTCCTCAGTGCTCACTCCTGGAAGCTCAGAAAGCTAAGGCCAAGAAAGAAGTGCCACAACAGGCTAATCATGGCACCAGACCTGTGGCCCAGTATCAGACTCCATGGTATCAGGCTCCTTATCATCAAGCACCAAGATATCAAGCTTTTTGGTCTCATGCACCACGATACCATGCATCTTAGCATCAGCGACCTCAATAGCGATTTGTACTAGCCAATCATAGTGGCACCTCAAATATCAAATCTAAGCAATTTAGAAGGCCTCAGAAGGTGGAAGAAGATCTACAACACAGTGAACCACCTAGCTGGATGCAGAGCATGATGGAGTGGATGATGAAGTCCTGCTAGCAACCACCCACACGAAGGCAGGCTTGGGTTAAGAATGACAGTCACCCCATAAAGGGGAACAGACGCACCTAGCGGGTTCAGGTGTTTATGCCTATGATTTGGTTCCTAATCCTAAGGCATCAAGTTTGATTGCTTATCTTACTTGCTATATTTTGTATGCAATCTAGGAACCAGTTGTGTTTTGCCCCCTGTTTCTCTTGAGAACTTTGCAGGTACTTGTTGGGGAAGATAGAAAAAGCAGGTCGAGCGACTGTTTTTTGTATTGGCATCATTGAGCTTACACAGGTTTGATCTTGCTTTGCATATGATGTCATTTCCATATTGCATTTTAAAAAAAAAATTAAAAAAAAGAAGGAGAATTTGCAGGATTTCTCTTTTTCTTGGCATATCAGATATTGCATGTGTTTTCACCCGATATCTCAATTCTTTATGTATTAATTTACTTTGCTTAGAATAATTGAGAGTTTATGACTATAATATGCCAAGTATTTTCCTGTATTTGAAATAGTAGGATAGCTTCTTTCCTCGTGCGATGAAAATGTACACTATCAAAGACTCCCATAAAGGTACATCTTTCCTTCTCTGACTTTGTGTTTCTAGAATTTTTAGATAAGAGAAGAGGTTTTTGATAAGATGGCCAAATTGACCATATGCTAGTTGAACCTAGAACCTAAAAACTCTGGCATTCTCTCTAGGTTGCAACACCATAAGAATCAAGCAGTAAAACTTATGAATTTTGCGCTGTAATTGTATATTCACTGCTTATGTGCTGAATTTACAATATGCCTTGCCCTCTACGTGCAAGTAAAAAATTTACCTTGTCCTTCATGGTATAAGTAAAACAATTGTGTACTGCATCTTAGGGGGAGTGTATCAGATGAGGGTGACTAGGCCCTAGTAAGGTATAAGGTTTGACTTTTGACTTATCTTTCATTGATTTTCTCTCTTGTCTAGAAAATCTGGTTGCTATTTGTCATATCGTTGAAAGTCATACCTTGTGGGTTAAGTCCTCACACACACACGCATTGCATGAGTTGAGTCATCTATTTAAATTTTTTGTGTCCAGGAAAATATTTGTGCTGATTAAACTCTCAACTCTCTTTTATATCTCTACTTAGTTTTGAGATGCTCCTTGATTGTGTTATCATGGATTATACATGCGTGTTCTGAAACTGACTTGAGAAAAATTAAATTCTTCAAATTTTTCTTCAGTTTTCTGTTTTTCAGTGTGAAGCGTCGGGATGGTCTCTCCTGACAACCGAACGGGAGTAGCTCAGTTGGCCAGAAGGTTCTATTCACGTTCGGACGTGCGAGACCTATCTGCTTATTTCCGAGGCAGCGCACGTCCGGACGACGTTAATGACCCGTCCGGACGGGGACCCCACAGGCTATATATATACCTTGGTCCCCGCACTTTCTCCCTACCCCACCAAAAAAGTCATCCTTTGGCCTCTTGTAAGTAATTTCTTGCGAGCTTTTGGGATTATCTTGCTCCTTCTTGTCTTTTTGTGCATTAATCTCACATTCCAGGTATTTTTTTGGTATTTTTCTCTTCGGTTTATTTTTAGTTGTTAGAATATTGATTTTTTTTTGGAATGTTGTTGAGATTATGAGATGCATATGTGTGATATCTGCTGTGTTGAGACTATTTGTGGTAGTATTTTTGGGGACTCCAGTGTGATACTTTCTGTTTGTACTTTTAGAACAGTCCTCTTTACTGCCATTATACTGCTCAAATTTTTGTGACCTAACAAGATTATTTTTTGATTATTTTTCTTGGGAAATCTTGTTGGTCTCTTTTGCAGAATCATGTCTGCAGGCAGTCCACAACGCAGAGTTCGCTAGAGGACAAAGGGAGATAGGGTAGCTATCAGAATCAAAATCATGGACCGCCCAATCATTGCCGAGCGGAATGTGGTCCGCTTTGACATTATGGTGGCTCCTCTGGATAGCATCCATGACACTATCCAGACATATCATTGGGAATATTTGCACAGCTGCGCCTGTGTTGTGTACACTAGGCTAGTGCGACTTTTCTATGCCAACCTAGAGGTGGTGCAGGACGATGACCGCAAGTTGGTACTTCAGTCCACTGTTCTTGGGCATATTATCACTGTTGATCCCCAGATCATCAACCAGGTCATAGGAGTACCTATTCTCGAGATGCCAGCCAGCCCCTACAATGAGGTAGTACTTCCTCCTTCTATGGAAGATCTCCGAGAGTTCTTCCACGCAGTTCCACAGGGAGAGGAGTTCGCCACTACCATCAGGATCGGTGCAGTTTCAGCTCCTCATCGGATGTTGGCCAAGATCATTTAGCACAACCTATGGCCAGTCGTCAGGTACAGTGATCTGATTTTCAAAAGGGCCCAGTTTGTCTATGCCATTCATCTTTGCTTGCCCTTTTGCTTGTGCAAGCATATTTTGGGAGTCATTTTGGAGGCCCATGATGAGAGCAATACCGGTCTTCCTTTCGGCTGCCTGCTCACTCAGATCATACTATAGTCAGGCATCAGTATTGCTGGAGAGCCAAAGATGAAGATCCAGGATCCACTCAGCAAGCAGACGGTGATGAAGTCCAATGCTCAACTGCGGAGAGATGATCCGGATGACGATATGCCCTAGCCACCTCTTATTCCTGTCCGCATCCCGAGAGTGGCTTCCTCTTCCCAAACTACACCGTCACCTCAGCCGGATGTCAGCTATTCTCAGATTATAGAGGCTCTGTTAGCTATCCAGGGAGGCATGAGTTCCATGCAGCTGTCCATGTCATCCATGTAGCAGTCTATCTCTACCATGTAGTAGGAGGTTCACTCCATCAACCTTCGAGCAGAGCAAAATCAGCTGGACCTCTAGGAGTGCCTCAAGTTCCACCACCCATCCAGTAGTGATTACAAGGACGATGCTCCGATGGCCGAGGATGCTTGAGTTTTCCTTTTGTTTTGTGGCTATTTTTTTTTCAGTTTTTGAGACATTTATGTTATTTTTTGCTACGCTTGTTAAACTCTTGGATTATATTACTCTGTTTACCCTGGTCCTTTTGAGACCGTTAGGGGGAGTAATTTTTGATGTGGTTATCTTTATTGCTATGTTTTACCCTTTGTCCCTTTGTGACAAAAAAGGGGAGCAATTTTTATTTTTGGACCGGGATTGTAATTTTAACCAGTCAAGTGATTTTTGTCCCAAAATGGCCAAAGGGGAAGTTTGTTAGTTTGTAATTGGCCACATTCTGTTGGAAACAATCACCTCGTTGTAAAGATGCTTTTTAACAGAGATTTCACTATTCAAAAAGATTCTGTGCAGATTACAAGTCAGAAAATTCGATTCCCTGTCAGTCGTCCGGACGACGTGTCATCCCGTCCCGACACCCAGCTGTCCAAAGTTTCAGCCGTCTGGACGACGTGTCATACCATCCGGACGCCCATCAGACTAAAGCATCATCCGTCCGGATGATGTGGATTCCCGTCTGGACCTTCCTCTGTGTCGAGAAGCTTCGAACTACTCCAGCTTGCATCCGTTCGAACGTTTCAGCAGCCCCTCTGGATGTAACGCCCTGCTTTTGCAAAAAGCGTAGGTGAAAATTTTCGAATTTCCACAAGACATTACTAACTTATCAGAGGTAATTATTGGCAACGGAATGAATGTAATATAAACTGGGAATAGGTTGACACTTCAGAGCTACTACTGAAATACCTCAAATATATATATAATGAGTTAGTCAGCAAAATTATATAGACAGTAATACCAGTCATGCCACACAGGGCTAAATAATTATACAAGCCAAATATCTATATATAACAGAAGAATTATAAATATTGTCTTAAGTTAAGCTAATGGACTATAACAGGGTAGTCCCAAAATATAGGCTATCCAGCCTTACAAAACTGAACCAGGAACCATCTATGTGTCGGGATAGTCCTGATAATCCTCTTCTTCCTCATAGCCTGAACCATTACAAGTACCACACAAAGAGAAGAAAACAACATAAACACTAAAGTAAGTCCGCTGTTTCCAATAATAATATGAGTGCTGATTTATTTAGTTAATGCAACATAATGCAATGGCCGTATAATCACATGTATATACAGAATATAATCCATGATCGCGAGTCATAGACATAAAATGAACATAAATGTAATCATAAAGCAATGATAGTTTTAAGGGTTTAGTTTTAGGTATTTCCCTTTTTCCACTACTTTGTTGGCCTTGGCACGGTTAGCGTGTTATTTGAAACCTTGGTTTCCTCACTTAACTTTTAATTATAATCTTTGGGAGCCTTGGCTCCTGGAAACCTTGGTTTCCCTGGTGACCTTGGTACACCAGTTTTGTATTTATTATTCTTTTCAGGTATCTCCTCATTCACTGAGAATCTTTGAACTCATGTGAAGCCTCGCATACCCACCGTGGATTTTGATCCAACAACTTGTTATTAGACAGGTTATTAGAAATAATAAAATATGCAAAATCACATGCGTAAACAATTAAATAAAACAGTAAACATAATATTATAGGAAAATCAACCAGCTTCGTCCTCAGTAAGTATAGAGATACTTACTAGTTTCTGCTCCAAAAGTCTTTCTCTATAACTGCATAATTCCAATCATATGGTAATACTAAATTAGTGAAATGATGCTACAAATATGTTCACTATATTTATCCTTAAAGTATCATTTTAACCGTTGTCCTAATACTTCCATTTTTGGTTCTCTTAATCAAGATATTGAATGCCATCTTAGGTTATTGAATAATGAAACTAAGACATCCCTTTTTACTAGCCATTAACTCCACTAGTATGTTGATATATATATATATATATATATATACACAACTCTCATTCATACCCTTATGTAGCCAAAATAATACTTTCCACACACACATGCATTAGCCATATACCATTTACACTTACTTACTAGTTCATACTTTAATATTCTGATTCATGCAGGGAATTCCAGCACACAACACACACACACACACACACACACACCTTCCTTTTCATAAATCAATACACCCATATTTCAACAGCTCACTTCCACACAAAAGTATTAAAGCAAAGCTACTATCTTGCTTGTTTAAAGCTTCATGAGTGTAATTCTTTCAAGAGGAGAAATTACCCATGATTCTTGGGAACACATACTGAATTTTAGAGAGTAGAAAGGGAGATTCACTTACCAAGATTCGTACCCAACAGATTGGATGAAAGAAGGAGGTCTAACTCCAAAGCAAAGTGCTTGAAATGAGTTGGAAGCTGCTGGCTTTCGAGCTAGAATTTGAGAGAGGTTTCTGATGTTGATTATTGGTGTTTTGTTGAGAAACAAGAGGAGATTTAAGGCTTTATTTCTGGCTATAGGTGCTGGCTTCCACAGAAGAATGAGAGAGATTTTTCCATGGGAGATTCAGTACCAAAACAGTGAAGGGGAGGGGAGCTTACGTGAGTGGTATGGGGAGAATTTAGGCTGATTTTTGGTATCCCATGCAAGCTATATATAATAACCACGAAGGGCTGAGATCAATCCAGCACAAATCCTTCCAAGGGTCTGATCTTTGGCAGCAAGAGAGAGAAATATCCATGCTAATATCCAAGATTAGATTTTCTTCCATATCTTGAGTCATGATTAAATTGTACCACCATATCTAGTTCAATTTCAACCAAACTAAGCTAACTTAGGCTAACTAAATAAGTTTCAATCATCTGGAACCGTCCATAAGCAATGGGTTCAAAATCAAAGGTAAAAATCACTTTTCTGCTGTTTACCCGTAAGCTGCATCGCACTGGATAAAATCGCTCGATCGAAACTTAGTTGATCGATTGACATCGACCTATAATCGCTCGATCGACCAGAAAGTCGCTCGATCGACTTCGCTTTACTGATCCAACTTTCTACATGCATAACTACATAATTCTATTAGACTAAGAGCAATTCTTAAATCTTATATTTATGCATATATTTTAATAACTTCAGTGGGGTGTCTTTCTCGGGTATTACACTGGACGACTCTCAGTGTTCGACCAAGCTTCATATTTTCCTTCCAAAATCAAATATGGGAAGATTGATGCAACCTTCTGGACGCCAGCCTACCATGGTTCGGATGCACGTATGACAGATATGGAAATTGCGTACAACAGATCACCATCCAGACGGCCATCCTCCTGGTCTGGACGCGCGAAGCCTTTATAAGGAAATTACTTGCAACGGACGTGCGACAGTCCGGACGATAGTGCCTCACCGTCTGGAAGCAGATCTCAAGCAGGAAAGATGTTCAACGAAATTTTTGAAATTTCGGTCGCACAGTTGTCCGTCCGGACGGCCTATGACCACCTTCTAGACAGTGCCCAGCTTTATCAAGCCAGACGCTCATTTGAACCCTCAGCCTATAAATAGAGGCCCCTGCGCTTGAGAATTGCAATAATTCGGCATTGAATTCCACTATTGCTTAGAGAGTTATTTTGTGAGGTTATTGAGTTGAATTGTTCTCCCTAAAGCCGTTGTTGTGTGTGCTATTGCTGCACTTAAACTGAAGTCTATTTAGGGGTCGATCCTAAGGTAAATGATTCCATTGAAGACCCCTTCAGGTAGGAGACTGGTTGGGAGGCGTTCGTGTTAGGCTATACATTAGCGTGCAAGGTATGACCACTGCATCAGGGGTATGTGAGTGCTACTATGTTGTAACTAGTCTTGTCTTCAGAGTAGTGGATATCCTGGGTTTGGCTGCCCTGGAGTTGTTTTTCTCATCTTGAGGTTCCACTTCGTTAACAAAAATTCTTGTGTTATTTATTTTCCGCATTGTTAATTTTTGTTAACACTTTGTGCACACACTTGCTTTATTTTAGAAGTCAATTTCATTTTTCACACAGGAAAACTTAGCAGATATCAGACAAAAACTCTCAATCATATATAAGCATATTCAAATAATGTACAATGAACTGAGATATCAGGCAAAAACACATACAATATTTGAAAAGCTATATATAAAAAAATAAAATTCTGCATCTTCTCCCCCAATTGTTTTTTTATTTTTATTTTTTTTAAAAAAAATAAAATAAAATAAAAAAAACAACAACAAAGACATGCTTAAAAGGAAAAGAACATATGCCTAGACAAAGCATGTAGGTAAGAGCCAACATGTCCTCAGGGAGAAAGGTTTGACTATACTAAGACAGAAAAGCAGTGACATGTTTTCTCTGTCATCCCTAGAATGTACTTGCAGAAAATTCTCAAAGCAACCAAGAGAAAATCTAGGGATAGAAAATGTGGTTCCTCAAACAGAATGCAAGACAAAAATAGGATATAAGATATGACAATCAATGCAATGCAAACATACCTGGTATGCACTAGGATTTATGAACCAAAATCCTAGGCATGGGAGACCTCACCTACTAGGTGAGTCCACTCCCCCTCAAGGGGTGAATGGTCTCATCCTTCCTTACCCATATCTTCTCTACCTGTGAGGCAGGGGTGTGAGGCATTTCCAAATTGATCAGTCTGACTAGGACACTCTTCATTATGTTGACAACCCTTCATTGGTCTGTTTCTTCTTGGACTTGTGAGACTTCATTCTGAAGCATTCGGCCTTGGTGTGACCATACTTACCACATAGATGGCATGAGGGAGAACCCCTTTGAGGATAATGCCATTGTTGCCGAAAAGCATGATGAGGCTTGGAAGGTTTAGAGCTAGACTTACCTGTCTTTTGCTCTGTTTTCTTGATCCAAGGCTGCTGATGTCGAATCTGAGGATAATGTGGCCTGAAGTGTCCAGAGACACCACAATGATAGCAGGTAGGCTGACTTCTTTTGCTGAAATGCTTCTTGAAAGATTCTGCAAATTTAAGATTAGCATTTTCACAAATAACAAAGCCCTTGCCTCTTGGAGATATATGCCTCCTATGGGGCGGGACATATTTATCTGAAGAGGTTTTCTCAATAAAGCCCTTTTTGGAATCCTCCTGCTTCTTCCAAGGTCTGTGGGATTTTAACAAATAACACTTTGGT
The DNA here is from genome assembly GCF_958979055.1 of Alnus glutinosa. NCBI lineage: Eukaryota > Viridiplantae > Streptophyta > Magnoliopsida > Fagales > Betulaceae > Alnus > Alnus glutinosa. The sequence continues at coordinate 10,212,770 of NC_084897.1, forward strand.
CTAATGTGACCAACCTTCCCACAATGATGACAAATAGGAACAAAACTTACCTTGTGTTCCTGAATCCTTAGAGTTAGGCTTCACACAGTTATTTAAGCAAGAAATATCTAAACAAGCTGCATCTACTATCACAGGCTTTATATCAACAAAATCTAATTCAGAATCAGAAGCATGTGAAGTAGAAGTACTTAAATCATTAACAATTAAATCAGGCTTTTTAGAAATATCTGTATGAATACAAAGCATGCTTTTCAAATTATTACTACAGAATTTTTCCAATAGATCCTCTGATTCTTTTAATTTATTCTCTAGTGCATCAACAGTATTAAAAAGCATGGTATTCTCAGATTTCAAAGAGTCAATCAAAACATGTGATTCAGGTAATTGTAAAATCAAAGACTCTTTTTCTTGCTTAATCTTCTTGAGTTCTTTATTGGATTTCTTAAAGAGTTTACTTATCAACAAAGTATCTTTAGAGAAATCATAAGAATAATCTTCAGAGAACTCAAGAAGATTTATGTTAGAAGAAGTCATGGATGACACTTAAGAAATAAATCTAAAACACAAGTGTAACTTGCTTTGATACCAATTGAAAATAATTTATTGACTTCTAATTTAAACCAAGTGTAACGCCCCGCCTTTTACAAAAAGGCGTAAGTGAAAATTTCGGTTCTCACGTGACATTACGACCTCATCAGAGTTATAAATTGGCAACAGAATATTTTTTTTTATTTTTAAAAAGATACATCAGAGTTTAGTGAAAGACAAATGTAATTAATATATTACATTCCAAACTGATACAAAGAAATCATTGTAATCATTAGCTACATTAATAAACGGTTCTAACTCTTCAGTGCTAACAAAATCCAATGCTTGAGCTTTATACTCTTTCATGCCTGCATAATGGGCTATATGGGTCAGTCAACTGCTTTCAATAATAAGATGATTACTGATTTATTTAACAATATACAATGCAACAATATGATGTAATGACAGTTTTATAGGCACAATCTTAATTATTTTCTTCTTGCACTCCTCTCACACCAGGGCCATTAAATCCCAGTTCGTTTAAGCGGCTAATTATTGGAGCACGAACTCCTCTCCATGTTTTCTTATCTTTTCCGCACTAGTAGTCAAAGTAGCATACTTAGTACATTGGTCATCTCGACAACCAAGTACATTGACCATCCCGACAGTCAATTAAGTAGCCATAACTTGCCTAGCACATTGACCATCCCGACAGCCAACTTGTACTTATTATTATTTTTCGCACAGGCGGTATGCCTGTCCATTGGTCATCCCGGCAACCAACTTGTTATTAACCCTGCATCAGAATTATTAATAGTATGCAATATACTATTCCTATGCATATAATTAAATAAAGCATAAATCACAACATTATAGAAAACAACCACACATATCATTCTAAGTGAGTAAGGAGTACTCACAGTTATTCTCCGCAGTCTCTTACCTTTGCAATAAATCTATCCACAAAATAATATGTATATTAATTATCTATCAAACAAATCATTGTTTATAGACCCTCATCTCTTTATATTTATTATTATTGATCACTTCATTATGTTTGAGATGATCACCTATAACAATCTTAAAATCTTGGTTCATGATTTGATGACGAGGCTATATGACTAATACCACCAAATATGAACTTAAAGGATTAAAATATATCATAAGGACAATAAGAGTAAATACGATCAACTCATGAAAGTCATGAGGACAATGAAATATAAATACGATCAACTCATGAAAGTCATGAGGACATTGAAATATTAAAGGAAATATAAATACGATCAACTCATGAAAGTCATGAGGACATAAAATGTAAAAGGAAATATAAATATGATCAACTCATGAAAGTCACGAGGACATTGAAATATAAAAGTAGTTTATATTACTTTTTATTGTAATTCTTTTTATCTCTTAAGCTTATTGGGTCTTTACACAATTCATAAAACAAGTAACTTGGAAACTATATAAAATAAATTAAAGTCTTATTTAACAACTTACCAAAAAGTCCTTTCATTATCTATTTGAATTCAGGATTTCCGTCCAAATGGAGGGTAGATTACTTCGACCTACTTTTTGATAGTCAAACCTACTCCGATTGACGTGAAATTTTGAGGGTAGATAGAAGACTTTAAGACAAACACTTTCTCTTTTTAGTTCGACTCAATCCGAGTTCGTTATGACTCAGTTCTGGTTAGTGAAAGTTTCTGGTTTTCTTTCTATTTTCTGGGTATTGGCCAAGTAAGAAGAGTAGAGAGGGGGGAGCTGTTTTGGTTTCACTCAATCCTCACCTAGGCCAAGTAGTGTAAAAAGGAAAGACTAGATTATTTTTGCATGAAATTTTCACTTGTCATAAGGTAGAATGGAAGGTAAGGCTTGACTCATATTTATAGGAGTCTTAGAACATCAAGGAAATGAAAGAAATTCGTGCATAAGTGTTGGAGGGTTGCTGGAAAATTCAGATATCAAGGGAAGATTCCTATCACATGGATTACCAAGGCTTTCCATGCCTTTACACTTAAATAATCAAATTGCCAACATCATGGACTATGCTTTCACTAAAATTCAAACACTAGTTGGTGGGTAATGATTTAAGTATATGGAAGGTTGTCCTAGGTGTTGAATCTTCATATCTTTCACTATCCTATTTAATCATATCTAACTAGGATGATTTATTAAATGGCATTCTTAAAGCATAAAAATAGGTCTTCCACATGTTGAGTTGGATGATAGCTCATGTAATAATCATGACTATAGGAAGATAACATGTGGTAGGTGGGTTGGGTTTGTGGATAGCAATTGGAATGAGTTTGATTGAGTTCAAAGATAGGCCTATTAAGGATCAATGTGAATTTCCATTTATAACAGGGGTAGTATTTTTCATGGGTGTTTTCATGGCCTTAACGATGTCCCCAAATTATGAAATTCGGAGGGTATCTAGAGGACTTCAAGACGAGCGTCCCAGTTTTTGAATCGACCAAAACGGAGTTCGTTTGGCCCTGCTTCGATTGTTCCAAAGTTTAAGGTCCGTTTATTGAATTGAAACTATAAACATTTTTTAATCAATGAATATTTATTTTCATAAATATTCATATTTCTTCTTTTGCCTTATTATTAGGTCTTAAATCGAATTTAAGACATTAAATCTTATGTCTTAAAATCTGGGGCGCTACACCAAGTGTGTGTTTGTGTGCAAACAAATATCTTAAATGCGGAATTTAAATGAGACAAGATATTTGCTACAAAGTGGAAACTCTATGGAGAGAAGAAAAACCACTCTAGAGCAGCCAAACCTAGGAAATCCACTATCCAAATCCGATCCCAGCTTTTCATGATTCTTTCTAGCGCACTACGGCTTTTCTTCAAAACAAAGCTAGTTACAAGAAACTCGTACTCATATAACCCTATGTAGTATTCATACCTTTAACTCTGACGTGTAACCCAACACGAACGCTTTCCAACCAGATCTTCCACCTGAAGGGGTTTTTGATGGATTCCTTTACCTTAGGGTGACCCCTAAGATAGACTTCACACAAACAACGAGCACACACCGGCAACCGACTTGAGAGCTAGCGGATCTTCGATTCTCCCTAAATACCCTCTCAAAGCATTATGGAATTCTATGTCGAATTCTATACAAAACACAAGACTAGAGCCCCCTATTTATATGCTTCAAGAGACCTCAAAAATTGCTAAGATTCGGACTCTAGCTTTCGAGCGACCGGACGGAAGTTAGCCACGTCCGGCCGGTTTTTTGCGACATCCTTCAGAAACAACGCCCTAAATCTGGTCAAACTCGGACTCTAACTGTGGACTGTCCGGACGAAAGTTAGCCTCGTCCGGACGGTTTTCTGCGACCGCCTTTCAGAAACAGCACAATTCTGGAGACCGTCCGGACGCTACTCTCTTTCCGTCCGGACGGTGGGCTGTCCGGATGTTTTTATTGGCCATCCTAAAATTCAAGTTGTAGGATTTTTTCTTAGCTTTCCAACAAAACCAATTTCGTCTCAAACCAATTCTCGAGCAGAGAGTTACAATAAAAACACTGAGACGTATGCAGAAAGCTTCCTGGAACCTGAAATGCGTCCGGACGGTGTTGCCCTTCTGTCCGGATGGTTGCTGTTTCCCGATCTGTGTCTGAATATGAAATCCAACTACTTTTCGAATACTGAATGGTATCTGGACGGTATTGCCACGTCGTATGGATGGATGCACTTGAACATTGGATTCTTCTCGAACTCTTAATAGTGTCCGGACGATTTGTCATTACGTCCGGACGAATGCAATCTTGAACAATTCGAAGTTTCTAGACACTGATGGGCGCCTGGACGGAAAGTTCTCATCGTCTGGACGAATGTTACTCAATGATGAGCGTCCAGACGGGAACACCACATCGTTCAGACGATTGCTTGGGATCCGACTTCTCTGAGTTGGAATCTGCACAAAATCTTCTTTGAACACTAAAATAGCCTTCATTAAGCTTGTGACACTTACAACTTGTCTTAATACGGCTCTTTCCACATCAGAGAAATAAACTCTGAATATCTGAAGACTCTAAAATATACGTGTGAAAGCAGTAACGTTACATAATAGTGATTTCGTCAACAGAATGCTGCCAAAAACTAACACTTCTTTTCTTCTTCCTCAGGTTCAGCTTCTCTGGGAGCTTTCATCATCTTTTCAGAAAACTTCTTCTTGAATTGGTCATCTCTCATTAGTCTTCTGAAATTTTTGGCCAATATAGCCACAGCTTTTTCTTCTTCCTCAGAGTCATCTTCAGATGAGGCTTCTACCTTTTTCTTGGAAGCTTTCAGGGCGATGGTCTTTAGCTTCTTGACCGTGGGCAGAGACAGCTCATAAGTTTGAAGAGATCCTACCAACTCTTCAATCTTCATTTCTTCAAGATCTTTGCTCTCTTCAATAGTAGTCACCTTGATCCTGAAACACTCAAGCAAAGATCTTAAAATCTTTTGGGTGAGTTTTACATCCGAGACAGGCTTCCCAAAACTCACCATTGAGTTTCTCAGGTCACTCATCTTGGAGTAAAACTCTCCAAATGTCTCTTCTTCCAACATCTTAATTTCTTTAAATCTGGAAATCAACATTTGAAGTTTGGCAGATTTTACAAGTTTAGTGCCTTCATATGTTGTTTCCAAGATTTGCCACGCTTCTTGAGCAGATTCACAGTTTGAAATTTTTGCAAATTCAGACGGTGAAAGTGCTTGACATAGAGCATGGAGGGCTTTATCATTTGAAAGACGTACGTTCTTCTGAGGGACTAGTTCGAGTGCTGCATCCACTGGTTTAGTCCAACCAGTTTCAACAATACTCCAACAGTCAATAGATTTCAAAAAGAACCGCATACGTGCCTTCCAATAGCCATAGTTCGTACCGTCAAATGCAGGAACAATATTAAGAGTTTGAGACATTTTAACAGATAGAAGTCAAAAATAACACTCAAGAATTGAATCTTAACAGAGTGTACCAAGCTCCGATACCAATTGAAAAAATGAAATTGACTTCTAATATAAAGCAAGTGTGTGTGTGCACAATGTGTTAACAAAATAATGCAGAAATTAAATAACACAAGATTTTTGTTAACAAAGTGGAAAACTCAATATGAGAAAACCCACTCCGGGGCAGCCAAACCCAGGACATCCACTATTTAGAAGACAAGACATGATACAAAGTAGTAACACTCACATACCCCTGATGTAGTGGTCGTACCTTACTCTCTAACGTGTAACCCAACACGAGCGCCTCCCAACCAGGTCTCCTACCTAAAGGGGTCTTCAATGGAATCCTTTACCTTAGGGCCAACCCTTAAGATAGACTTCACAACTGATCAAATCACACACTGGCAAAGCTAGAGAGCTAACAGATCTTCAATATCTCCCTAAACACCCTCTCTAAGCTGTGGAGAATTCACCACCGAATTCTATGTTGAAAGCATGCCTCAAGCCTCTTATTTATAGGCTTTGGAAACCCAAAATTGAGTAAAAAATGGATTCTGGGGCACGCGCGTCTGGACGGAATACCACGTCGTCCGAACGGCTGTCAAGGAACTGAAATAAATCCTTGAAAACTTCACAGAATCTTCTCGAAGAACATAGCTGAAGAGTAGACTCTGGATAAAGCAGCATCCCTAAGAAAGCAGCAACATTACATAGAAGTGATTTTGTCCAACAGAATGCAGCCAACACAAAAACTAACAAACTCCCCCTTTGGCCATTCTAGGACAAAAATCACTTGACCGGTTAAAAATACAATCCCGGTCCAAATCAAAATTACTCCCCCTTTTTGTCACAAAGGGACAAAGGGTAAAACAGAGTAATGAGAAAAACCACACAACAATTGCTCCCCCTCAATGTCCCAGAAGTACAAGGGTAAACAGAGTAATAATATCCACAGACAAAAACTTTCTAAAATTAGAAAAAAAAAAAAGAAGAGAAAAGTCTACAAGTGGCCCAAAAGAAGAGATAAAGCTCATCTTTAATCTTGAGACCTTTGGAATTTTGAACATCCGATAACAACAGTCAGTTTTCCAAAGGATCCATCTGTCAAACATTATGCTGGGAGCCGCTGGATGTCATATTCCTGAACCAAAACCAACCAGAAATATCTCCAAAAATACCATTATATCCTGTTAGTTTCAAAAGTAATGTGGTATTTAAGACGGCTGTCAAATGGATGCCAAAGAAAAATATAAGCAATACAGCTATTCATAAGGCATAAAAGATCAGCCGAGCACGCTGACAGAAAAGGATTTTCATGCACCCTATTTCAAGAAAATATCCCAACAAATATTCCAATATTCTAAAAGCACAAAAACTTAAAAGAATAATGGAAGACACAATGAAGATCATGGGATGAGAAGAGATGTGCAAAGAATGCCAAAATCTAGGGAGAAATCCACTAGAAAAACACACAACATGATATGATAAATCAATAAAAATGAAAAGATGTGTGTATGGCAGAGAAAGAGAAGCAAGTCTTAAACCTATAGAGATCCTGTCCGGAAGTGCAACTGCTAGGTTAGCATATGGCAAGTCTGCTCTCGTCTGGACGAAGAATAGGTCCGTCTGAATGCTTCACACTTGAAAATCTGAAACTTGAGGAAAATATGCAGAAAAATATTTTTCCCAAAAGTTAGCTTCAGAACGCGCATGTATAATCAACTAATAAAGCAGTCAAATAGCATTGCAAAAATATGCAAAGATATAAATGAGAGTTAAGTATTCAATAAGCACAAATTTCCCTGCAGATAGAAATTTTAAATAGATTACTCAACTCATACAATGCGTGTGTGTGTGTGAAGACTTTCTCAATAAGGTATGAAATTCACTGATATGACAAAAAGCAACCAGATTTTCCAAACAAGAGAGAAAATCAATGAAAGATCAGCCAAAACTCGAACCTTATCTTACTAGGGCCTAGCCACCCTCATCTGATACACTCCCCCTAAGATGCAACACCTAATTGTTTTACTTGTACAATGAAGGACAAAGTAAAATTTTTACTTGCACGTAGAGGGCAAGGCATATAGCAAATTCAGCATATAAGCAGTGAATACACAATTTAAAAGCGCATAATGCATATGATTTATTGCTTGATTCTTATGGTGCTGCAACCTAGAGAGTGGCAGAATTTTTAGGCTCTAGGTTCAACTAGCATGTGGTCAATTTGACCATCTTAATCAAAGACCTCTTCTCTTTATCTAGAATTTCTAGAAGCAAAAAGTCAGAGAAGGAAAAGATATACCTTAGGGGAGTCTTAGATAGTGCACATTTTCATTGGATGAGGAAAGTAACTATCTATCATTAAGATGCAACATGAAAACTTAGCAGATATCATGCATAAACTTTCAATCATATATAAGCATATTTAATCAATGCACAATGAACTGAGATATCAAGCAAAAACACATGCAATATCTAAAAAGCTATCAAAAGAAAAAAATAAAGTTTCGCATCTTCTCCCCAATTTTTTTTTTTTTTTTTTGTTGAAAAATGAGACAAAAAAAAAAAACAACAAAGACATGCTTATGGAAAAGGAAATGACATCTAATCCCAGCTTGTAAGGTAAAACCAAACCTGTCCTCATGGAGAGAGGTTTAGAAATACTAAGACAGAAAAGCAGCCGCCCGACGTGCTTTAACTATCATCCCCAAAAAAATATATCTGCAGATGTTTCTCAAGAAAACTAGAGAAAATATGGGGATAGAATAAAAAGTTCCTCAAATAGAATGCAAGGCATGAATAAGATATGACATGATAAACGATGCAATGCAAACATACCTGACATGCACTAGGATTTAGGAACCAAAATCCTAGGCATGGGAAGACTTCACCTTTACTAGGTGAGTCCACTCCCCCTCAAGGGGTGAATGGTCTCATCCTTCTTGACCCATACCTGCTTGACTCGTGGCGGTAGCTTGCAGGTCTTGCCTGAAAAAATAATATGGACTTCTAATTTTAACAAATGTGTGTGAACAGTGTGCAACAAAATATTAAATGCAGAATTAAAGGAGACAAATATTTTGTTGACGAAGTGGAAACTCAATTAAAAGAAAAACCACTCCGGGGCAGCCAAACCCATGATATCCACTATTCAGAAGACAAAGCTAGATACAAGACAGTAACACTCACATATACCCGATGCAGTGGTCGTATCTTAATCTTTGATGTGTAACCCAACACGAACGCTTCCCAACCAAGTTCTCCTACCTGAAGGGGTCTTCAATGGAATCCTTTATCTTAGAGCCGACCTCTAAGATAGACTTCACAGCTGATCAAATCACACACTTGGCAAAGCTAGAGAGTTAGCAGATCTTCAATATCTCCCTAAACACCCTCTCTAAGCTGTAGAGAATTCACCACCGAATTCTTGCAGTTCTCAATGCCCAGGGGCCTCTATTTATATGCTGGGGGCTCAAATGAGCGTCAGGCAAAATATACCTGGGCGCCGTCCGGAAGGTGGACATGGGCCGTCCGGACGGACAACTGTGCGACAAGAATTTTTGAAAATTTCGCGGGGAAATCTTTCCTGTTTAAGAGCTTCGTCCGGACAGGATGGCATATCGTTCAGACGGTCGTACGTCCGCTGCAATTAATTTCCTTATAAGGCTTTCGTGCATCCGAACCATGGGGGATGAGCGTCTGGACGGCTATTCTTCAACACTCAATTTCCATATCTGCAATGCGCGTGTCCGGACCATGATAGGCAGTCGTCCGGACGGTTGAAGTCGAATCAGCAATTTCCTTCTTTTTGATGAATGCGCGTCCGGACCACAGCTGTCAGATGTCTGGGCGGTGATATTTGAAATGCGATTCTTGCCTTATGGAGATGCGCATCCGGACGGGATACCACATCGTCCGGACGGTTGATTGATCTTCCCTTTCTTAGAACTTGGAAAGAAATCTAAAACTGATCGAGTATTGAGAGGCGTCTGGACGTGCAGCTGAAACGTCCGGACAGATGCAAGCTGGAACAGACGCTTCTTGATACAGTGTAGGGGTCCTGACAGAAAGAGCACGTCGTCTGGACGGATGATGCTAGTCTGTCTAGCGGTCCGGACGGTAAGACACGTCGTTCGGACGGATGGAACAATGGACAGATGGGCGTCTGGACAGGATTGCTGGATCGTCCGGATGGCTAACAGGGAACTGAAAATCTTCTGACTCTCAAGACTCTGAATAGTGGAATCCATGTTTACAACATCTTTAAACTTAAGTAATTTTGTCCAAACACAGAATGAGACCAAAATACTAACAAGTGTGTGCGAATAGTGTGTGTGAACAGTGTGCAACAAAATATCAAATGCGAAATTAAAGGAGACAAATATTTTGTTGACGAAGTAGAAACTCAATCAAGAGAAAAACCACTTCAGGGCAGCCAAACCCAGGATATCCACTATTCAGAAGACAAGACTAGATACAAAGTAGTAACACTCACATACCCCTGATGCACTGGTCGTACCTTGCTCTCTAACGTGTAACCCAACACGAGCGCCTCCCAACCAAGTCTCCTACCTGAAGGGGTCTTCAATCGAATCCTTTACCTTAGGGCCAACCCTTAAGATAGACTTCACAGCTGATCAAATCACACACTGGCAAAGCTAGAGAGCTAGCAGATCTTCAATATCTCCATAAACACCCTCTCTAAGCTGTGGAGAATTCACCACCGAATTCTATGTTGAAAGCATGCCTCAAGCCTCTTATTTAGAGGCTTTGGAAACCCAAAATTGAGGCAAAAACAGATTCTGGGGCACGCGCGTCTGGACGGGAGCCTTGGGCCGTCCGGACGGGCCAAGTTTTACTTGTCTAAAAAGTATTATGGAATTTTCTGCAGGGCCGTCCGGACGGGAAAATATTTCCGTCCAGACGCTTTTAGTGGCCATCCGGATGGTCAGTTGATAGAATTTTTTGTCAACTTTCCAACGACACCGATTTCGTCCCAATCCGATATTTGAGTAAAAATTTATGATCAAAATATCGGAGGGAGTCCGGACGGCTTGACCGAGCGTCCGGACGGTAAACTGCAACCGCCTTTCCAAAGTAGTACTGAAAGCTTCCATAACAAGGCCGCGTCAGGACGGTTTTGCCCTAGCGTCCGGACGATTGCACTTTGGCTGCACGAAATTACCATAATAAGGCTTGGAGCGTCCAGACCTTGAAGGTTGAAGTCCGGACGATTGAACTAGTGCACACAATTTCCATATATGAAGCTTGATCGTCCGGACCATGAAGACTGCCGTCCAGACGGTTGAACTTTGTATGTACATCTTGCCTTATAGAGAACATCGTCCGGACAGGATCACACATCGTCTGGACGGTAGCAACCGTCTTCCCATAACTGTGTCTTGAGTCAGAAACCCTAATGCTTGTCAAACACTGAATGGCGTCTGGACGGTATAGCCACGTCGTCTGGACGGATGCGCTGGAACACTGGGGTCTTCTCAAACTCTGAAGAGCGTCCGGATGATTTGCCATTACGTCCAGACAGATGAAACCTTGAACTGGTCGAAGCATCTAGACACTGATAGGCGTCCGGAAGGAAAGATCTCGTCGTCCGGACGGATGTTGCTGACTGATGAGCGTCCGAACGGAATACCACGTCGTCTGGACGGCTGTCAGGGAACCGAAATAAATCCTTGAAAACTTCACAGAATCTTCTCGAAGAACATAGCTGAAGAGTAGACTCTAGATAAAGTAGCATCCCTGTGAAAGCAGCAACATTACATAGAAGTGATTTTGTCCAACAGAATGCAGCCAACACAAAAACTAACATTTACCTTAGGGCCAACCCCTAAGATAGACTTCAGATTAAGCGCAGAAACAGCACACACAGCAACGGCTTCAGAGAGATCAACTCAGCTCAATAATCTCACAATATAGCTCTCTAAGCACTAATGGAATTCAATACCGAATTCTTACAGTTCTCAAGCCTAGGGGCCTCTATTTATAGGCTGAAAGCTCAAATGAGCGTCTGGCTTGATAAAACTGGGCGTTGTCCGAATAGTGGTCATAGGCCGTCCGCACGGACAACCGTGCGACTGAAATTCAAAAAATTTTACTGCAAAATCTTTCCTGTTTGAGAGCCGTGTCTGGATGGTGTTGCCTTGTTGTACGGACGGTCGCACGTTCGCTGTAAGTAATTTCCATATAGAGGTTTCGTGCGTCTGGACCAGGAGGATGGTCGTCTAGACAGTTGATCTAATGCACGCAATTTTCATATTTGATACACGCGCGTCCAGACCATGATGATTGGCATCCGGACGTCTGGATTTGAATTGCGATACTTGCCTTATGGATGAGAGCGTCCTGACGGGAATCCATGTCGTCCGGACGGTTGCAACAATCTTCCTATATCTGTGTTTTGGAAAGAAATCTTGAAGCTTTGGTCGAACACTGAGGGTCGTCCGAACGGGTTGCTCAATCATCCGGACGGATGCAAGCTGGAGCAGTTCGAAGCTTCTCTACACAAAGGAAGGTTCGGATGGGTATCCACGTCGTCCGGAAAGATGATGCTTTAGTCTGATGTGTGTCTGGATGGTATGGCACGTCGTCCAGACGGCTGGTGCTTTGGACAGCTGGGCGTCTGGACGGTATGACACGTCGTCCAAACGACTGGCAGGGAACCGAATTTTCTGACTTGCAAACTGTGCAGAATCTTCTGAAAACACTTCTGAATATCGGAATCCCTGTTAAAGAGCATCTTTACAAGGAAGTGATTTTTTCCAACAGAATGCGACCGATTTCAAACTAACAAATTCAATACCGAATTCTATAAAGAATACATGCCTAGAGGCCTCTATTTATAGGCTAAAAAGACCTAAATCGAGTCTGTCTCTGATTTCTCTAGGCAGCATCCGGACAAAAGCATAGAGCGTCCAGACGATCAGTTGTACAACTGCCTTTCCATAACACGCTTCACGCGTTTCCATTATTATGGCCACGTCCAGATGGTGTTGCCCTAGAGTACGGACGGTTGCAACTTGTCTGGACGTAATTGCCTTATCAAGGACTGCATCCGGACAGTGTTGCCCTAGAGTTCGGACGGATGCAAATTGTATGCACGTAATTTCCTTATCAAGGATCTCGGTGTCCAGACGATGTTGCCCTATCATCCGGACGGGTGCAAGCTGTCTTCCCACTCCGTGTCTGCAAAGGAAAACTAGAATCTTCTCAAACACTGAAAAGCGTCCAGAAGTGTTGCCATGACATCCAGACGGATGTAACTTTGAATTGTTCAGAAGCTTCTCGACAATGATGGGCGTCTGGACGTTTTACTGAGCCGTCCTGATGGAAACAAAGGATCTGACTTTTCTGAGTTGGAATCTGCACAGAATCTTCTTTGAACACTGAAATAGTCTTCTCTAAATACTTTGAAGATTTTGAAATATACGGCATCCCTGTTTAAAACAACAACATTACATGATAGTGATTTTGACAACAGAATGCAGCCAACAAAACTAACAAACTCCCTCTTTGACCATTCTGGGATAAAAATCACTTGACCGGTTTAAAAATACATCCCTAGTCCAAAAATAATGTTGAGGATGTGCTTCCATAAGCAGAAGGGCTTCCTCATAGCTAGCACATACAGGAAACGAGCCCTCTTCAATACAAGCTCACTCTTACGAGTTGTGGGCCATAGATTGTGCAAAACAATCTTCGCGAGCAACTGGTGAGGGGGAAAGAAGGAACCAATCTTGATATGAGCATGTGCTCACTCATCGCCCTATGGATGAGCATGAAATAAATGCCTAAGCTGCCCCAAGCTAGGAGACTCCAAAACCTCTGAAAAAGGATTGGCTGAAATAGGAAGCACGAGAACCCCGATGATGGAACTGATAACCTGAAGATCAATCTTATGCCCTTGAACAGTAGACTGAAGTATGATCGCACTGCCATCATCTTGAACTACCTCTAGGTGCCCATAAAAATCACGTACAAGCCTGGGATACACCAGACATGCACAATTGTAAGGGTATCCCCAATGATTTGCCTGGATTATTGCAGCAATGAAATCTAGAAGAGCCATCATAATATCTACTCTGAGTATGTTCTTTTCTAGGATCCCTTGCCTATTCTCCACTTTAGCCTCAGTGGCAGCCATTCCTTCTTCTATCCTCTGACTTACCCTATGCTAAGAACTGCCTAAAGACATATTTCTGAAAATATAAAGAAATATATGGCCAAAAAAAAAATGCCACAACCAGTTAAAACTTGTTAGTTTCCAAAAAAAAAACCAGCATTATGACGGCTGAAAAATGGACTTTCCAAAAATTACACATGAACATCAAATAGCCCAGAACAGTTTAAATAACTAACAAAACATATATCCCAACCTCAGCAGCATAAAATATAAACAATTTCATGTGTTATTTGTCTCAACAAAAATGTTCCAAAATAATCTTAATATTCAAACAGTTAAGAAACACAAAAAAGAATAGAAAAGAGCTAAAAAAAAGTACCTGGAATGGAGAGAAAATGCACAAAATGACAAAAGAATACGACAACTCGTGAGAAGGCATGAGAAAATCGCACAAAACATCAAAACTCAAGAGAAAAAAGTGAAAAATAATAGGCTTGTGCGGCGCAAGGGAGAAAAGAACGCGACTTAAAACTGTAGGGTATCCGTCCAGACGCATAACTTACCTGTTCGGACGGCAACTACCATGTCAGCACTCAGCAAGACCGCGCGCGTCTGGACTTGTAACTTAGCCATCTAGGCGTCTGAGCCGCACGTGTCTGGACACAAGAGTAGGTTCGTCCAAATGCTTCACACTGAAAAACTAAAACTAGAGGAAAATTTGCAAAAAAAAATATTTTCCTTAAAGTTAGCTTCAGAACACGCATGTATAATCAACTGATAATGTAGTCAAACAGCATTTCAAAAATATGCAAAGATATAATTGAGAGTTTAAGTATTCAATAAGCACAAATTTCACTACAGATAGAAAATTTAAATAGATTACTCAATGCATGCAATGCGTGTGTGTGTGAAAACTTTCTCAATAGGGTATAAAGTTCTCTGATATGACTTAAAGCAACTGAATTTTCTAAATAACAGAGAAAATCAAAGATAGATCAGTCAAAAGTTAAACCTTATTATGCTAGGGCCTTGCAACCCTCATCTGATACACTCCCCCAAAGGTGCAACACTTTTCTTTTACTTAGTCTTTTAGTGACCGTCTATTTCCGCAATGATTTGGTCACTGATTGTTTCTTTAGGAATGATGCGTGCCAAATATTGTATATTTGGACCCCTTAATTCACATTTGTTAAACCTTTAGTTTTGTTATTTTTTAATGTTTTTGGTTAGCTTTTGTATTTTGGTATTTTGCAAATCATTGAGAAGAAACAACAGTTTTAAAGTGAAAAATACAAAGTTTGGAAGGAGGTACACTTTGAGAAGACCTAGATGATATGGTTATGTTTAACCAAATCAATGAAAGGATTAAATCGAAATTTCTCTAATTAGAGTCAAAATAGGATTGGATTAAATTTTAGGTTTTGCACAAGTCATAGCATTTTGACCATAAATTTCAGCTCAAGTATCGGATTGTGGTGAAATTAGTGGCATTGGAAAGCTCATTAAAAATAATACAAATCATTGTGAAATAGGATTTTCCCAAATCAAATGTTTGCTATGTTATAGGTGCCCCGCAATATAAGAACATGAATTTCCTTGCTCCTGGCGGCTGCAGACACTCAAAACCCGAACATTAATTTCTCTTATTAGGGTTTTGAGGGGTAGAGGAGCCATTTTGAAAATATGGCCCCAAACCCTAGCATTCTTTTCTCTTATTGGGGTTTTGAGGGGTAGAGGTGTCATTTTGAAAATATAGGGTTTAACCTAATGTTTTACCATAAAAACCCGATGATAGGCACCACTTAGGATATATCGATCATTGTATTTACACATTTTCTTTTCAGAGCATTGTTTTTAGCTCTTTTCTCTTTTTTAATTTAGATTAATTCTTTATTTCTGTCTTCTTTATTCTACCTTTATTTTTATGTTTGCATTGCAAGTTCTTTTCTTTCTTTTGTACTTTAGTTTAATTTCTGTCTTTTTGTCTTTTCCATCTCTTTAGTTTCTTTTATTTTATGTTTAATTTAGTTTAATTTATGTCATTCTACCTTCTCCATTTCTTTTATTTTCTGTCTTAGTTTTATTTCATGTTTTCATTACAAGTTTGCTCAGTGTTTTTAATCATGAGAGGCTAAAATCCTCAACTAAGATTGATGGTGAAACCTCATCAATGATAACACCAATATTCTTGTCATGAAATTTATAAATTCGATATTTTATAAAATTCAAGTTCTAATTCAGTTTACTCATGTCTTTAAATTGAATATTTTCTTTTTTAGTGGATATTTGATGTGTTTCAACCGATGGATCCATCGATTGATTTTGTTGAGAATGGATATCCATTGTGATTTGTCTAACAAATGGATACAATGGATGATTTGATCTCAAAGGGATAATTGTTGTGATTTATCTTAGAATTTGATTCATCAAATGATTTACGATTTATTAAAGAACTTGAATAGCCAACTCATTTCAATCGGATTTATAATTATCATGCAAGAATGTGGTGTTCGATTTGGTTTGGTGGACTCCAAAACCTTAGTGCTTTTCTTTCTGTTTAGTTAATCATCTTTTCTTTTGTGTTTTGATTCCAAAAAAATCCAAAAAATTCGACCTCACACTTGCACATACACTATATTGCAAATGATTCATGCGCTTGCGAGTACTTTAAAACTCACAACAAGGGACAAGTTTAAGAACAGATTTATAGCACAATAAGTAGTGGATCTTTTCAAATATCCATATATCCTTAATGCCTTTCTTTCTATTTAGTTAATCATTTTTTCTTTTGTTTTTTGATTCTAAAAAAATCCAAAAAATTTGGAATTAGGTTAAAATAGGATTAGTTTAAATATATATTAATTTTCACAACACAATTCCCTGTGTGATCGACCTCGCATTTGCACATACATTATTATATTGCAAACGATTCGTGCACTTGCGAATACTTTAAAACTCACAACAAGGGACAACTTTAAGAACAGATTTATAGCACAATAAATAGTGGATCTTTTCAAATATCCATATATACTGAATTTAAATATTTTTTATCACTTGGTGCTGCAACCTAGAAAAAATACCAGAATTTATCGATTCTAGGTTCAACTAGCAAGTTGGTCAATTTGACCATCTTAGCAAAAAAAAATCTCTCTCATCAGAATTTCCAGAAGCTAAAAATCAAAGAGTAAAAAAAATGTACCTTAAGAGAGCTTTGGATAGTGCATAATTTTTCATGTGCATCTCTAGCATTAAGATGCATGTGCATTAAGATGCACATGAAAACTTAGCAGATATCAGGCATAAACTCTCAATCATATATAAGTCAATCAATGCACAATGAACAAAGATATTAGGCAAAAATACATACAATATCTGAAAAAGTATAAAATAAAATGAATTTTTTTTTTTTTTTTTTTTTTTTGGTTTATGTAAAAAACAATAAAAACATGCTTTGATGGTAAAGAAATAGAGACTAAACTAAGCATGTGTGGTAAGATCAAACCTGTCCTCAAGGAAAGGTTCAGAATTACAAAGGCGAAAAAGTAGCCGCCTAACGTGCTTTATCTATCATCCCCAAATAGTACCTACAGAAGTTTCTCAAACCAATACAAGAAAACAATGGGGATAAAACAATGATGGTTCCTAAATTACAATGAGTGATTTTTCTCTCAATTGAGTTTCCACTTCTTTAACAAAATATTTGTGTTCTTCAAATTACGCATTTACAATATTTTGTTACACATTGTGCACACATGGTAAATTAGAAGTCATTTATCTTTCTGATAGGAACTCATTGCATAAGCCCTTGAACTTGAGGCATACACATAAGCCCTTCAAAGGAAGTCAAACTCCCTCAGTCAACACTACCGGTAGTGCTACTGATAGGCAATTCCCAATCTCAATATGCATGTTTACCCTCCTAATCGATGGATTGATGACACTGTACATTTTGCTATTCTTTGTTTATATTTAGCTTTTTGCAGGGACCAACAAAGAGGCACCTAGCTGACCGGTCTCCACTCCAAGGCTCTTTCTATAGAAATCCAAAGCCAAACATGTTGATCTACAGTCCCAGGCTAACCCTCACGACGGGTACCTCCTCAAAAGACTCCAAATACCTCACTTTGAGGGACCTAGAGGACAATATGATAAATGAACTTGCTACATAAGAACCACCTAAACAACGCGAAACAAGAACAAATTGCCTCTTCAAAGTCACTTATACATCTCTTCATATTGACAACACGAACATTTCAAAACTCTCCATGGTTTGTTTAGTACACCAATCAACCAAGGGAATTTGGGGACTATTGGAGGGCCCAGATACTGATGAGCCTACAAGACAAATTTAGATTCTCATGGTTTGATCAGCACACTAATCAACCAAAGGAACCGAGAGACTACTAAAGGACCATATTACATACCAACGGGTCTCTAAGGCCCGACTACCAAGAATGCCTAAAACATGTACATATCAACAAGGTAGAGACAATGCTTGGACCAAACCCGACAGACAAGTCCACACTATAGTCAATCCCTTCTCTCGGCAAGTCAGATAACGACCTCCACGCAAGAAATCTCCCCCAAAACGGCCTTATATTCCCTCAACAAGAAGGCTAGCTTGATACCCTTGAAGCCTTAGGCACCAACTTATATATAGAGGACGAGACCCCTCCATCAGCTAGGCAAAAAAATCCAAGAAAACTCACTCTCAGACACTCACACCAAGCACACTACTTCGCCCACATTTACACTCTTACCCCCTTTTTATTTAGCTTTACTCTTTATGAATGAGGGCTTTTTAATGATTGAAGGGTCGAACTACCCCAGACCTCCAGGACTAGCGGGCTTTCTGTTTCCTTATTGTGCAAAGGAACCTATAAGGCGGCTTGAAGTCACTGAAGGTGATGTGAACCTCAACAGACACGCTTTGAGACCCAACAAACAATATTGGAATATTTGCCCCAAGAAAGCTAAAATTCAGATTTTTTATAGAAATCCCTGACCCAACATTTATAAATGAAACGCGAACCGAATGTATAAAGTAACAAACCCAGACCTAATGATTATAATTGAATCACGAGCCGAAGGTGTAAAATTTGAACGCCACAAAGAAGAATGCTTGATAAGTTCACAAGTTCTCTGAAGAACCGATAGAGGAAACAAACCTCGCGTTTTCTTTTATTTTCATTCAATGATACTTCATTACAATGAGTGCAGGCAATTTATAACCTTTTCTACCCTACATGCCCTCTATAAAAATAAAAAATAAAAAAAAAAGGAAACTAACATATTTCGAAAATAAGAAAATAGATAAAAAATGACTAAAACTTAAGAGCCTAGAATTTAGCACTAATAATAGGCAAGCCAGTTAATCAATTAATTGGTATAGAATTGGCAAGTCAATTAGCCAATTAATTGGTATGAAATAGGCAAGTCAATCAGCCAATTAATTGGTCTAAAATTAGAAAGTAATCAGCCACCTTATTCTTCTAATTCCATTTCCAATCAAGCCATAATTAACAATTAATCCACGCCATTTCTAAGGAAATTACAGCCATTAATCCACGCCTAATTAAGCAAGATCAACCCCATCAATAGCTTGGATTAAATTTATAATGCCTTAATCTTCCTTTGGACCAAGCATGGAATGCCTCATTTTTTTAGAATCACCGCAAATTTCTTGAATCAACCCATGCCATTAAGTGCTTCTTTGATCTTCTTGAATCCCGCTCTAGTAATAAGCCAAACTGGAACATGCAATGGATCCTTTAATGGTGCATGTCGATTCTCAACAGATGGTCCTTACACCAACACATACTACTAATCACTTGTACCTTGATTTTGTTTGATGACAAATACAAGTGATAAAGATTAAAGATTACTGTGAGAAGGATAAGAAAATTACTCTTAGATGTTCTTTCTCTTGAATATTTCAAGAAATCCTGAACTTCATGATAGAACCAAAAGTATATATTATTTAGGGATGGATCAGGTATATATACTATACAAGAAACCTGCACTTTAGCGGCCAAATTATTAGCGGCGACACCAAAGTTGCCGCTAATAGTCAATAAATTAACGGCGACTTTGTCGTTGTCGCTAAAAGTGGCAGCAAATACAAGCTAGATCATTAGCGTCAACTTCATATCGACGCTAATGATCCTTCATCAGCGGCGATCCTCACATATTGCCGCTAATAATCTAGGATCAGCGGAGCCGCTGATGATCTAGCATCAACAGCGACTTCATATCACCGCAAATGATCCTCCATCAGCAGCAACCCTCACATGTCGCCATTGATTCTAGGTCCATAGCAACGGCTTATTTATTAGTTATTGATCACTGACCATGAAATTCATGTATATGATCAGGTTGGAAGAGAAGGACAGAGATTTTACTTGGATGACTTTGATACTATTCATGCAAACATAGAAATTGCATCATTTGTTGCCACTGGTTTCTTGAAATCTGTTTTGAGGTATAACATGTCTAAACTTTGAACCTATTAACTCTTATTAAGGTTTGAACATACTACTTATTTTGGATATGTTGTTGTATTTCGTGTAGGAAAAGTGAAAAAGGAATCAAAAGCAAGTCCAAGTCAAATGCTCTATGCACCTACATACATAAAATTTGACAACTTTGCTACTTAAAGTAAATTGCGATGCATAGCTTAGGTAAATTTGAACACTTGCTGCAAAATGATAGCATGCTTTATGCCTTTAGTTTTGGATAGTCGCAATGTTCATCTTGCGGATATACTGTCATGCAAAACGTACTACTATGAGGAAAAGCTAAAACTGTCATGCCAGGGTGTGTTTTAGTTTAGAGAAACAAGTATATATTTTTATTTTATTAAATTTTTAGTTTTATTTATATATTTACCTGCCAAACTTGACATTAAATTCCTACATCATACAAGCATTTCCACACCCTATTTGAGTAAAATATGATTTACATTAAATTAAAAAATATGAATACAAGTAGCATATAAACAAGTTTTTTGTAGTGGTAACACACGGATAACACTTGTAAGTTCAAAATTAAAACTAATGGAAATTTAAATAAAACCTAAATTTCCAAAAGAAAATTGCTTTATTTTTTTGAATATAGAATGGAGATAATATATGCACAATATTTCAAGGATGACTTGCTTCCTGAAACGCCTATCACCTGTACCCTTTCCCTGCAAGTATATATGCGTTGTATTATATAGTTAGTATAGGTTGTGGTTGCAATTCTTGACTTTTCCTATTCACTCTTCTCCGCTCTTTGATAGTTTATGCTTTAGAAACGACCGTCATCACATTATTCACATAATAACAAAATGAAGTGCATAACTGGAATCTTGCTATGTTTGGATGCCTGCAATTATTGACTTGTCATATTTACAGTTTGACTATATTCATTATAAACATTAATCATCACAATATATAACTGTTTGGGATGTGCTATTTCACCAACTCATCTATATATATATTTCACCAAACCTTCAAGAGAGAGAGAGATGAGTTGGTGAAATAGCATATATATATATATATATATATATATAACACTTATATTTTAGTTTAATGACCGATGCTGATTTTATCAGAAATAAATGTGATAGACAGCAAGGTGTAATCGTTGAAAAAAATAAAAAGCCAAATCCTTCAATGGGATGGCAGTGGGTTTAGCTTAAAAAATAAAATAAAATCGAGTAACATGCGCTTCAGCATCAAATTTGAGAGCCTACTAAAAAGTTTACTTGTTTGAACATGGGCGAATTTTTGAAACCTGTTTCGAAAATAGGGCTTTATAAAAATACTTTTTATATTTATTGCTCAAATTATTAGTAATTCTAAAAGTAAAATTATTGAAAATTTCTATACAACTAAGTTAAAGCAATTAAAGATTTGAAAAGAAAAATTGTTTCAATCTTGTATATTTACTTAAATAGACTAATGTTACATACTACATTTTTATTTTACAACTATCTCCTAATACTAATTTGACAATTCCAACCAACTCTTAATTTTATTTTTTAAACAAAGACAATTTTAAGGGTTAATTTTGACGACTATATCATAGTTATGGAAAAGTTTAAAAATAAAAATACGATTGATAATACAACTCGTATTTAAATGGGTGAAAGATTTCAAGGAATACATGGGGCTAGTTTCGCAAACCTCCAATTTTTCTCTAAAAAAGTCAATTTCAAAACATTTCATCTATTTATATTTTTTATATTACATTAATTACTTTTTATCACTATTTTAAAAAATAATAATAATAACTACCTAAAGAAATAATTTTTTTACATTTCTTTAAAAATATTAACTTTTTATTTTATTTTATTTTATATCAGATTAACCACTCATTATTACTATTTTTATTTTTTTAAAAAAAATCTTTACAAAACAAACATTTTAAACAAGAAAGTACATAAATGTGACCAATACTATTTTTTATTTTTTATTTTCAAGTGAATTAGGACTTTTTTAGATTGAAGACATTACAAAAATCTTTCCGAAGACTCGAATAAAAAACTAGTGCACGTGTCAACTCAAATGTGGTGGATATTTTGATGAACAGCAAACCGAGCTAATGTATGGGCTGTTGTGTTCCCTTCTTTGCACACAAAGAGGACCCTCCATTCCAGAAATGAAGCCAACATCAACCGAGCTTCACTCAAAATGGAACTATACTTCACTGGCCATCCTTCCTCTCTTCTTAGAGCCAACACCACCTCCAGAGAATCCCCTTCAAAAATAACATTCTAGTACCCCATCTCCCTACAAAACTGGATCCCCCTCCTGCAAGCAAACGCCTCCACTGTGATCAGATCTGTAATATACGGATGGGTCATGCACATAGCCGACCGGAGCTTCCCGAATGGTCTCGAACTACAAGACCCGCTCCCATCAGCTTTTTTTCCAAGTTGATGGCAGCGTTTGTAACGCCCCGCTTATTACGAAAAAGCGTACATAAAAATTTCGATTTCCACTTGACATTACGATGTCAACAGAGTTAAATAATTGGCAGTGGAATACATTTTTTTCTTCAGAAACTTAAGAACATAACATTTCAGAGCTGACTGAATAACCTCTTTGCATAAAAATACGAATCATGTGTTCTAATATAATAAATACAATCAAACAGTAACATATGTACCACATGCAACACATGCAACACTTAATAATATATAACTATTGTTTTATCCTAATACATACCACCACATAATAAAAGGTCTCATCTTTCGTCCTGACCTGCGTTAACTTGAATGTGCTTGTGGTTGATGCGAACCTTAACCGACATGCTTTGAGACCAAACAAACAATATTGGAATATTTGCCCCAAGAAAGCTAAAATTCAGATTTTGGATAGAAAACCCCAACCCAACGTTTATAAATGAAACGCGAACCGGACGTATAAAGTAACAAACCCCGACCCAATGATTATAATTGAATCACGAACAAAAGGTATAAAATTTGAACGCCACAAGGAAGAATCCTTTATAAGTTTACAAGTTCTCTGAAGAACCAATAGAGGAAACAAACCTCATGTTTTCTTTTATTTTCATTCAATGATATTTCATTAAAATGAGTGCAGGCTATTTATAACCTTTTTCAGCCTACATGCCCACTCTAAGGAAAAAGAAACTAGCGTATTTCAAAAATAAGAAAATAGATGAAAAAAAAATGACTAAAAACATAGGAGCCTAAAATATAGCACTAATAATAGGCAAGTCAATCAGCCAATTAATTGGTATAGAATTGGCAAGTCAATCAGCCAAATAATTGGTATGGAATTGAAAAGTCAATCAACCAATTAATTGGTCTGAAATTAGAAAGTAATTAGCTACTTTCTCCTTCTAATTCCATGCCCACTCAAGCTATAATCAGTCATTAATCCACACCATTGCTAAGAAAATTACGTCCGTCAATAGCTTGGATTAAATTTATTAGGCCTTCATCTTCCTTTGGACAAAGCTTGGAATGCCCCGTTATTAGAATCACCCCAAATCTCTTGAACCAGCCCATTAAGTCATTCTTTGATCTTCTTGGATCTTGCTCTAGTAATAGGCCCAACTGGAACATGCAATGGATCCTTTAATGGTGCTTGTTGATTCTTATCATTGCCCATCCCTTCAAAAGGATTCGACCTCGAATCGTCACCTACATCAAAAAGAGAAAGATCGGAAACATCAAATGTGGCACTAATGTCATACTCACTTGGAAGATCCAACTTATAAGCATTATCATTGATTCTCTCAAGGACTTGAAATGGATCGTCCCCTCTAGGATGTAGCTTAGACTACCTACGGGCTGGAAATCTTTCCTTTCCCATATGCACCCAAACCCAATCACCTAATTCAAAGATGACTTGTCTACAGCCCTTTCTGGCTTCGGTTGCATATTGCTCATATTTCTTTTCTATGTGTTGACGTACACTTTCATGGAGTTTCTTCACCATCTCAACCTTTTTTTGACCATCCAAACTAGTCCTTTCATTAACTAGCAAAGGCAGCAAATCCAAAGGAGTTAGTGGATTAAAACCATAAACAATCTCAGATGGTGAAAAATCAGTAATAGAATGAACACTCCGATTATATGCAAACTCAATGAATGGCAAACAATCCTCCCAATTTTTCAAGTTCTTTTGTATTATAGTACGCAATAAGGTAGATAAAGTTCTATTCACTACCTCAGTTTGTCCATCCGTTTGGGGGTAACAAGTTTTCGAAAATAACAATTTAGTTTCCAACTTTCCCCACATGACTTTCCAAAAATAGCTAAGGAACTTAACATCACAATCAGACACAATACTCCTAGGAACACCATGGAGCCGTACTATCTCTTTAAAGAACAAATCATCGATGTGGGTTGCATCGGTTTGATGACAAGATATGAAATGTACCATCTTAGAAAACCTATCAACAACCACAAAAATCGAATCACTAGCCTATAAATAGAGGCATCTAGGCATGTATTATTTACATAATTCGGTATTGAATTCTCTATAGCGTAGAGATGGTGTTTAGGGAGATATTGTGAAGATCTGTTAACTCTCTAGCTGTTGCGGGTGTGTGGTTACTTTGTTCGTGTGAAGTCTAGCTTAGGGAGGAGCCCTAAGCTAAAGGAATCCATTGAAGACCCCTTCAAGTAGGAGGCTTGGTTGGGAAGCATTCTCGTTGGGTTACGTGTCAGAGTGCAAGGTACGATCGCTGCATCGGGTATGTAAATGTTACTACTTTGTTACTAGCTTTGTCTTTTAAATGGTGAAATTCCTGGGTTCGATTGCCCCAGAGTGGTTTTTTCCTTAATTAAGTTTCCACTTCATTAACAAAATATCTGTCTCATTTAAATTCCGCACTTTGATATTTTGTTACACATTATTCACACACACACACACCGTAAATTAGAAGTCTTCTTTATTTTTCAATTTGTATCAGAGCTTGGTACACTCTGTGTAGATTAAATTCTTGAGTGTGATTCTTTTGACTTCTAATTATTTTTTATCATGTCTATCAATGTTGATTTGATGGAAAAATGTGAACTCCAAAGGACGTGTGTCAAATTGTTCAAACAATTTGAAGATTTTAAAAATTCTAGCATTTATCATCTACAAAGACTTAAAAATTTTGAAATAGAAAAAGATGTTCTTATTGAAAAAATTAAGTCCTTGGAAGATGCTATGATGAAATCAAAACTGCCTTTAGAAAAAAACCTTTTGATTCTGTTTTAAGTATTGATAGTGTTGCTTCTTCTTCACATGCTATGCCTGCCTATAGAACTATGTTTATTAAACCTAGCATGTCTAAACATCATACTCATTCTACTTGTGGGGACAAGGGTAAAAGTACTAAAGGGACAGGGTATAAAAATTTCAATTCTATCCATAATTCTTATCACTGTGGCATTAGTGGTAATATCATCCCTAATTACTTTCAAATACGCTCTCGGAAATGTTGGGATAAACTGCATATGCCTAGGAAAGATGAACCTGGTATTGAGAACCAAGTTATAACCTTAAGTGATCAAGTCAAACTCACTAGTGAAAAGCTAGGAAGCCTTACCCCTAATGAGGAGAAATCTGTCATGATCAATAAAAGAAAGAATACCACCAATAAACAAGTCTAGATTAAGAACGAAGACAACCTATGTTTGGTTGCCCATACTGGTTTGAAAATACTTGATACTTGTCTGTGGTATTTGAATAGTAGATGCTTTAAACATATAACAAGTGACAAAACACTTCTAAAGGATGTTCAGATGGGTAGAGGAGGAAGAATCACCTTTGGGAATGGAAGTCAATCCAAGGTCATTGGAAAAGGGCTTATTGATATTCCAGGACTAGGAGCATCTCAAGAAGTCTTATATGTGGAAGGACTTAAGGCGAATCTCCTCAGCATCAGCCAATTCTGTGACAATAACTTGGAGATTCAATTCTCCAAAAAGGAATGCAATATCTTTGACAGCAGTGGCAAGTGGCTAATGGGAGGAGAAATGACTGTTGACAACTGTTGTGGCCTCTCAGGCCTAACTTCAAAGCCTCAGATAATCTGTAACAAGACAACCATTGATGATAGTGAGTTATGGCATCAAAGGTTGGGACACTTAAACTTCACAGATATGCTCAAGATTGCTAGCAAGGAAATTGTCACAGATCTACCCAAGATGGAGAAAACTGGGAAAGGAGTTTGTGGTCCATGTCAGCTGGGAAAACAGACTCTAGCAACTCACAAGAAAACTTCAGGTATTCTCACTTTCAGTAACTTATAATTATTGCATATGAATCTCATGGGTCCTACTAGAACTACTAGTCTAGGTGGAAGAAAGTATATATTGGTGGTTGTGGATGACTATTCCAGGTTCACATGGGCTCTTATTCTCCAGGAAAAGTTTGATGCTTTTGATGCAGCTCAACAATTATTCAAGAAAATTCAGATTGAGCAAAACTGTCCCATCATGAGAATCCGCAGTGATCATGAAAGAGAATTTGAGAATGCCAGATTTGAAGATTTTTGCCACTCATATGGCGTTCAGCAAGAGTTTTCATCCCCTATCACTCCTCATTAGAATGGGGTTGTAGAGCAAAAAGACAGGGTTATACAAGAGATGGTTCGAGTAATGATCCATTCAAAGAATCTAGCTCAATACTTTTGGGGAGAAGCTGGCAACATTGCTTGCCACATCATTAATAGAGTCTACCTGCGGCCAGAAACAGACAAGACTCCTTATGAGATATGGTGAGGAAAGAAGCCCACAGTCAAGTACTTCCAGATCTTTGGAAGTAAGTGCTACATTCTTCGAGACAGAGAAAATCTGGAAAAGTTTGATCCCAAAAGTGATGAAGGAATATTCTTGGGATACTCCACCAACAGTCATGCTTACAGGGTTTTTAACAAAAAAAATAGAAATTGTGATGGAATCAATCAATGTGGTAATTGATGATGAAGAAGTTAGGTCACCTAGTAAGGGGGAGAAAACTCAGTCCTTCCCGAAAGAGCTGCCTACTTCTTCAGCCGATATGGTCAAGCCATCTTCTTCAACCCAAGAAACATCTGTCATTCCTTCAACAACCGATACTCTACCAGATCCTCCCGTCATCTCTTCAACAGCTGATTCTTTTCCAAATTCTCCAAAAATTGTGACTTTTGGGAATACTGCCAATGCATCTGAAGATGAGGATGAATCCACGAATCCTCCTAAAAGGTCATGGGTCAAGCTTAATCATCCTTCCCAATAGCTAATTGGGAATCTTGAAGAAGGACACCATCTAAGAAACAGAGTGCTCCAACCATCAAATGAAGTAGCCAATCAAGTCACATACAGCTGTTATCTTGCACAGGTTGAACCTAAAAAGGTTAATGAAGTTCTACAAGATGAGAGCTAGATCGCTGCAATGCATGAGGACCTGTATCAATTTACCAGAAATGATATATGGATTCTAGTTCCTAGACCTTCTAGTCACAATATCATTGGCACCGAGTGGATCTTCAAGAACAAATCAGATGAGCATGGTACAGTGATCAAAAACAAGGCTCGTCTCTTTTACTCAGGGGTACACTTAGATTGAACGGGTAGATTTTGATGAAACTTTTACTCCAGTTGCTCGTTTAGAGTCCTTCCGAATTTTGCTTTCCATTGCTTGACATCTTGGATTCAAAATGTATTAGATGGATGTTAAAAGTGACTTTCTCAATGGCATACTTCAGGAAGAGGTGTATGTCGAACAACCAAAAGGGTTTCAAGATCCTCAACATCCTTAACATGTCTACAATCTAAAGAAAGCATTGTACTGCCTCAAGCAAGCTCCCCGGGCATGGTACAAGTGTCTGACCACTTACCTTCTGGCTAAAGGGTTCACAAGAGGACAGGCTAATCGGACTCTATTCATCAGGAATCAAAGTAATCATAAGCTCATTGCTCCTATTTATGTAGATGATATCATATTTGGAGCAACTCTGGATTCCCAAGCTCATGATTTTTCTGAGGAGATGAAGCAAGAGTTTGAGATGAGCTTGATTGGTGAGTTGACTTACTTTCTGGGGCTTTAAGTTAAGCAAACTTCTGAATGGATATTTATCTCTCAATCCAAGCATGCCAAAGATCTGGTTTAGCAATTCAGTCTAGATGGGAAGAGTCATGCTCGTACTCCCATGAGCACAAGTGTCAAGATCAATGCTAATCTTACGGGCAAATAAGTTGATCCTACTCTTTGTAGAAGTATGAACAGGAGTCTTCTCTACCTTACAGCTAGCCGACCAGTGATGCCGCAATGATGACAGGTGAGGAGACTTCTTTTGTTGGAAGCTTTTTGACAGTCTCTGCAAATTTAAGATTAGCATTCTCACAATTAATATTGCCCTTACCTTTCATATCTCCTATGCGGAGGGACATATTGAGAAAGAATTTTTAACTTTACCTTTCCTTGGAGCATCCTACTTAATCCAAGGCCTGTGGGATTTCAACAAATAACAATTTGGTCTAATATGACCAATCTTCTAACAATTATGACAAGTAAGAACAAACTTACCTTGTATTTCTGATTCCTTGGACTTTGGCATCACATGATTATTTAAACAAGAATTTTTTAAACAAGTTGTATCTACTATCACAAGCTTAATAACAATAGAATCTTATTCAAAATCAATAGCATGTGAAGTAGAAGCACTCAAATCATCAATAATTAAATCAGGCTTGTTAGAAATATCTGTATGAATACAAAGCATGTTTTTCAAATTGTGATAAGTGCTGAATGTTACACATTCAAGCCCCTTAATTTACATATGTTAAGCTCTTAGTTTTGTTATAGTTTGATGTTTTGTATTGTTTTTGTGTTTTCTTGTATTTGACAGGTTTTGGAAGAAAATCCATCAAATTACAAGATTATAACGAAGTTGGCAAACTCACTTTTGGATAGATTCAATTCCAATCAATTTTGAATTTAAGGAAAGAAAAGTCGGCAAAAATTTGTTATTTTTGGAAAAAATCCAGAATGAGCATGTCTTAGTAATTTAATCATAACTTTTGGTTAATGTATCAGATTGCAACGAATTGGTGGCATTAGAAAGCTATGACAAAATTCAACAAATATGTCAGAAATAGGTTTTTCCTAATTCAAAATTTTAACATGCCAAAATTGCCCCACAATAAAAGGCCGCAAATTTGTACGAATTTTAGAATCATTTTCCTACTTGGATGGAAATTTCAGAAAATGAAAAGACTTGTAATTATTCTATTTGGACTAGAAGACCTATTTATAATTGTTCTAAGATTTCTAGAGCTTCTCTAATCCCTATAAATAGGCCCCTAACCTTTGAAGAAAAATACACACAAGCTTTGAGGAAGAATCAAAGGCTACATCAAGAAGGAGGTTCTTTCTAGTTTTTATTTTCTTTCTTCATTTATTTATTTTCTGTACGTATATAATTTTAGTTTATATTAGTTGTAACTAATACTTTAGCTAGGGCTCGATTGAAGCCCTAATCATGTCTCTTTAAGTTTTTCAATTTGCTTTGCTACAATTTATATATTAATGCTTAACATGATTAATTCTAGTTTCTTGCATTTCTCGCATGTTTATGTCTGGCCATCATATGCATGTGGTATAGATTTGTTATTTATGTCAATTTGGATGACCGAGTCCTGAGCGTAATAGAGTAATGAAAGAACCCCGACATAGGTTCTTGGATTAATCAACATAAAGACAAGTGGAATAGATACCATATTCCAATCTAAGTGTGTTTGCCGGTTTTCATAGATTTATGTTTTCTTGAAAAACAACTTAATAGATACCATGCTAAATCCTTCAAGAAATAAAAGAGTTAGAATAGATACCATGCCTAACTCGTTGGAATAGATACCATGCCTAATTCGTTGCTCAGGGAAATCAATAGCTTGAGGACAAGATATCATTCCCTTGTGGCTGGTAAACATTAAGCATCATGTTATGATTGTAGTATTGTGCATATTGAGAATCTTATTTGAGTATGATTAGCGGTGAATATTGAAGCCCTACCTTTTCTTCTTATTATTTTTAATTTAATCTTTTATCCCGCCTTATTAAACATATCACTTTTAGGAATATCTTTTTAAGCATAATTTACCAATCCTCGTAGGAATGATCTCGTATTTGCCTACTATACTATCTTTCTGATCTTGTACACTTGAGAGTAAAGCTGCTACTTAGTATCGGCAAAAGGTCTGAAAAAGTATCTAAAAATATCAAATTTAGATATTTGTACCCTGTCGAAGTAAGGAACCATGGCATATATGTTTGGAATAGATTCCATTTTGAGAGAGTTGAAAAAGCATTATCTTGCTGAAATGTTCTATACATCTGCCCTTTCTCAAGGCATTTCTTTAGACAAAGACTCTGTTTTTTCCTCTTTTCGGATGGTAAATATCTACCTATTTATTTAGGTAGATATTTGCACATGTTTTTGGCGCCATTGTCGGGGATCAAACCCGGGACACCCGCGTGACATGCGGGAATACTTACCACTAAAAAACTTGTTGTTCAAATACTACCAAAACTTGTTGTTCAAGTACACAAGATCAGAAAGATAGTATAGTAGGCAAATACGAGACCATTCCCACGAAGATCGGTAAATTATGCTTAAAAAGATATTCCTAAAAGAGATATGTTTAATAAGACAAGATAAAAGATTGAATTAAAAATAATAAGAAGAAAAGATACGGCTTCAATATCCACCGCTAATCATACTTAAATAAGATTCGCAATATGCACAATACTACAATCATAACATAATGCTTAATGTTTACCAGCCACAAGGGAATGGTATCTTCTCCTAAAGCTATTGATTTTCCTAAGCAACGAGTTAGGCAAGGTATCTAATCTAACTCTTTTCTTCCTTGAAGGATTTAGCATAGTATCTACTAAGTTGTTCTTCAAGAAAACATAAATCTATGGAAATCGGCAAACACACTCAGATTGGAATATGGTATCTATTCCTGTTGTCTTTATGTTGATTAATCAAATAACCTTTGTTGAGGTTCTTTTGTTACTCTAGTATGCCCAGGACTTAGTCATCCAAATTGACATAAATAAAAAATCCATACCACATGCATATGATGGCCAAACATAAACATTGGAGGAATTCAAGAAACTATAATTAATCAAGTTAAGCATCAATATATAAATTGTAGCAAAGCAAATTGAAAAACTTAAAGAAACATGAACATGCAATTCAATTATCACTTTTTTTTAAACGAAAAGTGTGTCTCATACTCCCAAACTTAAATTACACATTGTCTTCAATGTGTAGATAGAATAGAAAGGTCATACCCAGGAGATGAGAAAATTGGTTAGACTAGGTATGGCTCGTAGCATACCCACAAACTTGAATGCAAAAACACTTGTCCTTGAACCTAGAAAAACAAAACCAATGAAAGGAGAAATAAAAAATAAAAAAGAATAGAAACTAAAATTAACTACAATAAAACTAAAATTAACCAAAATAAAATGAACTATAATTAAAAACAAAACTAGAATTCTTTAAAGGATATGGATTTTTAGTGCATGCAATGGCCTCAGTACCACTAATCTGAGCAGATGTGCTTGAGCTCCTAGACTGCTCGAGCGCTGTTGGTAGTAGCTTTTGAATTTAAATTTGAAGAACCAATCTTTTTTTCTCTTGGACCATAGAGAGTGAATTCTACCTACAGAAAGGTAGTTTCTAATTTTCACAGATCGTGGTAAATCACTCTGAGTATTCTCAAATAGTTTCTCATCCAAAAGGGAATCATGAATTGAAATACTATGAGGAGAATACTTAAAAGAGTTTTTCTACTTTGATGACCTCAGTTTGCTCGTCTAATAGCAGTAATAGACTATTCTCATGGCCTCTTGGTAATTCGAGAATAGGAGTTAATGCTGAAGAAACCTCAGTGCTCACTTCCTTGCCTTTTTCCCGATGTAGATCATATGTGACCTTAATTTGCTCCTCCTTCCCCTCTTCCTTATGATTTTCGACCACTTCTTCACTCCTCAATGTTGTGATAGCTTGCTCTTGATAGAAAGAACTCCAATCCTTCACATAATATCCACTAGGATTAGCCACCAACTGACTTTGAAGCTCTCTTTCTCATTTGATGTGATTGATGATTTGTTCATAGTGAGCTTCCATTGAGAATTCGCCACTTTTTCTCACTTAACTCTTTGGCCAACTACCCCACTTGTGTTTCCAATCTTTGAATAGCTTGACTTGTCTGAGTATTTTTCTGTTGTTGCTCAATCAAAAATTCGAGTAGAGCATTGTAACAACCCGTTTTTTTACAAAAAAACGTAAGTAATTATATTTGGATAATTACGTGTCATTAACCATTCAGAGATGATAAATCTCGCAGCGGAAAATACGAATATCTTTTTTTTTTTTTCCTATACAAACGTCAGGGCCAATTCCCTTACAATACATTCAGAGCTATGACTGAAATTCCTCAAAAAATACATTAAAAGTTCTTTACACTAATTACAAAGAAACATGTGTCACATATGACACCAAAGCATACATAAAAACTCACTAAATACAAGTAAATTCCTAAACATGTTACATACAAAATAGTATAAACATTTACAAGTGCAAAGCATTAACATCTTAACTACATATATTTAAATCTCTTAAGCTAGCAGTTAATCTAATCCATAATCTTCAGAACCTGCGCAAACATTTATGAGACGGTGGTTATAACCACAACCCCATAGTTCCATAAGTGAGCTAACTGTCATTCAACATCATGATTTACGCGTTATTTAAGGAACATAGATAACATAATGATTAAGTGACAGTTTTCTATGCAAAGTTTAACAGTTCAATATAGTCATTGTACTCCTCTCGTTTAGAGCCGTTACCCTTCAATTTCGCCTTATTTGAGACATTCGACAACGTGTCTCCTACATTACATTTTATTAGCATCTTTTCGCACTAGCAGAGTACATTCCACGTCACTCTACTAGCACTTTGAAGGACAATAGCAATCAATATGAATTATTGGGTTTTCGAGTTCAGGCACTATTCCCATCCTGAACCTTTGAGAGACATTGCGCCCAATATTAATAGGTTGATTATTCACAGTATGCAATAATCAGTCGCACGCATCCAATTAAAATAAAACATAAACACAACGCTATTGAAATCCAGTACTACCCTTAGTAAGTAATTTATACTTACAGCCCTTTTGTGCAGTCACAGTTCATCATCTGCATCAAATACATACATATATGTGCATAGAAGGTCAATAACATTTCTTTTTGAAATTCATGCCTAAACATGAATCTTAATCACACATATATGCATACATAGAAGCAATTATGTTTGGAACATCATCTACATTAATTATTACTTAACATAACATGGTTAAGTCTCAATATAAACACTTAACACTTCTAACAAAACCTAATCATTTTTAGGAAACATCAATCCAAGCACCAAATCAATTAACAAAACATCCATTTTAAAACATATTAACTCTAACAATTATTTCAACCAACATATATTAGAAATCACTGTAAAATAGCATGCTCAATTTCTATAATTAATTTCATATTAAACCATATAACAACTCAACAACATTGCTCCTATATTTTCCTTAGACTATAAAATTCATTTGCATTATAGTCAACCCTTTTCATTTTAAAATAATTCATTTTTTTTTTGATAAGTAAGAGAAATATCATTAAAAAGCGCAAAGCGCAATCAAGTACACAGGAAGTATACAAGAAAGGCAACTAAGTGGAAGTAGAAAACAATACAAGGAAATCATTAAAATTAAACGATAAGGGTGCGAGGAACGCAGCCGACCAAGAGTACAAAGAATGAAAGAAAAAGGAAATGAGATCCTCAGTAGTTCTTTCTTTGTCCTCAAACTGCCTATCATTGCGTTCCCTCCATAAGCACCACATAAGGCAACAAGGGACCATCTTCCACACGACTACACTCCGGGAGCGACCACCCGTCCACCAGCAAGCGAATAAATCTACCACTTGAAGAGGCATAACCCAAGACAAACTGAAGCGACTAAAGATGGCGTTCCACAAAGCATGAGCTAACTCACAATGGAGAAGAAGATGATCCACTGACTCCCCATTCATTTTGCACATGCAACATCTATCAATCACTATGACCCGCTTCTTCCTGTGATTGTCCAAAGTAAGGATCTTCCCATGCGCTGCCGTCCAAGCAAAGAAAGCCACTTTCAAAGGAACCTTGGTCCGCCAGATACTTTTCCAAGGAAAATGAATAGCCTCTTTGCAAGCAAGAGTCTTATAGAAAGATCTAACATCAAATTTCCCTTTGTGAGAAGGAGACCACCATAGCTTATCCTCCCCATCATAATTCACTCTGGAAGAGTACAACAAAGAGAAAAAAGAGGCCAAAACATCCACCTCCCAGTCATGGGCCGCTCGGAAAAAGCTAACATCCCACTGATAAGACCCACTCACCACAACCAAATGGTCTGCTACAAGAGCATCCTTGTCACGCGCAATATCATACAAAACTGGAAAAGCTTCCTTGAGAGGCACCTCACCACGCCCCACATCATACCAAAAACGGATCCTAGATCCATTTCCCAACATGAGTCTGATATGGTTGCGAAACGAACTCCATCCCTTCCTAATATTCTTCCAAACCCCCACTCCGTGAGACCCAGGGGGGTCTAAAGAACACCAACCATCCCGAGTAGGTCCAAACTTTGCATCCACAACAGATTTCCACCAAGCCTCTCTCTCATGGACATAGCACCACAGCCACTTCCCTAAAAGAGCCTTATTGAAGAGCCTCAAATTCCTGATGCCCAAGCCACCACTTGAAATAGGGGAACAGACCTTGGGCCAATTAACCAGATGAAATTTAAATTCTTCACCTATGCCACTCCACAAGAAATCTCGATACAACTTCTCTATACGACTGGCTACACTGGAAGGAATAGGGAATAGAGATAGAAAGTACGTCGGAAGATTAGAGAGAGTGCTTTTTATCAAGGTTACTCTGCCACCCTTCGACAAATACAACCGCTTCTAGCTAGCCAGACGTCTCTCAATCTTCCCAACTACCTCATCCCAGCTAGACTTAGCCTTAAAAGGAGACCCCAATGGAAGACCGAGATACTTTAAAGGAAGAGACGAGACTCCACAACCCAAAATGCCAGCAAAATCATCCATATTAT
This sequence comes from Alnus glutinosa, assembly GCF_958979055.1. Classification (NCBI taxonomy): domain Eukaryota; kingdom Viridiplantae; phylum Streptophyta; class Magnoliopsida; order Fagales; family Betulaceae; genus Alnus; species Alnus glutinosa. The sequence goes on from NC_084897.1 coordinate 10,248,072, forward strand.
CCACAATACCCACAGCAGCCAAAACTGACTTATCCAAATTAATCTTCAAACCTGAAACAACTTCAAAGGACAGTAATAACATTCGAAGATAGAGAAGATGATCAAAACTTGCCCCGCAGAAAACTAAAGTATCGTCTGCGAATAAAAGGTGAGAAACATTAATCACTCCAGTGCTTCTAGAGCCCACAGAGAAGCCAAAGAGAAAGCCCCTTTGAACATAAATAGAGAACAGCTTACTAAAAGCCTCCATCACAATGACGAACAAAAGAGGCGACAGAGGATCACCTTGTCTAATACCACGAGAGCTGCTAAAAAAACCAGAAGGGGTGCCGTTCACCAAAACTGAGAAACGTACCGATGAAATACAATGCGCTATCCATGAACACCATCTCTCCCCGAAGCCACATCTTCTCAACATATACAATAAGAAGTCTCAGTTAACATGATCATAAGCCTTCTCAATATCCAATTTACACAGAAACCCAGGCTCACCTGATTTGATGCGGCTATCCAAACACTCATTCGCTATAAGAACAGAATAAAGAATTTGCCTTCCTTTCACAAAAGCATTTTGGGGATTCGAAATAATCTTCGCCACCACCTTTTTGAGTCTATTAGCAGGAACTTTAGCAATGATCTTGTAGACACCACTTGCAAGACTAATAGGCCAAAAATCTTTAAGATCCATAGCCCCAAACTTCTTCGGAATTAAGGCTAAAAAAGTGGCATTAATGCTTTTGACAAACTTACTATGAGTGTGGAAGTCCTGGAATACCCCCATGAGATCGGTCTTGATCACCTCCCAACAATCTTGGTAGAAAGCAAGAGTGAACCCATCAGGACCTGGAGCCTTATCACGATTCAAACCTTTAACCACCTCTAAGACCTCCCTCTCCTCAAAAGGAAGTTCTATTGAAGAAGCTTCACCCACATCCAAATTGTAAAAAACAAGGTTATCCAACCTAGGCCTCCAACTGAGAGGTTCTGCAAAAAGAGATTTATAAAATTGAGCAACATGATCCCTAATAACCTGCTGATCAGAAGAGATAGAACCATTGACAGAGAGAGACTCAATGGAATTGGATCTCCTATTCGAATTGGCTATACGATGAAAGAATTTGGTGCATTTATCACCCTCTCTAAGCCAAAGAGCCCTAGACTTCTGTCTCCAGCTAATCTCCTCCTGTAAAATAGAATTCTCCAAATCTCTGACGACCCCAAATTTCCTCGCCTTTTCTTCAGGAGTTAAACCCCTTTGTTCCTCCAAACAATCAAGAGCACACAATTCTTCCATATGCATTTTCTTACGGAATTCCACATTACCAAACTCCTGATCGTTCCATCTTTTGAGATCAATCTTCAATGCCTTAAGCTTTTGAGAAAAGATGAAGCTGGGCGAACCTTGAAAACGATAGGACTCCCACCACATACGCACCCTATCCACAAATCCTTCAGCCTTTAGCCACATATTCTCAAACTTGAACGGTCTGGGACCCCAATAAACACCACCACAATCAAGAAGAATAGGAAAATGATCTAAACACAGTCTTGGAAGCCTTTTCTGAATAGAACCTGGAAACTTGACTTCCCAATCTGGAGAAACAAGAAATCTATCAAGGCGAGACCAATAGGGGATCTCCTGATTATTAGACCACGTAAAAGGCCCTCCTACGAGAGGAAAATCCATAAGATCCTGCTCAAAGATAAAGTCCGAAAACTCCATCATAGCCGCATTAAATCGAACGTCTCTAGATCTTTCAGTAGGAAAGTGAGTGACATTGAAATCATCCCGATGCACCAAGGTAACTCCCACCAAGAAGAGAGGCCAGCCAACTCGTCCCAGAGGGAACTTCTAAGAGAATCAAAGTTAGGACCGTAGACTCCAGCAAAAGCCCAAGAGAAATTATCAGCAACGCTTCTGAAAGAGCAGGCAACAACAAACTCACCCACATACACTTCAATCTTCTCTACAATCCTTCTATCCCACATAATCAAGATACCACCAGAGGCCCCGCGAGAAGGTAAATAGCACCAATCAACAAAGTGACAACCCCACAGACTTCTCACTAAACTATTAGACACAAAATCCAGTTTAGTTTCTTGCAAGCATATAATGTCAGCCTTCCATTGCCTTAATAAATTCCTGACTTTCAACCGCTTGGGCCCCTCGTTTAACCCTCTAACATTCCAAGAGAGGATTTTAGGCTTCATAAAAACCACCATAAGCCCTTCCTTTGCACCTACCACGTGAGGTGCTGCCACTATGGACGTCATAATTAACAGAACAAGCTAATCTGTTTAATTCCCTTTTACCTTTGATGCTCAAGCTAGAGCTAGGATCCGCTTCCTTCTTATCATTACTGACGATGATAGCCTCGAACACAGCCGAAAGCTGATCTTCAAAGCCGTCGCAAGTAATCCCCACCCATTGGCAATACGCTAAAACCGCTCTCGAAAAGCCATCTGGATTCTTCATACCAGAAACTCCCCTGACCTTATCAATAAAAGACAGAGGTACAGGCTCTTCCTATGGAAGAAAAGCAAGTTCTATCCCCTTCCTACCTCCTGGACCAGAACTATGAGTCAACTCAAGAGGAGAGAGACCCGCAGAAACCAGAGAGTCCGGAGAACCCAAACCAGCCCACACAGTCAGCATATCAAGAGAATCCTTAAGGGGTTTGGCAGAACCAACCGAGTCTTTGGGAGAGATCTTCAGAACCGGAGTGGACAAAACAGTCCCCGAGCTCAGTACCGAGGGTCTTACTGGAACAGGGACTTCAGGGATGAAAATAGAATCTCCGGCCACCTCTGGCAACTTTGGAGCCAAACCCGACTTCTCAATCATACCCCTTTCTCCCTCCGACGTTTCTCCGTCAAATTCTAGCCGAGAAACCCGCTCAGGACATAAAGAGCACCCGACACACTGATTCCCCGGAGCATGGGTATCGAAAGAAAGAAAACCCAGCCCACCGGAGTTCTTCGGAGTCGCCGAAGAATGGCCTGAGCCCACTAATCCCTTCGCCGGCGACATACCCTCCTCGGTAGACAGAACCCGATCTTTCAAGTCTAAGTCAATGGGCTTCAGAACCTTCTGAATCCAACGAAGCCTCCTCTTCTTCTTGGGTTTATTCTTCCTCTTCCACCCATTAATCTTGGGCTTTATTCTTCCTCTTCCACCCATCACACACCCTGCTGTAAGCTTGGTCCACATCAGCCTTCAACTTCTTCAGCTGGCTTTTCCAGGTCAGGAGAGAGGAAAACCAGTTCAACTCTCCTGTCAGCTGATTTCCTGCGGAAGTCTCGCCATGGACGCAACCGGTCTTGTCATGAGCAGTAGAGTCCTTCTTGGCCTTCTCAAAATCAGAGCCATAACGGTAACAGTGGTCTTTACCCACCGGGTTCAATTGAAAAATCGCGTTTTCTGAACCACTCAAAATCACAACCGGCAGCTTCTGCTTCTCCGGGCGATCACCCTTGTCCTCAGCCAGAGGAATCGCTGGTTGAGACAGCGTCCTCTCCTCCTCCAAGCGGCCAGGTCCTGAACGCAGAACTGCTGCAAAGGAAGGCGCACCATCTTTGCTGAGAGTTCTTGAAGAATCACCTTGATCATACCCTCCTATGGCGCCATCACCATACCTCCTTGACTTCTCTATAACTGTATCATGATGGCCCATTCCGAACCTAAGCGGAACTTTTAGGAATGCACTGACTTTATCCAATTCAAGGACAAAACTCCTCCAGCCCCTCCCATCGCAACCTTCTGGAATGAAAATAATACCTCTCCGACCAGCCACACCATAAACTGCCCCTTCAAGAAACCTTCCAGCTGCATTGCCACCTCGTCTAACTATGAGTACCTTAGACCCCTCTCTGAGAGACCTGATAAAGTCCTTCTCCTCCGGGCACCACTGCAAGTTCTCCATTATCAACGCCAACCACTCTATGCTTTGAGCACTAAGAAGAACCAGCCCGGAGAATGACTTCCTCCTTTCTTCCACTCTCACCACCGAAGCACCTTCTACCACCGTGAACACAAAAGTCTTGGCCTCCACGCAACACCACCGCTCCATTACTCACCACTCACTCGAATTGGGGGACTTTTTGCATCTAAAATCAAAATTCAATCACCAATTTTCAAATAAAAAAAAAATAATTCATTTTAAAACACCATTATCAAATTGTTAACAACCAAGCATAATTTGTCAAAACCACATATAGGCAACATGGATCGTAATAGAGGTACATATGACAATTTCCATAATACATACATTCGGCTATATCAACTAAAATAGAAATACACTCACAACATCGAGCATGATCCAAAACTTAGTAAATCCACAATCATCCCAATATCCAGTCTTTAAATACTACTAAACTTCTAATAATTGAACAAAACCCAAACACTTACCAAATCATCCAAATCAAAACATCACCATACTCATAATTGGTCAAAACACTATACCTAGATACCAAATTAACCAACTTAAACCAGCAGCCTCATTAAAAGCCATAAATCCTCAATTTAAACATTAAATCAACCAACAATAAAACTCGTCAATTAATTTGGTTAGAACACCCAAATACCAACACCTATCTCTCAAAGATACCATAACTGAAATAGATACCAAAACAGTCAGCAAAACTCCTATCACAGTACACACAACCATCCAAAATACCCATAGCCAACATACAATCAATTGAATCCCAAATCAGTACACATATAGATAGTCAGAGAACCACCCAAAATCATTCCCTAGTTTCAATCGGCTAACATCAAATCAAAATCTCCTACTCAATTACATACCCAATCGGCTACTTCAAATAAAACAGGGAGTTCATCAACAAATCACCCACACGGGTACACAGTCAACTGAAACAGGGAAGAACACAATCGGAACAGGGGTTTTCATGCTTTAATCGAAACACAAAACCAATACACAGTTAACAAGAAACACCCACTGCCATCCACTGAAATTCCATACACAATACTCATCAAAACAGCATAGTACCCAATCGCCTAAGCCCACAAAATTATCAATACAACACTCACGGCTCAGCCAACAACAAAGAACAATCCCCAATCCATAATTTATCAACTAAAATCAACACCATAAAATTACTGATAATCAAACACAACCCAACATCACAACAACCGAACACCACATAAGCACTCACTGGCCGGAACAACACACACAGTAAATCACAAATCGTACCAAACCAAAATTGTCAATTCTTAAACCATGCATAGCCGAAACACAATCATAGAGAACGCCCAAAAATCATTAAACCCTAATTCAGCAATAATCAAATCAATCCACAAAATTATAGGATTTATATACCTTGGGGATTTTCTCAGAAAATCCACCGGAAATCATCTCTGATTCTGCCGAAAATCGGCTTAGCCTCGCCGGAAAACCGTTCCTGGAGGGTTGGGTTTCACGGGTCTCGGGCTTCACCGGTTCGTCGGGTCACGAGTCTCACGGCTACATCGGGTTACCGGGTCTCTTCGGGTTGCGGGCTCGCCGGAAATCGCCATTGGACCGTCGGATTTCGGCTCTGGCCGCTGATCATCGAGGATCGGACCTCCCCTGGGCTACGGGCACTCCGGTTCCACCTCCGGCTCCCTCTGGCTCTCGGGTCTCTCCTTTCTCTCTCCCAAGTCTCATCTCTCTCAATCTCTCAATCTCACTCTCTCTGATCTCTCTATATCTCTCTCTCAGTATCTCATCTCTCTCGATCTCACTCTGTAACGCCCCCAAACCGCTAAGGGTTAGGTTCGTCACTTTCTCTTTAAAAACTGCAAAGATTCGTAAGGTCTGCCAAATATCTTAACTAGTATGCTGATTTAAATAAATAAAAATAATAATGGTTTCAAAATCTCAGAGTTTTTAATAAATGCGGAAACGGTCATTTAATTGTAAAAATATAATAACTGAAAAATTTTGGGGTAACATAAATGAAATGTCCTAATGCATTCCTAGATCCCATCCCGGCCACCTACGTCTCTCTGTTCATAACCTGAAAACAAAAACAAAATAAGGGGTGAGCACAAAAACAACATGCTCAGTAAGGAATCCTCAACCATAAAACAGTTGAGTTAAATTCTTTTGAAAATCTTCAAACAATTGTCAAAAACTTCTTTTAAATATCTCCAAAACATTTGTCAAAAACTCCCTTTTATAAATCTCCAAAACATCTGTCAAAAACTCCCTTTTTATACACAAGATAATATATGTATATATATATATTTGAAATAATCATTACTCATAGTATGCCCAATACACTATTACGCCCTGTGTACGTAGGGTTGCGCGGTCGTTGCTGTGACCTTGGGTGAGTAACGCGGTTTACCTGTGGCCACAGGCCCCACCCCCGTCAGCTAATTAATTGAAGTGCACTTAGACTGACATAGAGACAGATACCGCTGTCACTAAGCGAACCAGCGGGTGCGCTTCCATCTCGAGCTACGGTACCGAGCTAAATCTTGAAGGGTCTCGAATCTCTGCGGGTCTAGGGCCCAAATAATAGTCTCCTCCACACACGTGCCCTTTTCAAAAATATTTCTCCTTTATATATAACTCAAAGAGTTTTCTCCCAAAACTTTCTCATTCTTTTCTTGTATAACTTCTCACAAAAACTTTCTCATTCTTTACTAGTATATATAGGGCAACGTGTTGGAGGGTTTTTTACTCAAAATCACGATTTCAAGAATATCATTTTTATACTCAAAACTTTTATATCAAAACCAACAAATCCTTTATATAAATAAAATAATTTGAAATACCGAATCAAAATAGTTAATCAAAATTTTGCAAATAAAGGAATAATTAAAATAATATAATAATTTGAGAAGGGGTAGAGGGTTTCCCTTACTTGGATTTCCCTAATATCGGGATCGAGCTTAATCCTCTTTGTATATTTCCTTGATTTATTAAATAAGAATTTCACTAGAAAAATCTAGTGAAAACGATGCGTTCGGTCACGGGAAAATCGCCGGAAAAATTCACCGGAAAGTCGCCGGAAAAGTCACCGGAAAGTCGCCGGAAAGTTTGCCGGAAAGTTCGCCGGAAAAGTCTGCAGGAGATGGGTCACCGGCAGGTCGGGTTCCGGGTTCCGGGTCTTGGGTTATGGAAGAGCTGCGATTTCTGCAGAGGGAATGTTCAGTTTTTATAGAACAACGATCGAGTGCTGTGGTTTATAATAAAATGAAGTGGAATTGGTTTGGTGAACACTGAACTTAGTGCTGCACTGATCGATTCAGTGGAAGATTAATATATCAGAGTGGAAAAGGTGGGAATAGTTGGTGCAGTGGAGAAATCATTCGAAGCAAATTGGAGAAGAATGGGAGATTAATGAATTCGCAGTGGAGGGGACGGACTGTAGTGCAAATTTTTTTATTAATAATTAATAAATCTGAATAATTTAAACAAAATATATTTGTATAATAATATATTACGAATTTATAAAAATAGGTAAATAAATTTTTTACGTCAATTATATTAACTCAGTAATAATTATTCGGTGATAAAATAATTTATCAGTTTTCAAAAACACCGGTTCATTAAAAATCAGTTTGAAAATATTTATAAAATAGTTTAGAAAACGAATGATAAATAATCATTTATATTTTTAAATATAAAAATATATTTTAAAAACTGGGGTATTACATTCTTCCCCCCTTAATAGAATTTCGTCCTCGAAATTATAAGCTATGCTTCGTATAAAGTTTATATAAATGAAAAGTTTAGATTTTTAAGACACAAGTCTAGTAATATAGTTTTATAACATCAAGAAGGTAAACGAGGATAGACCGTCTGATTAATTATCAATTATGGAATTTATGCTCATTGACAAGAAGTATACAAATGGGTAGGACGCAGAAAAGAAAACGTTTCATTTCTCATTACAGGAAATTTCTACAACAAATTTCTTTGTGAGGATGTTTTCTGATAATCTTGGTGGAAAGCTTGCTAAATGGAAACATGGAATCCAGGAAGGAAAGTTAAGTCAAGGCAAGCAATCCGGAAAGGATATAAGTGCGGTACTCATATCGTAGTGCTCTCTCTCTTCTGTCACAGATCGCCATCACCGGATTGAAAGTAGATGCCAGAAATGTTTATGGTGATGCGAAGGAAGAGAAAGATACTTCATCTCAGAAGCGTGATCAAGGATAATCTTGCTTCTGGATGATATGATCAAAAATAATCTTGCTTCGATGTTTGTGAATCTGGTTGTGATGCTGCATTTTTCTAACTTTAGGTTTGGAAATTTGGTTATGAAATTTTCATCTTCCCTCTCAGGAAGCGATGAAAGCTCAGACCATAAGAAAAATTTTGGCTCTCAAAGTATGAAGAGTTGAGAACTCAAAGGTGTGCTTTGCAATGAAGAAGATGAGCGAATTTATAGAAAGATTTGAGAAGGGTCGGTGCAAGTGGTGCCGACAGTGGATCGTAAAATCTTCCTACCTTTCTCGAAACGCTCATCCAGCTCATTCTCGGGATGCTCTTCCACGTCTGCTAGGCACGAAAAGTGCGGCGCGAAATCCGGAAAAGTCTTGGGTGAATTTGAAATTCGAGAAGGTGAAAATGGTGAAAGTTGAAAAAGAAGAAGTCTCGTGATTCGAGAGCTGTCTGTTAGTGTTAGTGGCAGCTACGCTCAGAATGACGTTTGATTAGATTGCGTCTCGTTCACTGATTAAGTCCTCTTTTCTTCAGATCTTTTCCAACAACAGCCTTATTTCTATCTTTTCTCCTTCAGGTCCTTTGAGGAATATCTTCATTTCTTAGTCTTTTCCAAAAAAATGGCTTCTTCATCTTCTCAAAATAATTTTGATCTAAATGATGCGCCTGTAGTACCAGAAATTTGGCGTCCCTTGTTCCTATCTCAGAGAGGTCCTCTTCTGACAAATGACTCTGTGATGCTGAATGATGCAGTAGCTGCATCCGTGGCTGAAGGCATCATAACTCCTCGAGATGAAAAGTTGTTGGCGGATAGGACGGATGCTCAAGCCATCAATGACTCTTTGGCTTTCAGTATTCAGGGCGCCTCTTCGGTTTCAAATATGGCTCGGCGTCTCCAAGTCCGGGGAAATGAAGTTCAAACGCTGAAAGCTCAAATTTCGACTTTGCAGCGAATGTATATAGATTTTAGGCGAAGAAATCGGGTTCTTCAAAAAGAGAATAAAAAGCTGAAGAAGTTGGTAGATTCGTATGCGAAAGACTTGGAAAAGAGGTACGCTGACTTGGAGCAGAATTCTAATCGTCTCCAAGAACAATACCAGGATCTCTTGCGTGCAGTCCAAGATCTTAGGGTTTTCCGCTCTGAGGCTTAGCCAGGTATTCTATTTGATCTAGCAGCTCTTTACTAACAAAAATAAATAACTAACTGCAGTACTATGAAATACCTGCAGGTATGAACTCTCCGGGAATGATGCAGAAACGGTCCGATTTGCAAGTCTATGTTTTTCTTAAATCTAAAGTTGTTCATTTGTAAGACAATAATTATTCTCTATGTACTATTCTTATCATCTAATATGTCTGTAATCTTTTGAACTATGGTCTTAAACTCGGTATAATCCTTATGGTACTATGTTCTTCTTTCTATTTCTGCATAATTACTATCATCCTCAAATTTCAATAGATTAAAACCTTAGTGTTACTCCAACTTAGTTATGCAGTCAATCAATACTTAGATCTGCTAATTATAAACTTATCTGCCAAGCAAGGTTATCTAAGAGAATCAATAAATCACATGATCAAAATTTTATTTGACTTAAGCTCCATAAAGACCTCAAATATATATAAACTTCTCCAAAGTTCGTCAGATGCATAGGGAAAATAATCTCTCCAAAAATCATTAAATCATTTGATCAACTAATTTCCTCAAATATATATAAATCAGTCATCTCCAAAAATCAATGTGTTATCAACATCTAATAATCAATTATCATATTCCTGTAGCCTGATTTAGGAACAACTTCCTTTTGTCCTTCACATAGCATTACTCACATTTTCTAAAATTCAACTAGGCATCAATATAAGTGGTATATCATAACCTATTCTCCATATATGTTTATTCCTTAGACCTCAAATACGAAAATCACATCAGGAAATTACACTAAGCATCAATCTATAAATCAAGATATGGTTTACCTCAATCATCCTCAAATTGATAACTAGAGCATTTCTCAAACTTAAGATCTTCCGAAAGATTCATCTTATCATGTGGATTATCTTATCCTCTGGAAAACTTCAATAATTCCTCAATATATTCTATCTTCACTAAAGTTATCTGATCACAAAAATATAATTGCTCCAAATATCCTCAATTTACTCGATCAACTTATTCTCTTATATGTCCTTAAAACACATGAATCAGTATCTATAGATTAAGTGTCCATCTCCAAAAGGATACCAGATTCCAGATCATAAATATCTTTGTTTACATCCCACAGTAAATCAAGAAATCTCTAAACCTCAATAATAATTACTAAGCACATAAAATATCTACGTGATGCTTAATATATTTATTGACTTAATATCCATAAATCTGCCAAGTTATTAAGCATCCGAATTTCTATAATCTTTATCTCTAAAAGCATTTCATAAATCATGACTATACCTCAAATATTGTGGCCATCAATACCTAATCACCCAAAACAAGTTGGTCTATAATCGATGCAATTTGCTATTCCTCGAGAAAGATTGTACAACTTAATACTTAGTTAACAAGTCTTGAAAACCTATCATACTTTGATACTGATCATAACTTACTCCTTAGTATTGATTCCAACTTAGAGACTTCAACCTTAATAAGATCAATCCTAGGGTTCACAAAGTCAAATTGCTATGATGCAATTCCCTATAGGGGTAGCTACTGCTAGGTCTACATCTAACTACTCAGACATCAAGTTATAGTCTCGTGAAAAGAGAGTATGACATAAATGAATGCGTTGTACCAGAGTCAAAGAGCACAGTAACCTGGTGGAATGAAATCAAAAGTGTACCCGTCACTACTTCGTTTGACGCGGCTACATCACCTGGAGTTAGAGTATATACACGTGCAGGCGTAGTATTCCGTTGTTCCCCTGCAAATCCTTAGCGAGGTGTTAAAAAAATAGGGAATGATTCCCTAGCACTGAATACAAAACAAGAAAAGACGGACTCTGCTAGGCCGGAATGTGATTTCCCATTACCCCACTAAGTCTATCTTAATGATTTAGCTCCTAAAGTCTACAGAACCTTATAACCATTGCTCTGGTACCAAAACTGTAACGCCCCCAAACCGCTAAGGGTTAGGTTCGTCACTTTCTCTTTAAAAACTGCAAAGATTCGTAAGGTCTGCCAAATATCTTAACTAGTATGCTGATTTAAATAAATAAAAATAATAATGGTTTCAAAATCTCAGAGTTTTTAATAAATGCGGAAACGGTCATTTAATTGTAAAAATACAATAACTGAAAATTTTGGGGTAACATAAATGAAATGTCCTAATGCATTCCTAGATCCCATCCCGGCCACCTACGTCTCTCTGTTCATAACCTGAAAACAAAAACAAAATAAGGGGTGAGCACAAAAACAACATGCTCAGTAAGGAATCCTCAACCATAAAACAGTTGAGTTAAATTCTTTTGAAAATCTTCAAACAATTGTCAAAAACTTCTTTTAAATATCTCCAAAACATTTGTCAAAAACTCCCTTTTATAAATCTCCAAAACATCTGTCAAAAACTCCCTTTTTATACACAAGATAATATATGTATATATATATATTTGAAATAATCATTACTCATAGTATGCCCAATACACTATTACGCCCTGTGTACGTAGGGTTGCGCAGTCGTTGCTGTGATCTTGGGTGAGTAACGCGGTTTACCTGTGGCCACAGGCCCCACCCCCGTCAGCTAATTAATTGAAGTGCACTTAGACTGACATAGAGACAGATACCGCTGTCACTAAGCGAACCAGCGGGTGCGCTTCCATCTCGAGCTACGGTACCGAGCTAAATCTTGAAGGGTCTCGAATCTCTGCGGGTCTAGGGCCCAAATAATAGTCTCCTCCACACACGTGCCCTTTTCAAAAATATTTCTCCTTTATATATAACTCAAAGAGTTTTCTCCCAAAACTTTCTCATTCTTTTCTTGTATAACTTCTCACAAAAACTTTCTCATTCTTTACTAGTATATATAGGGCAACGTGTTGGAGGGTTTTTTACTCAAAATCACGATTTCAAGAATATCATTTTTATACTCAAAACTTTTATATCAAAACCAACAAATCCTTTATATAAATAAAATAATTTGAAATACCGAATCAAAATAGTTAATCGAAATTTTGCAAATAAAGGAATAATTAAAATAATATAATAATTTGAGAAGGGGTAGAGGGTTTCCCTTACTTGGATTTCCCTAATATCAGGATCGAGCTTAATCCTCTTTGTATATTTCCTTGATTTATTAAATAAGAATTTCACTAGAAAAATCTAGTGAAAACGATGCGTTCGGTCACGGGAAAATCGCCGGAAAAATTCACCGAAAGTCGCCGGAAAGTTTGCCGGAAAGTTCGCCGGAAAAGTCTGCCGGAGATGGGTCACCGGCGGGTTGGGTTCCGGGTTCGGGTCTTGGGTTATGGAAGAGCTGCGATTTCTGCAGAGGGAATGTTCAGTTTTTATAGAACAACGATCGAGTGCTGTGGTTTATAATAAAATGAAGTGGAATTGGTTTGGTGAACACTGAACTTAGTGCTGCACTGATCGATTCAGTGGAAGATTAATATATCAGAGTGGAGAAGGTGGGAATAGTTGGTGCAGTGGAGAAATCATTCGAAGCAAATTGGAGAAGAATGGGAGATTAATGAATTCGCAGTGGAGGGGACGGACTGTAGTGCAAATTTTTTTATTAATAATTAATAAATCTGAATAATTTAAACAAAATATATTTGTATAATAATATATTACGAATTTATAAAAATAGGTAAATAAATTTTTTACGTCAATTATATTAACTCAGTAATAATTATTCGGTGATAAAATAATTTATCAGTTTTCAAAAACACCGGTTCATTAAAAATCAGTTTGAAAATATTTATAAAATAGTTTAGAAAACGAATGATAAATAATCATTTATATTTTTAAATATAAAAATATATTTTAAAAACTGGGGTATTACACACTCTCTCCGGTCTCTCTGTATCTCGTTGGAAGAGAATACAAGAAGAAGAAAGAAGAAATAAGGAAAGAAGAGGAGTGTGCTGGTGAAGATGACTCACAGAAGTCATCATGATTGTGATGACTCGAGAGGGTGAGTCATAGAATGCAACGATGACTTTATAAAATATCAGATATCAGTAGATATTTTATACAAAATTTTACTAATTACATTTTTACTATAGGTATTTTTTACATAGATATTTTCATATTGAATCTTTACCGTTATGTACAATTCATTAAAATTATAATCTAAGTCCGTTTTGAGTCTAGTTCGTTTCATTTATAATATTATTATTTCAATAATATTATAGCAGCATAAATATATACCTAATATATATATTTATTACATGATAATATTATACACAGTAAATATTACACAATAATATTATTCAATAATATTATTATATCAATTAGCCCACTAAATAATTCTGTCTATCTATTTATTAATCCTGTAATATTATTAGAGTCTAATAATATTATTCTTTATTTATAAAATTACGATTTATAAATAATAAGACCAAGGAATATTTATTTTCATAAATATCCATGTATTCCTTATTATTTATTAGGGAATTAAAATATCGTGTTTAAAGCCATGTATTTTATTAACTATTGTATGTGAATATTGTTTCCTACAATATTAAGCCGCTCGAATGTCGAGTCTTGAGAATCTAACATCAATTCTAAACTTTTCTATTTTATTCAGTCTTAAATTCTAATTTAAGACATTTTATTTAATTACTTAAAATCAGGGGCGCTACAAGCATCTTCGAGGTCATTCTTCTTTGGCTCTAGATTCGGTTGGACCGCTTGTGGTGGAGCTTAATAGTTATTTTCCTATTGGAAATTTCTTTGCTGCCCTTGGGGATTTTGCACATTCTAAGTGTTACTCCATGAAAAATTGGGGTGGGTTCGCCACACTGCATTGTAGGTGTTGGAGTATGGATTACTCTTTGGAGGGTATATTCTGGCCCACATAATTTGCTTGCTCCTGATCCGTAAATGAAAACATGGGGCAAGTCTCAGTGGTGTGGTCAGAATGAGAACATATGGCACATACCTCCACTTGAGCAATCTGTTGAATGGAAGAGATGTTATGAGTAGTCATGACTTTCACTAGCATATCCAGTTTCCTCTCCAAGGGAGCCATCTGAGTTTGAACTCCATTACTGCCATTCACTTCATAGACACCTTTTCTTTTGAGTCCTTGCCTCCCTCGGGATGAGAATTGTTGGGAGTTTTCGCTTAAAGTCTCAAACAGTTCTTTTGCCTCCTCGCTATCTTTTCCATTAATACACATCCACAAGCTGAATCTACAAGACTTTTGTTAGAATCATTTAAACCTTCATAGAAAGCTTGTACCTCATCGTCCTGAGATAGATTGTAATGTGTGCATTTTAGAAGTAGCTCCTTGAAGTACTCCCACACCTCAAAGAATAGGTCTCCATCTTTTTGTTGGAAGGTTTGAATCTCCCTCCTCAATTGCCTAGTCCGTTGGGCTGAAAAAACCTTTTTCAAGAACTTTGTGGTCAACTCCTCCCAATTGTGAATAAACCTTGTAGTCAAAAAAATTCAACCATAACTTAGCATTATCTTTCAAGGAAAAAGGGAAGAGAATTAACCTGATTCCTTCCGCATTTAAGCCATGGAAATTTTGAGTTTCGCAAAGATCAAAGAAGTCCCGAATGTGTAGATATGGATCCTCTGTAGGTGTGCCTCTATAGTGTGGAACCATATTGAGCAACGGAGACAAATCAAAAATTGCTTTGCAGATTCGGTTGAAAAGCAATGCAAGAGGGTTGATTTGGATTTTTTGGTATGAAGGAACTCTTCATTGGCTTCCGCTGGGGTCGATTCTCCACACGTACTTCTGCCATGTCTTCCTCAACTTTGAATATGTTTTCTAATTCTGAGGTGTCTCTACACTGTCGAATGGTGTGTTTGATCTCTGGATCGTATCTAATGATGTCTAAATTCTTAGATCGACGACCCACTGCACTTGATCCTAGTTGCGCTCGAGCGTATATGAATTGTATACTCGATCGCAAGACCAAAATCTAAAATCTACAGAAAAGATTTAGAAACAGAAGAGCATATGTTTTTTTTTTTTTTTAGATGAACATAATAAGAAATAACTAAAATAAAGGAAAATTTTAAAAACACAATTTAACACAATCCCTGGCAACGGTGCCAAAAACTTGTTGTGCAATTATCTACTTAAATAAATAGGCAAATACTTGTACGTTTTACTCGCAAGTGCACAAGATCAGAAAGATAGTACAATAGGCAAATACAAGATCATTCCCACGAGGATTGGTAAATTATGTTTAAAAAGATATTCCTAAAAGAGATATGTTTAATTAGACGGGATAAAAGATTGAATTAAAAATAATAAGAAGAAAAGGTAGGGCTTCAATATCCACCACTAATCATACTCAAATAAGATTCGCAATATGCACAATACTACAATCATAACATGATGCATAATGTTTACCAGCCACAAGGGAATTGTATCTTCTCCTTAAGTTATTGATTTCCCTGAGCAACGAGTTAGGCATGGTATCTACTCTAACTATTTTCTTCCTTGAAGGATTTAGCATGGTATCTACTAAGTTGTTCTTCAAGAAAACATAAATCTATGGAAACCGGCAAACACACTCAGATTGGAATATGGTATCTATTCTTGTTGTCTTTATGTTGATTAATCCAACCTGTGTCGGGGTTCTTTCATTACTCTATTATGCCCAGGACTCGGTCATCCAAATTGACATAAATAACAAATCCATATCACATGCATATGATGGCCAAACATAAACATGCGAGGAATTCAAGAAACTAGAATTAATCAAGTTAAACATCAATATATAAATTGTAGCAAAACAAATTAAAAAACTTAAAAAGACATGATTAGGGCTTCAATCGAGCCCTAACTAAAGTATTAGTTACAACTAATATAAACTAAAATTATATACATATAGAAAATAAATAAAGAAAGAAAGAAAATAAAAACTAGAAAGAACCTCCTTCTTTTGATTCTTCCTCAAAGCTTGTATGTATTTTTCTTCAAAGGTTAGAGGCCTATTTATAAGGATTAGAGAAGCTCTAGAAGATCTATAAATCCTATAACAATTATAAATAGGTCTTCTAGCCAAATAGAATAATTACAAGTCTTTTCCTTCTCTGAAATTTCCATCCAAGTAGGAAAAGGATTCTAAAATTCGAACAGATTTGGGGTCTTTTATTGTGGGGCAATTTTGGCATGGTAAACATCCGAATTAGGAAAACATATTTCTGATATATTTGTTGAATTTTGTCTTAGCTTTCCAACGCCAGCGATTTCGTTGCAATCCAATACTTGAGCCGAAAGTTATAATCAAATTACTGAGATGTGCTCATTCTGGATTCTTTCCAAAAATAACGAATTTTTGCCGACTTCTCTTTCCTTAAATTCAAAATTGATTGGAATTGAATCTATCCAAAAGTGAGTTTGCCAACTTTGTTATAATTTTGTAATTTAATGGATTTTCTTCCAAAACCAGTAAAATACAAGAAAACACAAAAACAACATAAAACATCAAACTATAACAAAACTAAGAGCTTAACATATGTAAATTCAAGGGCTTGAATGTGTGACATTCAACACTTATCAAATTATTACTAGAGAATTTTTCCAATTTATTCTCAAGTGCATCAATAGTATTAAGCAACATGGTATTCTCAGATTTCAAAGAGTCAATTAAAACATGTGATTCAAATAACTGAATAACCAAAGACTCTTTTTTTTGCTTCACCTTTTTTAGCTCTTTATGAGAAACTTTAGAATTTTTTCTTAATTTACCAAAAACTTTAACGAGCTCAATATCAGAATTCTCTTTAGATAATTGAGAAAAATTCATGATGAAAAGGTGTTAACAAAAAATAGAACTCACAAAAAGCTTCCAGATCTTCAAATCTCCCTAAACACCCTTTCTAAGCTATAGAGAATTCAATACCGAATTCTGTAAATAATACATGCCTAGAGGCCTCTATTTATAGACTATAGAAGAACTAAATCAACTCTGATTCGGTTTTCTCTAGGCGGTGTTTGGACGGCAGTTGAGGTCTTCCGGACGAACAACTGTGCAACCGACTTTTCAAATTCACTGAAATTCTTTCCTGAATAGAGCTGTGTTCGGAAGGTGTTGTCCTAGCGTCCAAACAGTTGCACTTTTGCTGCACGCAATTGCCATAACAAGGTCTGGGGTCCAACTGGTGTTGCCCTAACGTCCAGATGATTGCAATTCTTCTCCACGTCTTGCCTTATGAAGGATAGCATCTAGACAGTGTAAACCTGTCGTCAGGACGATTGCAGCTATCTTCCCATATCTGTGTTTGCGAAGGAAATCATTTTACTTGTCTAACACTGACTGGCATCCGAACGGTATTGCCATGTCGTCCAAACGGATGCACTTGACCACAGGATTCTATGGAACTCTGAAGAGCATCCGGACGCGTTGCTGCGACGTCCGGACAGATACAAGTTTGAACAATCCGAAGCTTCTAGACACTAATGGGAGTCCAGACGGAATAACCACATCGTCCGGACAGATGTTGCTTGAATGAAGAGTGTTTGAACGGTTGACAGGGACGTCCGGACGGATGCAAGGGATTCAACTTCTTTGTCTTGAAATCCAAACAAAATCTTCTTGAAGCACATAACAGACATGTAGACTCTGAGTAAAAACAGCATCCCTGATAAAAAAAAGCAACATTACATGGAAGTAATTTTGTCCAATAGAATGCAGCCAATCACAAACTAATAGACATGACTTCATCTGGTGATCCATCCACTATATCATACTTTGCATCCATATAGGCAGCTCCCTACGGAATTGATCATTGTCAAGCTTCTATGGCTTATTCAAGTAGTTCCTTCATTTGTTTTTCTTGGCTTTGCCATTCTAATTGGCAGGAACAAATCGTTGTTGATGCTACTGATGCTAAGGAGCCTAATGCCATGGGGCTTGATGTCGTGGCCCTGATGCCGCAGAGCCTGATGCCATGAAGCTTGATATTGGGGAGCCTGATGCTGGGCCAAAGGGCTAGTGCCGAATGTAGCTTGTCTTGACACCTCTTTCTTGACCTTTGATCTCTGAGGTTTGAGAAGGGAGCACTGAGGTCGGATGTGACCACTTAACCCACAATGGTGGCATATAGGAGGTCGTCTAATGGTAGGGAGCTTTTGACTGGCCTCTACAGTAGCTGGAATATCGCCACCAATAACTTCCTTTCTTTTATCCCATATGGTGGTTGGAGGCTCGAGGATGGTGGATTTGACAAATATAGTCCCAGAAGTAGAGGGAATATCAGAGGGAGAAGCTACATTCCTGAGTCTGGTCTTGTATGTTGGGCTTTTATTGTAACGCCCCACCGTTTGAAAAAGGGCGTAAGTGAAAATTTTCGAATTTTCACGTGACATTACTACAACCTCTTTAGAGTTTAGATTTGGCAGCGGAATAAAAAGGTATCCAATTGGTTTGGAATAAATAAAACGATAGAGCTTCTAACTGAAATACTTCTAGACGTTCATAAAGAAAATGTTTAGACAAATACACGTAAACATGTGTCAACAGTGACACAAGAGAATACCTGGAAATTATTAGCAATCTTGTCAACATAAAACATTATAAACATAGAAAACTATAAACAAATGCAAACTATGCGTCCTTAGCTTTAAAACCTCTTGAGCTTTATTCCTTGTCTATAAACCTGCACCAGTATACATATATATATAGAAACAAAACACAAAACACTAAAGTGAGTCCACTATTTCCAATAATAATATGAGTGCTGGTTTATTTAATATATGCAACATAATGCAATAACTTTATAATCACATCTATGCGCAATATATGAACCATGGTAGCTAATCATAGTCATATATTGAATATAAACATAACCATAAAGCAATAATGTGATAGTTTTAAATGTAGAGTTTTAGGTGTTTCCCTTTTTCCACTACTCTGTTGGCCTTGGCACGGTTAGCGTGTTATTTGAAACCTTGGTTTCCTCACTAAACTTTTAATTATATTCTTTGGGAGCCTTGGCTCCTAGAAACCTTGATTTCCCTGGTGACCTTGGTACACCAGTTTTTGTATTTATTATTCTTTTCAGGTACCTCCTCATTCACTGAGAACCTTGGAACTCACATGAAGCCTCGCATACCCACCGTGGATCTTGATCCAACAGCTTGTTATTAGATAGGTTATTAAAATAATAAAATATGCAAAATCACATGCGCAAACAAGTAAATAAAGCAGTAAACATAATATTATAGGAAAGTCAACCAGCTTCGTCCTCAGTAAGTATAGAGATACTTACAGCCCTTTGGTGCAGTTCTCATAATAGCTTATTCTCTGCAATAAATATATATTTGTATATAAAATATTAGCACCATTACTTGTAAATATTAATTATAGGCTTATCTTCTTACCTAATCGTTTTAGTTGGAAAGCTACTTAACATAATATGTTTGTCTTGACGTTAATTCCCAATATCAAAACTCTTTCTCAAGAAATTATCAATTTTCCATATCATTTCACATATTATTTAATCACCCAATATCGGTTAAAATTATAAACATAATATACTTTAATAAGACAATTACCAAAATACCCAATTCTAGACTCAACCAAATCACTCCCAATTATGCAATAAAATTACAGCATACAACAACACATATAGTCAGCCGTACCACAATAGAACAGGGGAGAACAATCCAATCGTGTACCCAAAATAGAACACTCAGCCAAGATACTCATAACTATCCAAGAGGGATCATCAAGATACACATACCCCCACAATACCCAACTCAAATCAATTCTTGGCTACTATCAACAACCCACCTAACATCAAAACAACCAAAAACACCACATCACACGGCCAACCTTTCCAAAACACACACACACAATCAATTAATTGAATCCACACTAAGGGATCCTTGCTGGGCATTCTGAAAATCAACCAAAACCGTCAACACCCAAAACAGAGAAGAGGAATCATCAATAACCGATCAAGAACCACCAACAGGAAAATCAAACATAGTAGATTGATTAAATCAAAACTAAACTACAAGATTCAACTAGAGAATTTTCATTTAATTACAAAGAAACCCACCGAAAATCAGTGAGCTAGGACCTCCGGAATTCGCCTATGGAAGTCGTCGAAAAAGCTACTGGAAGTCGTCGGTTTTTCGGCCAGAACCGCCGAAAATCGTGTCCCACGTTCCACCGGAGTTGACCCATCAGAAATTGGCCAGAAATCGTCACTGGGACCAGCCGGAATCACGCCTCTGGGTTTCGTCGGTGGGTCGGGCCTCTTTCGGGTTTGACGGGTTTCGGTTCCTCTCTCTAATGCTCTCTCTCAATCTCTCGATCTCTTATTCTCTCTCTCACGATCTCTCCCTCTCTTTTCTGATCTCTCTGCCTAAGTCGGCTTCTCTCTCTCTCTGGCCCCTCGGTCTCTCTCTCGGTGAGAAACAGAAAAGAAGACCGAAAAGGAGAAGGAAGAAGAAAGGAGATAGGGGAAAGAAAAGGGGACCGGGTCTCTCCTCTCTTTTCACTCTCATATTTTCTCCCTCAACTTCACTCTCACTTCTCCCTTTTCCCACGATCGTCCCCTTCTGGAAACTCGGACGGAAACAGGAAAAGAAGAGCAAAAGGAAGAAAAGAGAAAAGAGGAGGAAGAAAGAAGACCAAACAGAGAAGGAGAAAGAATCTCAATAACAGAGTAACTATAACTGAGTGGTGCGAGAATTTAGAAGAGTTTGGAGGTTTAATTTATAGAGGTAGTAAACTATGGTTAATTTTTACCTTAGTTAAATTAACACGAGTTAAAAGTAAAATATCGGATTTAACTCATGGTTAAATTTACCTTAGTTAGACTAACCTTAGTTAATTTTAAAAATATCTAGTTAACCTATGGTTAACTTTTATCTAGTTAAATTAACTAGAGTTACTTTTTAATAAAAACTAATCATTAATAATCATGAGTATCTTTATATAAAATCTTTTTCATTAATGACTCAATAGGGTGTAATTTTAAATCCGTTTTGAGTTCAGTTCGTTTCATAAATAATGTTAATTTTTGAATAACATTATTACACTAATGATATTATTATACTAAATAATATTAGGCTAAAATAATATTATATGTCAATAATATTATTACAAAATAATAATATTAGGAATGTTATTATTCCAATTAATTTACCAAATATTTAGGTTTTGGAACAAATGGCACATAAAGATACAATTATCAGAATAATGTCGATCGAGCGATTTTAAAGTCAATCGAGCGATTATCAATTGACAAGTCGATCGAGCGATAGATATTGTCGATCGAGCGATGATAGAGAGATAAGTCGATCGATCGGCAGAAGTGGTCAATCGAGCGATTGATCACCTCGGATTTTAAATTCTATTTAAGGCGTCTTGTCTTAAAATCTGGGGTATTACATCCCCACCCCCTTAAAGAATTTCGTCCTCGAAATTCGGAAACCGTAAAGTTTCCCTAACAAAGATTTAGATTTCCAAATCTAAAGTCACGGGTCAGATTTTAAGACGCAGAATTTAATAGTCGAACATGAATTACTCTAATTATCACCACTTAAAAGAAAATAACGCAAATTTTCTATCATCTTGTCATAACATCTTATCCATCTTATATGATCTTTTGCTTGACCTTTACCATCCACATCGTTTCCATTTCCATTTCTCTGCTTCAACGTAAAGGTCTGCTCTTATTGTAGACCTTTATCTACTTTGTCCGTCCGTTTTAGCAGTACCTGATCTGATCATTGTACTTCCAAATGCCTCAAGTAACATGTTGAAATTTCATCTTATCTTCTATTGTTAAAATTCCATCTTATGTTATTGAAATTCCAGCTCCCAATCCTAGGGAAGAATCTTATTCAAGGTTCAACGTCTCGACTATAGTGTACGTCCTTAGTCATCTTTAAGGGTCGGAATGTTCATTAGAAAATCCTTGAACATAAATCCGGTCTTATTTCTTTAAACCTCAAATAAGAATTAGTCCATAATTCTTCTGACCTCAAAACATATATCATAAATTACACTAAGCAAGAATTTCAAATCAAAGCATCACTTACCTCAATTATCCTCAAATGCAGCTTACAGATTTCCTTGTTATTGACCTTGGGTCATGTCTTAATCTTTGAGATTCTCCAAATGTCAAAATTCCAATAGTTAGTCGCCTCATCTAATCAACTATGTTGACACCATATATCTCAGAAGTTCATCTCGAATTCAGATCTGCATTAGCATAGGTACTTTGGTCTAAACAATCATGATTTCTCTTAAGATTCATGATACCATTAACTAGGGTGTCCAGATTAACGCCAATTCCAACCGAATACTCCTTGTTTCACTTATCTTCAAGAAAAGCTGTAAGGCTTCAATATCAAGTTCCACAATAACCCTTATTCAATTAACTCATGTTCCTCTTTATCCTCAAAAAGGGTGTAAGAAAATAATGTATCTTAATTCTATCTTCAAATTAGTTCATAAACCTCAATTAAACACCATCCTTGCATTCCATTGCAAGGTCTAACCTTGATATAGTTCCGCTAGTGACCAAGACATTTACTTAATGGTCTATTCAAGAAATCAGTTACTCCAAAATTAACAAGGTATCACTTCTAACTTCAAAATCAATTACCTGGTTTAGAAACAATCTTCATTTATCTACCACGTAGCATTTCTCACTTTCCTAAGGATCAACTAAGCATCGATATTGGCGGTATATCATAACCTAGTCTCCACAGTGCCATAATTATTCTATCGTGATTCCAAATATCAGACACTTAAAACTATAAAATCTTAAAAATAATTTTATCCAAATGAACTCCAACAATATAACACTCGAGTTTTTTTTCTACATGATCATCAGAAATCCTTTTAGTAATTCGAATCATAGCTCATAACTCAGAAATTAAAGATTACCTCAAAATATCAACTTATCCTCAAACCTTCAATATTTAATGTATATCATAAAATCAATGTTTAATCTCTGTAAATCCTCAAATTTATCATTACTAAAACTGAGAAATCAAGAATTCCAAAATTATACCAATTTCATTACTCCATTTATTCCAGAAAGTCTTGGTGTGTACTGATTCTATATAATTAAGGTTATCATGCAAATAATGTATCTATTAGGGATATAAATTCTTAATCCAAAAGTCAAGTACTCGCTCTACTCAATTATATCCAAGGGGGTTTACGTACTTACCTTGTACACTTTAACCGATAGCAATCTTGCCTCGTATCAACTCTTGGTCTTCTTGGTGAAAGAGTAGGTATTCGCATTAAGGATGCGTGATTCTGATTTTACTGACCATTGCTTCCTTTCGGGGTTTCACTAACCCAGCGGTTTGTGTGTCTGCGAAGGATAAAGTAACATTACCTTTTTCCAAGGCCCAGCCCTTCAAGACGTAAGAGTTTCCGCTATCTTTAATGATGTGAAAAATCCTTCTTGGTTCCGAACGTTGCAAGCCTTTGTCGACGTCGTCCTCATCGTTGTTCAATTATGACGAAGAACAATTAATCAATCAATCAAACAAACGCAGTAACAAGGATAATTAATCGACCATTCAAGTGATACAAAATAATACAATGAATATAATGTCAGTCATAATATATAAGACCTATCATCTTGCGATTCTTATGACTTAGAATTAAAAGCAAATCAATCTATACCTCAAAAGGGAAGGTTTGAATATCAATATCCTTTCAAAAGATTAACTCCAAAATTCCTATCTCCATATTTAAATCAGCAACTCATTGTCTGCTTAACTTCAAAGTTCACAGATCCAAATATCTCTTGGGTATCATACCTTATTATTATTATCAAAACTTTAGCAATAAAAATCTGAAAATATCTGGATGATCAATAATCCATACCACAAAGTATTGCAATCCTCTTTGTGATTTCATTACATTTCCTCAATCACATTTAATCAGTCTTGTCAAGAGGCTGCAAGAAAATAATGATTTTCTACATATCGTTCTATTTCAATATCCCAGATCTCCTAAGATTGCCATAGTCCTTTGAACTACAATTTCTTCTTGATACTTACAATTCTTATATAGTACCATGATCTTCTTATTATCTCTGTATAAATACTATTATCCTAAAAAATCATTAGATTAGACCCTAAATATCAATTCAATTTAATTGTGTAGCCCATCACGCTTCCATTGCGCCACTCTGATAAATAACATATCTATCCATCAAGCAAGGATTTCAAAGAGAATCACATATTTAATTCTTAACTTAAGCTCTAGAAAACCTCAACGATTCATCAATATGTAATCTTTCCAAAATCCATCAGATGCATAGGAAGATTATCTCTCCAAATATCATCAACTTATTTGATCGACTAATTTCCTCAATATATATATATAAATCTACAATTTATACACCTATCTTCAAAAGATATCGGATTTGAATTAATAGATACCCATTAGCCATATCATATCTAGGGTTAATCGGATAAACTTCAAAGTCTCAAAATTTTTCTTTGATCCATAGGTTATACTTATTATGGTCATCAAAATATTATCTCTAAGCATATGAAATATCGGCAAAGTGCTTAATAAATTTACCAACTTAATATCCACAAATTCTGTCAAGGTACTAAACATCTGGATTCTGTAATCTATATCTCCAAAAAGCATTTCATGACTATACCTCAAGATAAAACTAAATATCAAATTGTCTTAATCATGAAATTACTTCTATTTACATACCTCAAGCTTCTTATCCGTCTTACACTCAGATCATCATCAGAGTAGGGGATCTCTGCACTAAGATATCTAAATCTGTTAGATCTTGATAACTAATGCTTATCAAATATTAATACAATCAGATGAACTTGCAATACTCATTCAATATGTATAAAAATTATAAATATGAAAACTGATGATATTCATTTAAAAATCAAAAAGCGGTATTATGTATCATACATATTTTAAGATACACATCTTAAAAGCTTAAACCTTTGCTTTTATAAAAACTCCATCGTTTTCCAAAATCTTTAAAAACATATCTCGAAATCCTTTTGAAACATATTAGTAATATATGAACGAGTATTTCTCATTATTTTCCAAAATCCTCTGAAAATATTTTACTAACGTATGGATAAGTATTAATTCTCTTTCTAGAATAAGAGTTTGATTTCCTCTTATCCAGTGGATTTGTTTTCGCTGCTGTTAAACAATAGATATACGAATATAAATACGATATAGTTATCATTTTCCCAAAGCTTCATCCTTAAATTGTTTTATTATATCTAAACTTTATTTTTGCAATCAAGGTAACAAATGTTGAAAGTTTATTCTTAAAACATTTTTCTTTATTTCGAAAATCAATTCATAATAAAAGCATTTTCATTTAGTATGCAAATTAGATCAATATGTTTTCATTTTTTTTTTTTGCAAAACATTGAGAGGCGTACATTCAAACATCATCGAGGATGGAAACATTCAACAAACAATACCTGACCACAGAAAGCATTTTCAGAGAAAAGTAATTCATATTTCCTATAGCTCTTTGTGTTATTCCTAGATTTCTAGGGTCAAGTCTTAGGGTCCTCAGAGCAAACTGCTCTGGTACTAAACTGTAACTAGTCCTCAGAGCTAACCGCTTTGATACCAAAATGTAACGCCCCGCCTTTTGCAAAAAGGCGTAAGTGAAAATTTTCGAATTTTCACGTGACATTACTACAACCTCTTTAGAGTTAAGATTTGGCAGCGAAATAAAAAGGTGTCCAATTGGTTTGGAATAAATAACACGACAGAGCTTCTAACTGAAATACTTCTAGACGTTCATAAAGAAAATGTTTAGACAAATACACGTAAACATGTGTCAACAGTGACACAAGAGAATACATGGAAATTATTAGCAATCTTGTCAACATAAAACATTATAAACATAGAAAACTATAAACAAATGCAAACTATGCGTCCTTAGCATTAAAACCTCTTGAGCTTTATTCCTTGTCTATAAACCTGCACCAGTATACATATATATATAGAAACAAAACACAAAACACTAAAGAGAGTCCACTATTTCCAATAATAATATGAGTGCTGGTTTATTTAATATATGCAACATAATGCAATAACTTTATAATCACATCTATGCGCAATATATGAACCATGGTAGCTAATCATAGTCATATATTGAATATAAACATAACCATAAAGCAATAATGTGATAGTTTTAAATGTAGAGTTTTAGGTGTTTCCCTTTTTCCACTACTCTGTTGGCCTTGGCACGGTTAGTGTGTTATTTGAAACCTTGGTTTCCTCACTCAACTTTTAATTATATTCTTTGGGAGCCTTGGCTCCAGGAAACCTTGGTTTCCCTGGTGACCTTGGTACACCAATTTTTGTATTTATTATTCTTTTCAGGTACCTCCTCATTCACTGAGAACCTTGGAACTCACATGAAGCCTCGCATACCCACCGTGGATCTTGATCCAACAGCTTGTTATTAGACAGGTTATTAAAATAATAAAATATGCAAAATCACATGCGCAAACAAGTAAATAAAGCAGTAAACATAATATTATAGGAAAGTGAACCAGCTTCATCCTCAGTAAGTATAGAGATACTTACAGCCCTTTGGTACAGTTCTCATAATAGCTTATTCTCTGCAATAAATATATATTTGTATATAAAATATTAGCACCATTACTTCTAAATATTAATTATAGGCTTATCTTCGTACCTAATCGTTTTAGTTAGAAAGCTACTTAACATAATATGCTTGTCTTGACGTTAATTCCCAATATCAAAAATCTTTTTCAAGAAATTATCAATTTTCCATATCATTTCACATATTATTTAATCACCCAATATCGGTTAAAATTATAAACATAATATACTTTAATAAGACAATTACTAAAATACCCAATTCTAGACTCAACAAAATCACTCCCAATTATGCAATAAAATTACAGCATACAACAACACATATAGTCAGCCGTGAACCACAATAGAACAGGGGAGAACAATCCAATCGTGTACCCAAAATAGAACACTCAGCCAAGATACTCATAACTATCCAAGAGGGATCATCAAGATACACATACCCCTACAATACCCAACTCAAATCAACTCTTGGCTACTATCAACAACCCACCTAACATCAAAACAACCAAAAACACCACATCACACGGCCAACCTTTCCAAAACACACACACACAATCAATTAATTGAATCCACACTAAGGGATCCTTGCTGGGCATTCTGAAAATCAACCAAAACCGTCAACACCCAAAACAGAGAAGAGGAATCATCAATAACCGATCAAGAACCACCAACAGGAAAATCAAACATAATAGATTGATTAAATCAAAACTAAACTACAAGATTCAACTACAGAATTTTCATTTAATTACAAAGAAACCCACCGAAAATCAGTGAGCTAGGACCTCCGGAATTCGCCTATGGAAGTCGTCAGAAAAGCTACTGGAAGTCATCGGTTTTTCGGCCAGAACCGCCGGAAATCGTGTCCCACGTTCCACCGGAGTTGACCCATCATAAATTGGCCAGAAATCGTCACTGGGACGGGCCGGAATCGCGCCTCTGGGTTTCATCGGTGGGTCGGGCCTCTTTCGGGTTTGACGGGTTTCGGTTCCTCCCTCTAATGCTCTCTCTCAATCTCTCGATCTCTTATTCTCTCTCTCATGATCTCTCCCTCTCTTTTCTGATCTCTCTGCCTCAGTCGGCTTCTCTCTCTCTCTGGCCCCTCGGTCTCTCTCTCGGTGAGAAACAGAAAAGAAGACCGAAAAGGAGAAGGAAGAAGAAAGGAGATAGGGGAAAGAAAAGGGGACCGGGTCTCTCCTCTCTTTTCACTCTCAGATTTTCTCCCTCAACTTCACTCTCACTTCTCCCTTTTCCCACGATTGTCCCCTTCCGGAAACTCGGACGGAAACAGGAAAAGAAGAGCAAAAGGAAGAAAAGAGAAAAGAGGAGGAAGAAAGAAGACCAAACAGAGAAGGAGAAAGAATCTCAGTAACAGAGTAACTATAACTGAGTGGTGCGAGAATTTAGAAGAGTTTGGAGGTTTAATTTATAAAGGTAGTAAACTATGGTTAATTTTTACCTCAGTTAAATTAACACGAGTTAAAAGTAAAATATCGGATTTAACTCATGGTTAAATTTACCTTAGTTAGACTAACCTTAGTTAATTTTAAAAATATCTAGTTAACCTATGGTTAACTTTTATCTAGTTAAATTAACTAGAGTTACTTTTTAATAAAAACTAATCATTAATAATCATGAGTATCTTTATATAAAATCTTTTTCATTAATGACTCACTAGGGTGTAATTTTAAATCCGTTTTGAGTCCAGTTCGTTTCATAAATAATGTTAATTTTTGAATAACATTACTACACTAATGATATTATTATACTAAATAATATTAGGCTAAAATAATATTATATGTCAATAATATTTTACAAAATAATAATATTAGGAATGTTATTATTCCAATTAATTTACCAAATATTTAGGTTTTGGAACAAATGGCACATAAAGATACAATTATCAGAATAATGTCGATCAAGCGATTTTAAAGTCGATCGAGCGATTATCAATTGACAAGTCGATCGAGCGATAGATATTGTCGATCGAACGATGATAGAGAGATAAGTCGATCGATCGGCAGAAGTGGTCGATCGAGCGATTGATCACCTCGGGTTTTAAATTCTATTTAAGGCGTCCTGTCTTAAAATTTTGGGTATTACATTTATGGATTGACATCACTGTGCTCAAAGTAATAGGATTGAGAATCCTCCTGGTCTTCATGTGGAGTCACAAAGGCTAGAAATTGATCTTGAGCAGGAGTTTCTTCTTCTTCTTCTGACTCATCACTAAGAGTCACATTATAGGCCTTCCCTTTTCCCTGCTTGAGATTCCCATAGCCAGCCCGTATATGCCCAAAGCTTGAGCATTCAAAACATTTGGGGCCTTTTGAGCCTTTCTTCTTAGCTTCTTCAGGCTCAGATTCTTTGGGGGCCTTCTTCAGTCTTTTGGAGAATTTCATTTTGAATTTATCGTTTCTTATTAATCTCCCGAAAATTTTGGCCAGCATTGCCACATCATCTTCTTCATTATCAAAGTCTTCCTCAGATGACACTCTAGCCTTTTTCTTGGATGCCTTGAGGGCAATAGTCTTGACCTTCTTGACTGGAGGCAGGGAAAGCTCATATGTTTGAAGATATCCCACCAACTCTTCAATCTTCATCTCTTTTAGATCTTTGCTTTCTTCAATGGTAGTCACCTTAATTCTGAAACGCTCAGGCAAAGATCTTAGAATTTTTTGGATGAATTTTACATCCAAGAAGGTCTTCCCGAGACTCACCATCGAGTTTCTTAAGTCACTCATCTTAGTGTAAAACTCTCTAAATGTCTCATCTTCAAGCATCTTAATCTCTTCAAATCTATAAATCAAAATTTGGAGCTTGGCAAATTTAACAAGTTTTGTGCCCTCATATGTTGTTTCTAGGATTTTCCATGCTTCTTGAGTGACTTCACAGTTTGAAATTTTAGCAAATTCAGACGGTGAAAGAGCTTGAAAATGATCATGGAGGGCTTTATCATTAGCAAGTCGTGCGTTTCTTGTAGGAATCAGTTCGAGAGTTGCATCATTTAGTTTAGACCAACCAGATTCAATAATTTGCCAACAATCAATGGATTTTAAAAAGAAACGCATGTGAGTTTTCCAATAGCCATAGTTTGTACCATCAAAGGCAGGAACAATATTAAGATTTTGAGACATAGCAAAAAATAGAAGTCAAATGGATTACACTTAAGAAATAAATCTAACTAGAGTTGAAAAATGAAATTGACTTTTAAAATAAAGGCAAGTGTGTGCACAAAGTGTTAACAAAAATTAACAATGCGGAAAAATAAACAACACAAGAATTTTTGTTAACGAAGTGGAAACTCAAGATGAGAAAAATCACTCCGGGGCAGCCAAACCCAGGACATACATTATTCAGAAGACAAGACTAGTTACAAGATAGTAGCACTCACATACCCCTGATGCAGTGGTCGTACCTTGCACTCTAACGTGTAGCCTAACACGAACGCCTCCCAACCAGGTCTCCTACCTGAAGGGGTCTTCAATGGAATCCTTTACCTTAGGGTCGACCCCTAAGATAGACTTCAGTTTAAGTGCAACAACAACACACACAACAACGGCTTTAAAGAGAACAATTCAGCTCAATAACCTCACAAAATAACTCTATAAGCAATAGTGGAATTCAATACCGAATTCTTGCAATTCTCAAGCACATGAGCCTCTATTTATAGGCTGAGGGCTCAAATGAGCGTCTGGCTTGATAAAGCTGGGCGCCGTCAGGACGAAGGTCATAGGCCGTCCGGGCGGACAACTGTGCGACCGAAATTCTGAAAATTTTGCTGAAGATCTTTCCTGTTTAAGAGTCGCGTCCGGAAGGAAAGGCACTGTCGTCCTGAAGGTCGTACGTCCACTGCAAGTAATTTCCTTGTAAAGGCTTCGCGCATCCGGACCAGAAGGATGATCGTCCGGACAGGTGATCTGCTGCACGCAATTTCCATATCTGTCATACCTGCGTCTGGACCATGGTAGGTTAGCGTCCGGACGGTTGAATTTGAATTGCGAACTTGCCTTAAGGAGTAGCGCGTCCATATGGGAATCCATGTCGTCCGGACGATTGCAACAATCTTCCCATATTTGATTTTGGAAAGAAATTATGACGCTTGGTCGAACACTGAGAGTCGTTCGAACGGGCTGCTGAAACGTTCGGATGGATGCAAGCTGGAGCAGTTCGAAGCTTATCGACATAGAGAAAGGTCCGGACGGGAATCGACGCCGTCCAGACGGATGATGCTTTAGTTTAATGTGCGTCCGGACGGTTTGTCACATCGTCCGGACGGATGAAGCATTGGACAGCTGGGCGTCCGGACGGGATGACACGTCGTCCGGACGGCTGACAAGGAATCAAATTTTCTAACTTGTAATCTGCCAGAATCTTCTTGAATTACTCTGAATAGTGGAATCCCTGTTAAAAAGTATCTTTACAACGAACTAATTTTGTCCAACAGAATGTGGCCAATTACAAACTAACAAACTCCCCATTTGGCCATTCTGGGACAAAAATCACTTGACCGGTTAGAAATACAATCCCGGTCCAAAAATAAAAATTACTCCCCCTTTTTGTCACAAAGGGACAAAGGGTAAAACAGAGTAATTAAAAATAACCACTCCAAAAATTACTCCCCATAACGGTCTCTGAAGGACCAGGGTAAGCAGAGTAATAAAGTCCATAAGTTTTAAAAACAAGAAAAAGGACTAAATAAGGAAACATCAAGCTGAGCAGAGAGAGAAGAGCAGCATGGCTAGGTCTTTCACAAGTACAATAGCACATGCATGTATCCCTGTTTGAGAAAATAGTCAAAGAGTATGTCAGAATTATGCAAACATATAGTCGATAGACAAGGATAAGATAAGCAAAGATTCCCCTGCAAACATAACAATGAAAATAGCTTTCTTAGCTCATGCAATGTGTGGGTGTGTGAAAACGTTCCCCATAAGGTATAACTATCACTGATATGACAAAGAGCAACCAGATTTTCTAGACAAGAGAGAAAATCAGTGAAAGATAAGTCAAAAGTCAAACCTTATAACTTACTACAGCCTAGTCACCCTCATCTGATACACTCCCCCTAAGATGCAGCACACAATTGTTTTACTTGTACCATGAAGGACAAGGTAATTTTTTACTTGCACATAGAGGGCAAGGCATATTGCAAAATCAGCACATAAGCAATGAATATTCAAATGAGAGTGCAGAATTCATAACTTTTACTGCTTGATTCTTATGGTGCTGCAACCTAGAGAGAATGCAAGATTTTTTAGGTTCTAGGTTCAACTAGCATGTGGTCAATTTGGCTATCTTATCAAAGACCTCTTCTCTTATCCAAAAACTCTAGAAACAAAAAGTCAGAGAAGGAAATATGTGCCTTTAGGGGAGTCGTGGATAGTGCACATTTTCATCGCATGAGAAAAGAAACTATCAATCATTACAGGTGAGCAGGAAAACTTTGCATATGTCAGACTTCTGTTCTCAACCATTTGTAAGAATAATTCATCAAGGCATAATGGACTAATAACCCAAATAAAATACATGAGATAGTTGACATACCTTAGAAAGGACCAACCTGTTACAAAACTCCCAATTTTTTATTTTTTATTAATACAAAAACAACATCATGCTATCAAAGGACAAGACAAAAATCTCATCCTAGCATGGAAAAGCATGTCTAGGACATGGCACAAACACCAATGGCTTTCCTGAGAGACTCAAACCTGCTACCATTTAGAGGTTTGGTAAGAATGTCAGCCAATTGGTTGTCAGTGGGGATGAAAGAGAGAGATACTACCTTAGATTCCACAAGATCACGCAGGAAGTGATGTCTGATATCGATGTGCTTGGTCTGAGAGTGCTGAACTGGATTCTTGGATATGCTGATAGCACTAGTATTATCACAGTTGATAATCATAGTATCTTGAGAGAATCCGTAGTCGCCTAGTAGTGTCTTCATCCACAGTAATTGGGTACAACAGCTACCCGCAGCAATATATTCAGTCTTAACAGTGGAGAGAGATATAGAGGCTTGTTTCTTGCTCATCCAAGCTACAAGATTGTTTCCCACAAAGAAACATCCTCCTGAGGTGCTCTTTCTATCATCAGCATTTCCAGCCCAGTCTGCATCAGAGTATCCTGCAACAACAAGATTTGTTTCTCTAGAATACCAAATGCCATAAGGAAGGGTATCATTTACATACCTGATGATAAGCTTGACTACAGTGAGATGAGATTCCTTAGGATTTGCCTGAAAGCGAGCACAAACTCCGACACTGAAGGCAATGTCTGGTCGGCTGGCTGTAAGATATAGGAGACTCTCTATCATACTCTTGTAAAGGGATGGGTCAACGGATTTTCCTACAGGATCACTACTAATCTTGACACTGGTGCTCATGGGAGTTCGGGCACAACTCTTCCCATCCAAACCAAACCATTTGACCAAATCCTTAGCATACTTGGACTAAGAGATGAAGATGCCTTCAGCAGTTTGCTTGACTTGAAGGCCAAGAAAATAGTTCAGCTCCCCAATCATGCTTATCTCAAATTCCTGCTTCATTTCTTTAGAAAACTCATGGGCAAGAGAGTCTAAGGTAGCTCCAAAAATGATGTCGTCCATATATTTGAGCAATGAGTTTGTGAATACCTTGTTTTTTGATGAACAAGGTTCGATCAGCTTGTCCCCTTGTAAATCCCTTAGCCAGGAGATAAGTGGTGAGCCGCTCTTACCAAGCCTGAGGAGCCTACTTAAGCCCATATAGAGCCTTTTTTAGCTTGTACACATGATGGGGATGATGAGGATCTTGGAATCCTTTCGGCTGTTCTACATAAACCTCTTCTTGAAGAACACCGTTCAGAAATGCACTCTTTACATCCATCTGATACAACTTGAACCCAAGATGGCAAGCAATGGAGAGGAGAATTCAGATAGATTCTAACCTGGCAACCGGGGCAAAGGTTTCATCAAAGTCTACTCCTTTTATCTGAGTATATCCCTGGGCAACAAGACGAGCTTTATTTTGGACCACAGTACCATGCTCATCAGTTTTGTTCTTGAAGATCCACTTGGTACCAATGATATTCTGTTCTACAAGACGGGGAACCAAGGTCCAAACATCATTTCTGGTGAATTGATGGAGCTCCTGAGGCATGGCAGATACCCAGCCCTCATCTTGCAGTGCTTCATCAACTTTCTTGGGCTCAGTTTGTATAAGGTGCAGCTGTAGGAGACTTGATTAGCTACTTCACTAGTAGGCTGAATGACTCTGCTTCTTAGCCTACGCCCTTCATCTATGGTCCCAAGAAGCTGCTGAGGAGGATGATTGTGCTTCACCCATGATCGCTTGGGAGGATCTGCAGGAGTATCTTCATCTTCGGAAGCACTGGAAGTTGTATCCGAGGTTGTGGGAGTGGAAGGAGGCTCATCTGGAGACACACGTGGAGAAGCCTTGATATTATCAGATGATACCTTTGTAACTTCAACTGAAACGAGCTGATTTTCTTCCCCCCTACTTGGTCTTTCAACCTCTTCATCATCAATAACAACATTTATGGATTCCATCACAATCTCTGTTCTTTTATTGAAAACCCTGTAAGCACGACTGGTTGAGGAATATCCCAAAAATATGCATTCGTCGCTCTTTAGATCAAATTTCCCAAGATTCTCCTTGTCAAGAAGGATATAGCATTTACTTCCAAAAGTTCTGAAGTACTTGACTGTGGGCTTTTTACCTCGCCAAATTTCATAGGGAGTCTTGCTTGTTTTAGGCCTCAGGTAGACCCTGTTGATAATATGACATGCAGTGTTCACTGCTTCTCCCCAGAAGTGTTGAGCAAGATTCTTTGAGTGGATCATCACACGAGCCATCTCCTGAATTACCCTGTTCTTTCTTTCGACAACTCCATTCTGCTGAGGAGTGATAGGAGAAGAAAATTCATGCTTGATTCCATACGAGAGACAAAATTCTTCGAACTTGGAATTTTTGAATTCTCTTCCATGATCACTACGGATTCTCATAATCTGGCAATTTTGCTTAACCTGAATCTTCTTGAATAAATGCTGAGCTGCATCAAAAGCATCAGTTTTCCAGAAGAGGAATAGCCCATGTATATCGAGAGAAATCATCCACAATTACCTGTATATACCTTTTCCTACCTAGACTAGCAGTTCTAGTGGGACCAATGAGATCCATGTGCAGTAATTCTAAATTTCTGAAAGTTTGAATACCTGAGGTCTTCTTATGGGCTGCTTGAGTTTGTTTCCCTAGTTAGCAAGAACCACAGATTCCTTTCCCAGTCTTCTCCATTTTGGGCAGATCTTTAACAATGTCTTTGCCTACAATCTTTAACATATCGGAGAAATTTAGATGCCCTAACCTTTGGTGCCACAGTTCACTGTCATCTATGGTTGCCTTGTTGCAAAAAATCTGAGGATCTGTAGTAAGACTAGGAAGACCATAGCAATTGTCAGCAGTTCTTTCTCCCACCATAAGCCATTTGCCACTGTTGTCAAATATATTACATTCCTTCTTAGAGAATTGCACCACCAAATCATTGTCACAAAATTGGTTGATGCTGAGGAGATTTGCCTTGAACCCCTCTACATAGAAAGCTTCTTGAGATGTTCCGAGACCTGGAATGTCGATGATTCCTTTTCCAATGACTTTGGATTGGCTCGCATCTCCATAGGTGATCCGTCCACCCTTACCCATCTAAATTTCTTTCAATAAAGTCTTGTCACCTGTCATGTGTTTAGAACAGCCACTATCCAAATACCACAAACAAGTATCAAAAATTTTCAGTGCAGTATGAGAAATTAAACACAGATTATCTTCCTTTTTGACCCAGACTTGTTTGGAAGCTTTTTTATGATTATTTACCAGGACAGGTCTTTGTTCATTAGGGGAGAAGTTAGCTAATTTCTCACTAATGAGTTTAACTTGATCACTTAACTTCTTTACTTGTTCTTCAAAACCTGGTTCATCTTTTCTAGGAGCATGAGATTCATTCAAAGGTTTTTGAGAACGAATATGGAAGCAATTGGGGCGAATGTGACCATTTACACTGTAGTGCTGACATGTAGGTATAGAATGACTTGCCCCTTTATCTTGAGTATGATTATGAGACATGCTAGGTTTAATGAACATAGTTCTATGAACAGACATAGCGTGAGAAATAGAAGCAACTTTATCCATACTCAAATCAGACATGATAGAAGTCAAAAAAATAACACTCAAGAAATTAATCTTCTCATAGTGTACCAAGCTCTGATACCAATTGAAAAATGAAATTGACTTCTAAAATAAAGGCAAGTGTGTGCACGAAGTGTTAACAAAAATTAACGACGCGGAAAAATAAACAACACAAGAATTTTTGTTAATGAAGTGGAAACTCAAGATGAGAAAAACCATTCCAGGGTAGCCAAACCCAGGATATCCACTATTCAGAAGACAAGACTAGTTACAAGATAGTAGCACTCACATACCCTTGATGCAGTGGTCGTACCTTGCATTCTAACGAGTAGCCTAACACAAACGCCTTCCAACCAGGTCTCCTACCTGAAGGGGTCTTCAATGGAATCCTTTACCTTAAGGCCAACCCCTAAGATAGACTTCAGTTTAAGCGCAGCAACAACACACACAGCAACGGCCTTAGAGAGAACAATTCAGCTCAATAACCTCACAAAATAACTCTCTAAGCAATAGTGGAATTCAATACCGAATTCTTGCAATTCTCAAGCATAGGGGCCTCTATTTATAGGCTGAGGGCTCAAATGAGCATCTGTCTTGATAAAGCTGGGCGCTGTCCGGATGGTGGTTATAGGCCGTCCAGACGGACAACTATGCGACCAAAATTCCAAAAATTTCGCTGAGGATCTTTCCTGTTTGAGAGCCGCGTTCGGACGGTAAGGCACTGTCGTCCTGACGGTCGCACGTCCGTTGCAAGTAATTTCCTTGTAAAGGCTTCGCGCCTCCGGACCAGGAGGATGGCCGTCCGGACGGGTGATCTGCTGCACGCAATTTCCATATCTGTCATACGCGCGTCCGGACCATGGTAGGCTGGCGTCCGGTCGGTTGAATTTGAATTGCGAACTTGCCTTAAGGAGTAGCGTGTCTGAACGGGTATCCACATCGTCCGGAAGATTGCAGCAATCTTCCCATATTTGATTTTGGAAAGAAAATCTGAAGCTTGGTTGAACACTGAGAGTCATCCAAACGAGCTGCTGAAACGTCTGGACGGATGCAAGGTGGAGCAGTTCGAAGCTTCTCGACATAGAGGAAG
Source organism: Alnus glutinosa (assembly GCF_958979055.1). Classification (NCBI taxonomy): domain Eukaryota; kingdom Viridiplantae; phylum Streptophyta; class Magnoliopsida; order Fagales; family Betulaceae; genus Alnus; species Alnus glutinosa. Next base: position 10,285,261 of record NC_084897.1, read on the forward strand.
GTCCGGACGGGAATCCACGTCGTCTGGACGGATGATGCTTTAGTCTGATGTGCGTCCAGACGGTCTGTCACATCGTCCGGACGACTGAAGCATTGGACAGCTGGGCGTCCGGACGGGATGACACGTCGTCCGGACGGCTAACAGGGAATCGAATTTTCTGACTTGTAATCTGCGCAGAATCTTCTTGAAGTATTCTGAATAGTGGAATCCCAGTTAAAAAGAATCTTTACAACGAAGTGATTTTGTCCAATAGAATGTGGCCAATTACAAACTAACAAGAGTGTACCAAGCTCTGACACCAATTGAAAAATAGATAACTTCTAATTTAACCATGTGTGTGTGCACAATGTGTAACAAAATAATGTAAAAGCGAAATTTAAACGACACAATTATTTTGTTAACGAAGTGGAAACTCAGTTAAGAGAAAAACCACTCCAGGGCAGCCAAACCCAGGTAATCCCACTATCAAAATACAAAGCTAGTACATAGAGAGTAACACTCACATACCTGATGCAGCGATCGTATCTAGCACTCTGACACGTAACCCAATGTGAATGCCTCCCAACTAAGTCTCCTACTTGAAGGGGTCTTCTATGGATTCCTTTACCTTAGGGCTTCTCCTTAAGATAGAGTTCAATTGACGAGCACAGCAATAGCACACAACGGCAGCGGCTTGAGAGCAAGCGGATCAACATAATAACTCCTAAAATATACTTTCTAAGCTCTAAAGAATTCATTACCAAATTCTGTAAATAATACATGCCTAGAGACCTCTATATATAGGCTACAGAAGACCAAAATCGACTCTGATTTGGTTTTCTATAGGCGGCATCCAGACTTAAGCTGAGGCTGTCCAGATGGTGAACTGTGCAACCGGCTTTCCATAAAGTATTGAAATTCTTTCCTGAAAAAGGCCGCGTCAAGACGGTGTTGCCCTAGCGTCCGGATAGTTGTACTTCAGCTGCATGCAATTTCCATAATAAGGACTGGCATCTGGACGGTGTTGCCTTGACGTCCGGACGGTTGCAAATCTTCTCCAAATCTTGCCTTATCAAGGATAGCGTCCAGATGGTGTAGACCTTTCATCCAGAAGGTTGTAGCTGTTTTCCCATATCTGTGTCTGCGAAAAAAAATCCTTTTACTTGTCAAATAATGACTGCTGTCCGGACGGTATTGCCATGTCGTCCGAACGGATGCACTTGAATGCTGGATTCTTCTTGAACTCTGAAGAGTGTCCGAGCGTGTTGCTGAAATGTCTGGACGGATGCAAGCTTGAACAGTAGACACTGATGGGCGTCTGAACAAATGACTGGGCCGTCCGGACGGAAGCTTGGAATCCAATTTCTTCTGACTTGGAAACTATACAAAATCTTTATTGAACTTTTTGAAGTACATTTCTGAAATGAAGACTCTAAAATAAAATGGTATCCCTGAATATGTAGCAATATTACATACAAGTGATTTTATCATATAGAATGCAGCCAATCACAAACTAACAGTCAGTAAACTCAATGACAGCAAGTTTTACCTTTTTCTCTTCGGAGTAATTGTAGCACTCAAAAATCAACTCCACCTTCTTCTCCCATTCCAAGTACACTTTAGGATCGTTTTTGCCTTGGAACAATGATATCTTCATCTTTATGTTTCCTAGGTTTCTGTCAGTCCCATCTTGCCATCTCGGATCTCTTCAGAAACCTCTACCACGCCTTTCTGCTCTCACCATTCAATGATGCTCTTCATCTTTGAACTCATGCTCGTGGTCATCATCAGAATCATCCACGGGTGCACGCCTTTCTTGCCTTTTAGCATTAAGGACTCTTTAGGGATGGTCCATGCACCAAGCGGCAATAACAATGTCTTGCCTATCCATTGGATCCCGAATCTCATTAAACACCATGTTCATGCGTGCAAATTGTTGTTGCATAGCCTGCAACACGAAGGACGACTCGTCCCTTCGTTCTTGGTTCGATGTGTCACCCATATTTTTGAAACTGTAGAAAAATGTTAGAAATAATTCCTCACAACACTCTTGCATGTGTTTGCACTCAAATTATGTCAATCATACTCGTGTTTCACTCTTAAATTGGCTTTTTCTCGATATTAGTCTCGCACTCTCTTGTCTTTTTCCACTCGTAGTTTCCCCTTTTCAGTTCTTTATTAAACTAAAAAACTTGATCAAGAAATTCAACTTGTTGTATTTAAACCAATACTAACGGCAAGAAAATATTATAGCAAAAACAAATCAAAGGAAGAGGACGAAAATTTTATATATATATATTTATATTTTTTAGAGAGAAACTGAAACTACAAAAGTCACGATTCAAGAAAAAATTAACTTTGATAAGCACGGTGAATGATGGTATCTGTTGTTTCAGTAACACCTTTTTTTTTTTCTCTTTTTTTTTTTTTGACATCAATTGGTGCACGAAACAGAACAAGAATAAGGAATAATGAACACAAACGGAACAAGATAGGATGATAACAAGAACGATGAATAATGAACACAAACGGAATAAGATAAGATGATAACAAGAAACAAAAGATAAAAGGATAGGAAACCTGATTTTAGAACTTGGCTCTAATACCAAATGATGTGAACCACAACCAACACGCTTTGAGACCCAACAAACAATATTGAAATATTTGCCCCAAGAAAGCTAAAATTCAGATTTTTGATAGAAAGCCCCGACCCAACATTCATAAATGAAACGTGAACCGAAGGTATAAAGCAACAAACCCCGACCCAATGATTATAATTGAATCATGAACTGAAGGTATAAAATTTGAACGCCACAAGGAAGAATCCTTGATAAGTTCACTAAAGAATCAATAGAGGAAACAAACCTCACGTTTTCTTTTATTTTTATTCAATGATACTTCATTACAATGAGTGCAGGATATTTATAACCTTTTTAGCCCTACATCCCACTATAAGAAAAAGGAAACTTACGGATCTCAAAAATAAGAAAATAGATAAAAATAAATAAATAAAATAAAAATTGACTAAAAATATAGGAGCCTAAAATTTAGCATTAATAATAGGCAAGTCAATCAGCCAATTAATTGGTATGGAATTGGCAAGTCAATTAGCCAATTAATTGGTATAGAATTGGCAAGTCAATCAGCCAAATAATTTTTATGGAATTGGAAAGTCAATAGGCCAATTAATTGGTCTGAAATTAGAAAGCAATCAGCTACTTTCTCCTTCTAATTTCGTGCCTACTCAAGCCATAATCAGTCATTAATCCACGCCATTGCTAAGGAAATTAAGCCAATTAATAGCTTGGATTAAATTTATTACGCATTCATCTTCCTTTGGGCAAAGCTTGGAATGCCCCATTTTAGAATCTCCCCAAATCTCTTGAATTAACCCATTAAGTACTCATTTGATCTTCTTGGATCTTGCTCTAGTAATAGGCCTAACTGGAACATGCAATGGATCCTTTAATGGTGCTTGTTGATTCTCATTAGTGGTTATTACCACAATCTTATACTATAAAAACAGTGAGTCAACTGCATCCAATAATTAAATGACATAATGATTCATCTAACAATACACAATACTATAACATGATGTATGATGGATTCATATGCATAGTCTTATTAACACTAGTTTTGTGCAGTCTCATTAATTTGTGTTGATGGATAAATAGATGTCGTGAGACTCTAACTCATGATACGGTCTTATCAAGTGTCGTGGGTCTTTTACCATCTCCGGTTTTACCATAGATAGTTGTTTGAGGACTTTAACCACCTCTTTTTCTTTCATTGGTTTTGTGGACTCTAACCACCTCTTTTTCTTTCATTCGTTCATTCATGCCTTAGGACTTTAACCTTCAGTTCCTATTATTAACAGTATAATATACTGCCATTTATATCGCATACCATTCATATCTCATAGTAATCATGATCACCATATAACCAAACAAACCAATATCACCATATAATCACACAAGCATCATTCCTAGTAGGTATTCTAGAAAGCACTTGCCTACACATATACTTAAACAATTGCATACCATTAAATAAACCTATATAACACTACATTAAAGAACTCAGTATCATTCTCAATGAGTAGAATACTCACAGTTCTTTCCTGCAACAAAGATTGATCCATAGAAAAGACAACTGCATAGTTGTACACATGAGATTAGTATAAAATACTAAGAACCTATTTAACACTTTTCTTTTCACTTATGACTTATCAACCACTTAACCTAATTTCTAATGTTGCTTAGACATTATCACGACATATAAAATTAGTCCAATTGCATTTTGTTACTAATATTTTTATGCAGACCTTATCACAACATTTATTGAAGCCTATAAATATCTTTTTACTATTAAAACAATTCTCATAATATCATAATATTCTTTATAGACATAACAATTAATATAACCGCTAATAACCGGCAACAATCGGTAACCGAAAAAAATTGAGAAATCAAAAATAACCGTAACCGGATACCGGGTACCCGGTTATGGTTACCAGTTATTGTAGTTTAAAAATCCATTAATAACCGAGTAATGGCAACCGGTTTTTATTATTATATATAATTATAATATATACAAAAAATTGAAGCCCAAGTACAGTGTGTTTAGCCATATCAAACTATTTCATTCCTTGACCGGTTTTGGTTGGCCATTACAAGTTCTTTTTTGAAAGAAGAGAAAAATAAAAATATATTGACAAGGAAGCCATCCAATTGGAAATTTGTGTTGTAGATATTAGTAAACCCAACATAACATATCTGTCATGGCAAGAAATAGTTGGTTCCTTTCTGACACTAGATAACTCAAAGTTCCAGGAGACAATCTCCAAATCCCAAAGCATCTCTCAAGGGGAACCCTTGTAGACAAGGCATCTGACGCTTTGGTCAAAGGTAAAGTAATTTAGGCTCGAACACAAATTCTGCTTTGTGAATGTCGCAAAAGCCAAGTTAGAACGACAAGTACACAGTACAAAGCAATATATGAAATAACCAGTAACAACAGCATAATAGAAAGGTATCATGACAAGACCAATAAGTTAAAGAGTGTTTTCTGATTGCTCAAAATAAAATCAAAACAGAGCAGAGTCTATTTAAAAATTTTGAAAAAAAAATGCAACAATAAAAGAAAACCAGTTATCCGGTTAATAACAGGTTTAAAAAAACTGGATAACAGTCGGTTGGTAAAAACCGCAACCGGTAGGCCAGTTGCGATTGTGGTTGTTAAAATAAGAATAACCGGGGACCCCAGTTGTGGTAGCGGCTATGAGCAAATAACTGCTACCGCAACCAGTTATACACCCCTAACTCAGCCCACACATCTTTTGAGGCCTCACACCACCATAAAGAATGCCCACTAGTTTCCGGATGATTCCCACACATAGGGCAGTTTGATTCAGCCACTATCTTGCGTCGGAGTAACTTATCTTTAATAGGTAAGATATCGTTACAAGTTCTCCAAATAAATGACCTATACTGATTTGATTAGAAATAAATGTGATACACAAGAAAGTAAACAGTGAAAAAAAGCCAAGTCCTTGGACTGGGATGGAGGTGGTTTAGCTATTTTTTAAGGGCTAAATACGTTTGACCCTCTGTGGTTTCATGCCTTTATTTTTTATCCCCTGTGGTTCATTTCGTATTGTAGATGGTACCTTGTTTATGTTTAAAGACGAAGATGGTACTTCCATCGAAAAATTGTCAAAAGTCCACATTGTTAGTATTTTATATTGGCAACATTCTGGTTGACAAAAACACTTTATGTAATGATTGTTTTTTAACAGGATTATTGGTTCTATTCAGAGTCTTCAAGTAATATGGACAGTCTCTCATTTCATGCCATGTGTATGGTCACAAGTTTCTAAGAAGATGTCCATGAAGATTCCATGCAATTTCCAAGTTAGAACAGCCGGTTCCTGTGCAACCGTCTGGATGGGCCTTTGAAGGCCTTCGGACGCCACGCAATGTCTTGAAGCTTCAGCGTTGAAGACGTCCAGACGTCAGACCAACACCGTCCAGACGCTAGGTCAAGCTGCTCCAATTTCTACATGGAGTTGGATTTCAGGATTCGACACTGTTTGGGAAGTTTCTGCAAGACGTCCGGACGACGTGGCAACACGTCCGGACGATATCCAGCATTCCAGAATATTTCGAGTTTCCTTTATGAGCGCGGAAAGGAGATACAACGAAGACTGTTCGGACACTCGGCCAAGCCGTCCGGACGTTGACCTGTTATGGGAAGAATTGCGCTATTTTGGAAAGGCGATTGCAGTTGACCGTTCGGACGCTCGGTCAAGCCGTTCGGAAGCCCTCCAGTATTTTGATCATAACTTTCTACTCAAATATCGGATTAGGATGAAATTGGTGTCATTGGAAAGCTAACAAAAAATACTACAACTTAACTATACAGACGGCCAAGAGAAACGTCCGAACACGCACCCAGAGTCCGAGTCTTTGTTGGTGTAGGACTCCTAATTGAGTTGAAATAGGATTTCTAAAGCCTATATAAAGAGGGCTCTAGGCATGCATTATGTACAGAATTCGGTATTGAATTCTCTTAGCTTTGAGAGGGTGTTTAGGGAGAATCGAAGGTCCGCTAGCTCTCAAGCCATTGCCGGTATATGCTCAACAGTTCGTGTGAAGTTCATCTTAGGGGTCGGCCTTAAGGTAAAAGAATCCATCAAAAACCCCTTCTGGTGGAAGATCTGGTTGGGAAGCGTTCACAATAGACTTCATGTCAGAGTTAAAGGTATGACTACTGCATAAGGGTATGTGAGTACGAGTGTCTTGTAACTAGCTTTGTTTTTGGATAGTGGAGTTCATGGGTTTGGCTGCCCCTGAGTGGCTTTTCTCTTCACATAGTTTCCACTTCGTAACAAATATCTTGTCTTATTTAAATTCCATATTAAAGATATTTTGTTGCACACAAACACACACACTTGGTTAAATTAGAAGTCAATATTTATTTTCACACGTCAACACCTCTAAGAAACTGACATGTGTCTTATGCATTAAAAAATAATAATAAAAATAAAAACATTTAAAAATAGAGAAAAAAAAATAGAAGGGTGGCTCGAGCCACCCCTTTGGCCAAAATACACCCCTACTTTGCCAGAAACAACAAAAGAGAACTTCCTTACTCATCCATGGTGGCTCCTTGGCTTTTCTTCCCCTTCTCCTTCCTCAGCATAACTTGTTCATCTCTATCATCAAAACCCAATGCCATCAATGTCACAAATTTCCCGGCTTCATCATTTGGGGATGATGATCCATGGTGAGGTATGCTCGATCCCCCAGCTACTTCATCTAGAACCAGATCGCGCAACCTCATTTCTCCTGCTCCACAAATTTCCAGGCTGTCGGATCCGCATGCCAGCCCTTTGCGCAACTCCCATATTCCACCTCACGCACGAGCTGGGTCACCGGTCTAATGGCAAGACCATTGAGTGGTTGTTCCGAATGGCCAAGCCCTCCATCATCGCCGCCACGGGATATAGGACCATCTCGAAAGCTGTGTCCACCTCCTCCCTCGCACTTGCTTCCTCTTCTCACTTCATGTGGTGCTGACAACTGAGGGTCTCCTTCTCCTTCTCTTTGATATTTCCTAAAGGATACCTACTTCTTGGATGTTGGATGGGGGATTCAACATGATTGGGCCTTAGGTTTCTCGATCGATTAAAGAAGTAGGTATTTTTAGATGATTGGACCTATTTCTAGGTAATGTTCCACAAGAAATCTCCATTTCCATCAAAAAAATTTCTTAACAAATTCAACAATTTTGAGAAATAAAATAGATCTTATAGAGTTGGAGTGTAACGCCCCGAATTTGAGCCTGCAAATCCGTAAGCAGAAACCTCCGATTTCCACGTGACATTACTACATCAGAGATAAACTCTCGCAGCGGAATATATTTTTTTTCTTCTAAAGCCTTAGGAATTGATAGCATAACACATTTAGAGCTGACTGAAATACCTCGGTACATTTATTAAAAGTTACTTATGTTTATCTTTACATGTCATATGCACACTAGGTGCATCAAAATTAGTGCCACAAACAGCACATAAGCTTATAACATAAAACACGCTAAACATGACACCGTTATACATATTTACATGCCATAAAACAAAACATAAGCATAACTAGTAATTTCTAAACTAGCACATAATCGTTCGTTGAATGGTTTTAAAAACCATCAAAACTGGCATATGGGTCCATGCCTTCATTCTCCAAATCTGCATCAGTAACTATGCAAATATGGCGTTATCATATTTGCATAGACAAACAAGTGAGTCATCTATTTTCATATCTACGTTACCATCAATCTAATAACAGTTCATATAGAATGCAAATGTAAGGGTTGTATGAATATGCATCGTAGTAACTATTTAGTTTGTGTTTTAGGATCATCTTACTTCAGACCTCTCGTTCTAGGTTATCTGAACCCGTTCACGTCCTTTGCCTCACACTTAAAGTCTTACCTGTTTGCACTGGAATCCTACTGGTCCCAGCATTAGTTATATATTAGGCCTTCGGATACCCCTGGGTCACTCTGAACCCCCTGGATCCACTGACTAGCCTTCCTTCCCCTTGCTACTACATCAGCTTGTTGATGGCTATCTCATCAGCCGTTATATTAATTGGACACAACATGCAATGCATGAACAACCACATGCAATAAACACACACCACACAGTCCTAATGAAACATAGAATCATTCCTCAGTAAGTACATCCATACTTACTCTCCTTGGTGTAGTTTCTTAGCTCCTTTTCTGTAACAAAATATATACAAAGAAGATGATATATACATCAGTACTTTTTTCAATATTAAAAATGTGTATATTTTTACATCACTTTACTCATCGTTTTTAGTTTATCAATTAAAAGGTAATTACTTCAACATGAATCCTAACAGGATAATATTTTTATGTAAAGGGATAGGGAAATTAGCGGCATAGCCACTTTGTAGGAATACAATAAATGATAAAATAAATATGCAAAGGAATAGGAAAATTAGCGGCATAGCCACTTTGTAGGAATACAATAAATTATAAAATAAATATGCAAAGGGATAGAGAAATTAGCGGCATAGCCACTTTGTAGGAATACAATAAATGATAAAATAAATATGCAAAGGAATAGGAAAATTAGCGGCATAGCCACTTTGTAGGAATACAATAAATGATAAAATAAATATGCAAAGGAATAGGAAAATTAGCGGCATAGCCACTTTGTAGGAATACAATAAATTATAAAATAAATACGGAAAGGGATAGAAAATTAGCGGCATAGCCACTTTGTAGTAAGGCAATAAATTTATAAAATAAATATGCAAAAGAATAGGAAAATTAGCGGCATAGCCACTTTGTAGGAATACAACAAATTATAAAATAAATATGCAAAGGAATAGGAAAATTAGCGGCATAGCCACTTTGTAGGAATACAATAAATTATAAATATGCAAAGGGATAGAGAAATTAGCGGCATAGCCACTTTGTAGGAATACAATAAATTATAAAATAAATATGTAAAGGGATAGAGAAATTAGCGGCATAGCCACTTTGTAGGAATACAATAAATTATAAAATAAATATGCAAAGGGATAGAGAAATTAGCGGCATAGCCACTTTGTAGGAATACAATAAATTATAAAATAAATATGCAAAGGGATAGAAAATTAGCGGCATAGCCACTTTGTAGGAATACAATAAATGATAAAATAAATACGGGGGATTAAACCAACTCCGTAGTAACGCAATAAATAAACAAGTAAATAAATACGGGGGATTAAACTAACTCCGTAGTAACGCAATACATAAACAAGTAAATAAATACGGGGGATTAAACCAACTCCGTAGTAATAAATACAAATGAAATCAAATAGTAAGGAAGAGGTATCAAGATTTACTCACCAATTTGATTTGGAGAGAAAAATAACTTCAAGAACACCAAAGTGGTTGTGTGGTAGAAGGAGAGAAAAAGGGAGAGAAAACCAAAGCACAAAGCTTTCAAGGAAGTTGTCTAGGATTTTGTGTGGAAAACAAGGAGCCTTGCATGCTTATTTATAGGAGGAAGGTAGGGGTATTTAGGTCCAAAATGTAATAAAAGAATTACCCTATTGGATAAGTTCTTGCAAATAAGTCCTTGCTTTATTATCTAATTGCATTTTGGGATTTTCGTCCAAATGGGGGCAGCTTACTCCGAGAATTATTTCAATGGTCAAACTGACTCCGATTAACGTGAAATTTTGAGGGTAGATAGAGGACTTCAAGGCAAACATTTTCTCTTTTTGGTTCGTCTCATTTTGAGTTCGTTTTGACGTAGTTTTGGTCAAGTCAAAGTTTCTGTCTATAAAGCCAAAATATCTTTTATCCACTTTCAGCGTTCACACTGGCTTTATTGATTTTTCCTCCTTTTCATGATTACTCTATGAGATATCCTATCCTTTCATCATTACTCTTGTTTTTTATACATAAATGTTTCTAGAAGCATGGAGATATTATTCTTGACAATTTTTCGTTTAATATCGACAGTTGGGTTATTTAGGCTCGGGTCAAAAAGTCAACTGGTGGACTTTTTTACTAACTTTTGCCATATGATAGATCTTTCTTTTGTAAGTACAACGGTCTTTGAATTATCTAAATCTGAGTTCGTTTGACCTATTTTCGGTTCAATCAAAGTTTAAAGCTTAAATGTAACTTTTAAGTTTTTAAGGGTTTTTAGGTTTTGATCTTTTAATTTTTCGAAACAACTTTAGGTTTGCTTATAAAAATATGTGGATATTGTCTCCTCAACAATATCAATGATTTCTTAAGAGCTTGAATTTACTGGGCGTTACATGGAGCTAGCTTTGTAACTGAAAAATCAAGAATGCAGATACTGTACAAATAATGCGAAACAGATTTGAGGAGGAGAAACTAGTGAAAGAAAGCGAGTATCAGGCAACTGATAAGGGCACAGTACTTGAAAATGTGGGTTTGGCGGTGATGATCACAAGGCAAATCATATGGGAAGGCATGGACGCGAGGAGTGATGGCTGTTGTGGACGAGACTCATGGCAGAAAATGGGGTGGCTCAGCCACTCCTCCTCTATTTTTTTTTTTTACTTAATTTTTTTCTTTAATTTTTTAATGCTTTATTTTTTTTTTTTGGATAGAAATTTCCTACAAACTGATTTGTAGGAAATTTCATACAACTCATATATAAGATTGACATGTGTCCTTTAAACATGTGAGAATTACGTTTTTTTATTAATGCTATTAAAAAAACATGTGCTTCTCACAAGCTATTAAAACAACATATGCTTTTCACATGCAAAGGGACACATGTCAATCTTATATGTGAGTTGTATGAAATATCCTACAAACCGGTTTATAGGAAATTAATGTCCTTTATTTTTGTAGTTTTCTTATTTTTATTAATTTAATTTTTTTTAATGCATAAGACATATGTCAGCTTTTGAGAAGTATTGACGTAGACTTCCATCAATTTTGAAGGGCTTGAGTCACCCCTTTGGCCAAAATGGGGGTGGCCGGCCATCCCCACTTTGCCAGAAACAGTAAAAGAGAACTTCCCCACTCATCCATGGGGGCTCCTTGGCTTTTCTTCCACTTCTCTTTCCTCACCACGACTTGTTCATCTCTATCAACCAAACCCAACGCCATCAATGTCACAAATTTCTCGGCTTCATCATTTGGGGACGATGATCCATGGCGATGTATGCTCGATCCCCCAGCCACGTCATCTAGAACCAGATCGCGCCACCTCATTTCTCCTGCTCTACAAATTTCCAAGTTGATGGATCCGCATGCCAGTGCTCAGCGCGACTCCCATATTCCAGCTCACGCGGGAGCTGGGTCACCGATCTGATGGCAAGACCATCGAGTGGTTGCCCCAAATGGCCGAGCCCTCCAACATTGCCGCCACGGGATATAGGACCATCTCCAAAGCTATGTCCACCTCCTCCCCTGCACTTGCTTCCTCTTCTCACTCCATGTCGTGCTAACAGCTGAGGTCTCCTTCTCCTTCTCTTTGATATTTCCTAAAGGATACCTACTTCTTGGATGTTGGATGGGGGATTCAGCACTATTGGGCCATAGGTTTCTCGATCGATTAAAGAAGTAGGTATTTTCAGATGATTGGACCTATTTCTACGTGATGTTCCACAAGAAATCTCCATTTCCATCAAATTTTTTTCTTTACAAATTCAATAATTTGGAGAAATAAAATAGATCTTATAGAGCTGGAGCTAACTCTGTAACTGAAAAATCAAGAATGCAGATATTGTACAAATAATGCGAAACAGATCTGAGGAGATGAAACTAGTGAAAGAATGCGAGTATCACGCAATTGATAAGGGCACAGTACTTGAAAATGTGGGTTTGGCAGTGATGATCACAAGGCAAGTCATATGGGAAGGCATGGTCGCGAGGTGAAGGCTGTTGGCGACGGAACTCATGGCAGAAAACGGGGTGGCTCAGCCACCCCTCCTCTATTTTTTTTTTTACTTAATTTTTTATATAATTTTTTAATGCTTTTATTTTTTATTTTTTAGGTTTTAATATTATAATTATTTTAATTTTTTTAACGCATCAGACACGTCTCAGCTTTGGAAAAGTATTGACGTAGACTTCCGTCCATTTTGAAGGGCTCGAGCCACCCCTTTGGCCAAACTGGGGGTGGCCGGCCACCCTACTTTGCTAGAAAAAGCAAAAGAGAACTTCCCCACTCATCCATGGTGGCTCCTTGGCTTTTCTTCCTCTTCTCTTTCCTCACCATAACTTGTTCATCTCTATCAACCAAACCCAACGCCATCAATGTCACAAATTTCCTGGCTTCATCATTTGGGGATGATGATCCATGGCGAGGTATGCTTGATCCCCCGCCACTTCATCTAGAACCAAATCGGGCCACCTCATTTCTGTTGCTCTACAAATTTCTCGGCTGACGGATCTAATATTCCATCTCATGCGCGACCTGGGTCACCGGTCTGATGGGAAGACCATCGAGTGGCTACTCCAAATGGCCGAGCCCTCCATCATTGTCGCCACGGGATATTGGACCATCTCGAATGCTATGTCCACCTCCTCCCCCGCACTTGCTTCCTTTTCTCACTCCATGTCGTGCTGATAGCTAAGGGTCTCCTTCTCCTTCTCTTTGATATTTCCTAAAACATACCTACTTCTTGGATGTTGGATGGGGGATTCAGCACTATTGGGCCTTAGGTTTCTCGATCGATTAAAGAAGTAGGTATTTTCAGATGATTGGACCTATTTCTAGGTGATGTTCCACAAGAAATCCCCATTTCCATCAAATTTTTTTCTGTACAAATTCAATAATTTGGCGAAATGAAATAGATCTTATAGAGTTGGAGCTAGCTCTTTAACTGAAAAATCAAGAATGCAGATATTGTACAAATAATGACAAATAGATCTAAGGAGGTGAAACTAGAGAAAGAAAGCGAGTATCACGCAATTGATAATGGCACAGTACTTGAAAATGTGGGTTTGGCAGTGATGACCACAAGGCAGGTCATATGGGAAGGCATGGTCGCGAGGAGTGAAGACTGTTGACGACGGGACTCATGGCAGAAAATGGGGGGGCTCAGCCACCCATCCTCTATTTTTATTTTACTTAATTTTTTAATGCTTTAATTTTTGATTTTTTAAGTTTTATTATTATTATTTTAACTTTTTTAATGCATAAGACACGTCTCAGCTTTAGAGAAGTATTGACGTAGGCTTCCGTCAATTTTGAAGGGCTCGAGCCACCCCTTTGGCCAAAATGGGGGTGGCCGACCACCTCCACTTTTCTAGAAACAGCAAAAGAGAACTTCCCCACTCATCCATGGTGGCTCCTTGGCTTTTCTTCCTCTTCTCTTTCCTCACCATAACTTGTTCATCTCTATCAACCAAACCCAGGGCCATCAATGTCACAAATTTCCCGGCTTCATCATTTGGGGATGATGATCCATGGTGAGGTATGCTTGATCCCCCAGCCACTTCGTCTAGAACCAAATCGCGCCACCTCATTTCTGCTGCTCTACAAATTTCCCGGCTGACGGATCTACATGCCAGCCCCTTTGCGCAACTCCTATATTCCATATCATGCGTGAGCTGGGTCACCGGTTTGATGGCAAGACCATCGAGTGGCTGCTCCAAATGGCCGAGCCCTCCATCATTGCCACCACGGGATATAGGACCATCTCAAAAGTTGTGTCCACCACCTCCCCCGCACTTGCTTCCTCTTCTCACTCCATGTCGTGCTGATAGCTGAAGGTCTCCTTCTCCTTCTCTTTGATATTTCCTAAAGGATACCTACTTCTTGGATGTTGGATGGGGGATTGAGCAATATTGGGCCTTAGGTTTCTCGATCGATTAAAGAAGTAGGTATTTTCAGATGATTGGACCTATTTCTAGGTGATGTTTCACAAGAAATCTCCATTTCCATCAAAATTTTTTCTTTACAAATTCAACAATTTGGAGAAATAAAATAGATCTTATAGAGCTGGAGCTAGCTCTATAATTGAAAAATCAAGAATGCAGATAGTGTACAATTAATACGAAATAGATCTAACGAGGTGAAACTAGTGAATGAAAGCGAGTATTGCGCAATTGATAAGGGCACCGTACTTGAAAATGTGGGTTTGGCGGTGATGATCACAAGGCAGGTCATATGGGAAGGCATGGTCGCAAGGATGAAGGCTATTGACGACGGGACTCATGGCAGAAAATGAGGTGGCTCAGCCACCCCTCCTCTATTTTTTTTTTACTTAATTTTTTAATTCTTTAATTTTTTAATTTTTTTTTATTTTAATTTTGTTTATTTTTTAATGCATAAGACACGTCTCAGCTTTGGAGAAGTATTGACATAAACTTCCGTCAATTTTGAAGGGCTCGAGCCACCCCTTTGGCCAAAATGGGGATGGCCGGCCACCCCCACTTTGTTAGAAACAGCAAAAGTGAACTTCCGCACTCATCCATGGCAGCTCCTTGGCTTTTCTTCCTCTTCTCTTTCCTCCCCATAACTTGCTTATCTCTATCAACCAAACCCAATGCCATCAATGTCACAAATTTCCCAGCTTCATCATTTGGGGATGATGATCCATGGTGAGGCATGCTCGATCCCCTAGCCACTTCATCTTGAACCAGATTGCGCCACCTCATTACTCCTACTCTTCAAATTTCCAGGCTGACAGATTTGCATGCCAGCCCTCTGCGCTTCTCCTATATTCAGTCTCATGCGCGAGCTGGGTCACCGGTCTGATGGCAAGACCATCGAGTGTCTGCTCCAAATGGTCGAGCCCTCCATCATCGCCGCCAAGGGAAATAGGACCATCTCGAAAGCTATGTCCACCTCCTCCCCCGCACTTGCTTCCTCTTCTCACTCCATGTCATGTTGATAGCTGAGGGTCTCCTTCTCCTTCTCTTTGATATTTCCTAAAGGATACCTACTTCTTGGATGTTGGATGGGGGATTCAGCACTATTGGGCCTTAGGTTTCTCGATTGATTAAAGAAGTAGGTATTTTTAGATGATTGGACCTATTTCTAGGTGATGTTCCACAAGAAATCTCCATTTCCATCAATTTTTTTTTTCATTACAAATTCAATAATTTGGAGAAATAAAATAGATCTTATAGATCTGGAGCTAGCTCTGTAACTGAAAAATCAAGAATGCAGATATTGTGCAAATAGTGTGAAATAGATCTGAGAAGGTAAAACTAATGAAAGAAAGCGAGTATTACGCAATATATAAGGGCACAGTACCCGAAAATGTGGGTTTGGCGGTGATGATCAGAAGGCAGGTCCTATGGGAAGGCATGGTCTCGAGGAGTGAAGGCTGTTGAGGACGGGACTCGTGGTAGAAAATTGAGTGGCTGAGCCACCCCTCTATTTTTTTTTTTTTTTTTAATGCTTTTATTTATTTTAAGTTTTATTATTTTGATTATTTTTAATTTTTTTAATGCATAAGACACGTGTCAGCTTCTGAGAAGCATTGACGTGAACTTTCGTCAATTTTGAGCAGAAGTTTGGTCAGAGGTATCATCTTCGTCTTTAGCTATAAACAAGATACTATCTACAATACGAAATGAATCATATGGAGAAAAAAATAAAAGCGTTAAATCACATGGAACGAAGAAAAACATATTTAACCATTTTTTTAAAAAAAAATAAATAAATAAAATAAAAATAAAATGTGAAGTAACTTGATGGGAGTTGGTGAATGGTGATGCAACCAAGAGGAAGCAGTAAAACGTGGGGAATGTTAGGTAGGCAACGTAGTTGGTGCACCAAGTCCAAAAGTCAGGTCCGCAACATACCCGGTTGCCGGTAGGGTCGACAGAAATTTAACAAACTGTTTTGTTAGAAATTTTTATAATTTAATTTTTAAAACTAATATGTATTTTTTAATAAGTGAAAAATACTTATTTTTTTCATATTTTTTAGTATATATATAAAGACCGATTTATAAAAATTTTCTATACCCTAATGTTTAAGAAATTGAAATATGATACATTATCATCTTAAGTAATAATTCTTGACCACTTTGATTTATGTGTCAATTTTTATTTTTATTTAAAAAAAAAAAACTCTAAAACTAGTTTAAAAATCCACCGTATTAAGTAGGCAAAGTAATAAGAGTTGTGGTGCCAAAACATCGTATTTCTACGAACTTTGTGTCCGGTCAAACAGTGGGTAGGTAATTCAAAGGGTAAATGAAACACAGGCTTATATATTTTGGTCAAAGATGGGGGAAACTGTCGGCTAAAATAATAATAATAATAAAAAAAAAAGGCTAGTTAAAAAAGTCTCTATATTGGTGGCTACCAAACCGAGCACAAAGCCACAAGAGAAAACCCATCTTCTTCATCAGAATTCACAATCCCATTACTGCAGTCTACATCTAGTCTTCATTTGCCATGGCAGAAGTGGACAACAAGCAAATCCTATTCAAAGGGTACATAGAGAGAACCCCAGAAGAGACAGACATGGAAATCAAGGTTACCAAGGTTAAGCTCGAGGCTCCAAAAGGGTCAGGGGCTTTTCTGGTCAAGAATCTCTACCTCTCTTGTGACCCTTACATGAGAGGCCGTATGCGTGATGTCCATGACTCTTATATCCCTCCCTTTGTCCCTGGTCAGGTAACCCCGCTGTCTCTAATGTTCTTCTTGCTATTCACCTTTCCACGCTTGTACAATGAATCCTTGTTCAAGATCTTTCAGGATTTCAAGTCCTCCATTTTTTCCAGTTGAATCCTTGTTCATTCAACTTTAGCCAAATTGGAGCCATAGGTCCATAGTACATGTTAATTTTAGCTGTTGTATGGACATTTATAGCTTACCATGTCTATGGGAGATGATCCTGATTGGTTCTCAAACTAATTTAGAATGCTCGTCACCATGCATATAAGAACAATCATCTACCTGTTCACTTATCTTTCGAAATTCTTTCATCTACCAAGTAGGATTTCGATCGGTATAAATCTCTATTGTTTCTACTACTATTATGACTTACGCCACAATGATTTTGTTACTCACAATTTCTTGACAATGATGTGTTTTGAGGAAGCCCTTCGAAGGATTTGGCGTATCCAAAGTTGTAGATTCTGATAATCCAAATTTCAAGACTGGCGATTTAGTTTCAGGGATTACTGGCTGGGAAGAATACAGCTTGATTCACAGAACTGAACAGTTGAGGAAAATTGAGCCAGATGATGATATTCCTCTCTCATACCATGTTGGTCTTCTTGGTATTATTCTATCCATCGTGTTTTGGGATTGCTTCTCTTTTACCCGAACTTACATAAAAACATATTTCATATTTTTTTCAATTATTTTAACAACGAATCTTTTTAGTATCAGTCATGCTTTAAACTTTTACTCTGTCATAAAGTTCCCTGAAACATTTCACAATCTTACTAGTACGTATAAAGATGAGTTATGATCTTAAATCCTGTCTAAGGATTAGACTTGCGTTAATAATGTCGTTAATCATAGATTTCATGCTCTGATCTTTCTCCATAAAAAATAAATAAATAAATTGAAACAAATAAAAATTTCAATTTGGCACGGATGGTTTGGATTTCAAGGGCCAAATTACTTCTCCGTTGTCCGATTTCAATATTATCTCCATGTAAACTGCAAGTATTAATCGCTAATGATTTAACATCAGCTGTTGAAACCACTTCCATTAGTTGATTAGACGATTCTCAAGTTTGTTGTGTATAACTCTGTAGTTTGTTAATCAAAAAGATTTTCCTTTTCTTTTTTCTTTGGCTGATGTTTATCAAGAACTTTAACCCCTTACTTCCAATATGCGAATAAATGATATTTTCAGTAAGATTGTACTTTAGACATATTATCTAAAGCAGAAGTTATTTTATACATGCAGGTATGCCAGGTTTTACTTCTTATGCAGGATTCTTTGAGGTCTGCACCCCAAAGAATGGAGAGTATGTCTTTGTTTCTGCAGCTTCTGGAGCCGTTGGTCAGCTTGTTGGCCAACTTGCGAAGTTGCATGGTTGCTATGTAGTTGGAAGTGCTGGCACAAGCCAAAAAGTAGGGATTCATATTATGACTCATCTTTTATCTTTGGAAGAATTGTTTAAACAATATATATATATGGACCTTTTGTTGTTCAGTAAAATAACATAAATGGGCCATGCTAGATTGATCTTTTGAAGAATAAGCTTGGATTCGATGAAGCTTTTAACTACAAGGAAGAACGAGATCTTGATGCAGCATTGAAAAGGTTAATTATGAGCTTTTTCTTTGGTTTATATTTTTTCTTCTTTTCGTTTTCTCCTTCAAATTAAGATCCAAGTTTTAAATTTCTTAATTTGGCTGACTCACATAACAGGTACTTTCCGCAAGGCATTGACATCTACTTTGATAATGTGGGTGGGGAAATGCTGGATGCAGCACTTCTTAACATGAGGATTCATGGCCGGGTTGCCGTTTGTGGGGTGGTGTCCCAGCAGAATTTCTCAAAGCCGCGAGGGATTTACAACTGGTTCAATCTCATAACAAAGCGCATCAAGATGCAGGGATTCCTGCAACATGATTACTTGCATCTGTACCCAAGCTTCATGGAACATGTCATAAGTAATTACAAGAAAGGAAAAATTGTTTTCATCGAAGACATGAATGAAGGCCTGGACAGTGCTCCGGCTGCCTTTGTCGGGTTATTTTATGGCAAAAATGTTGGTAAGCAGGTCATTCGTGTAGCCCATGAATGATTACTGCCTAATGTGGTGTACGTGTTCAAATTTCAATCATCAATCTTCCATTACTATGTTAACCGGACCATTTGAAATAAAAAATGTCGGATCATTACTGAGTTTGTACCCGGTTGTGTCTTTTGTTTATTATTGGTGCCAGCTATTCCCAAATATATATATATTGGAGAGGTAGCAGGTCGAGTGTGTAAGTCTTAAAAGTGGATAGGATCCTCTTCCTCTATTTTAAGTGATAGGGAGATATGGACATTTCATAATCAATATTTTATTTTATTTCTTTTGTTGCATCTAATACTATATATATAATGTTATATTAATTAAGTTTTTTAAATGATGTGGCAATATATTTATCATATGGAATCATACATCGGGGGAGCCAAGATTTTGGGTGAGGGGGGTCAAGAATTGTTTCTTTTCAATGAATAAAAAAAATCTAAAGTTGAATAAAAATTAATTAGAAATTTTAACTAACGCAATAAATAAATAATTGATCCAAATTAAACTAATTTTTAAGACATCTAAATGTAACTTACAATTTAATTGAGTTGTCCTCGACGAGTCTTCATTCCTTGAAATTGCTGCATGATTTTTTCATTGTTTATAGTCTTGAATATATCATTCTCAATGTACGTGACCAAACAATCATTCATCCACTGATTCCTTATTCTGTTACGTAAACGATTTTTAACAATATTCACTGCTGAAAATGCTCTTTCAACAGTTGCTGCCGCAACTAGCAGAATCAATGACAATGTCACCAATGAATAAACCAATGGATAGGTGATATCTTTTTCATCTCCACCATCTTCTCAGCAAGTTGTCCAATCCCTTTAAGTGTGACAAATTCTTCACTAGAACGCATGTCAATGATATATGTTTCAAGTTGGTTGTCCAAGGTCATAAGTTGAACTGCTAAAAAATCATTCGAATAAAACTGAGCAAGACGAAGTATATTATCCTTATTAAAAGCAGCAAACAAGTCATCTCGACTCAGGCACACAACACAAAGTAATAATTCAGAATTCGCCTCAGTAAAGCGATTGTTAAGTTCTTGGAATTGCATGTCTATAACAGTATAATAAAGCTCCACACAGTAACGACGCAAATTTGACATGCTTTGAGCTTTTCCCTGTGATCAAGGTTGGTTCATATCATTCATATTGGGCACAACAATATTTTTTTTGGCACAAAACACAGAAACTTCTTCAAATAAAGAATTCCACCATTCTTCTCTCATAGCCTATAAACGCTACTTTGAAACTTCAACCAACTTCATTGCATTCAGAATATTTTGATCTTTTCATTGTAATGCTTGAGATAACTCATTTGTAATCTCCAAAACATTTTTCATTAAATGTAAATTGAAAGCAAATTCAAAAGTCTATAGTGACTGAATCAATATATTTGCTTCTGTTCTCTGTTCAAAATATAAACCATCTTCCACAATATCTTCAACCTCCTCGATGATAGAAGAAAACATGAGAATAAGATTAATAATTGCACCATAATGAGAACTCTAACGTGTATCTCCAAATCTCTTTAGATTCATTTCTTGATTCAAGCCATGACCAGTAGAAATTTCATTATGTTAGTTTTTATGTTGGTTGCATTATGTTAGACAAAATCACTTCTTTGTAATGATGTTTTTAAATAGGGATTCCGTTATTCAGAGTGCTTCTAGAAGATTCTGCACAATCTACAAGTCAGAAAAATTGGATCCTTTACAGCTAGAGATGAGCATGGGGTGGGGGGGGGGGGGGGGGGTGGGTCGGGGATGGGGATTTTTTGACCCCGCACCCCGCAGAAAACCCCATGCACCCGTATGGGGCGGGGTTGCGGGGCGGGGATCCTCGTGGGTATGCGGGGATCCCCGCGGGCTATGACCCATTGACCCTTGTCACCCTTTAGAAGTAGCATATTAGACGAGGAAACTGACTCTTGCTCCATTGTGTTCATTATTTTCTTAATCTTGATAACAGGTAATTAATAATCCAAATTTTTCTATTTTTACTTTTGATTCATTCAACAAGACAGCCCCTGTTGTCACCCTTGCAAATTGCAAGTTGCAATTGAACTCCCTTGATTTTGAAATGCAAAGGTTCTAACAAATTCATGAATGGGTATGATGTTTTCTTCTTCCCCCTTGGTAATTCTTTGTATTCATGCTCAGCCCTAATTATCATGAAGAAACATTTTGGCCACCAGAAGGTAAGAAAATAAAGGAAACTAAAAGAGAATAAAAAGATTAAAATTTAGAGAGCATCAATATCATGAAGAAACACAAGAAGGTAAGAAAATGAAAATAGAAAAATCTTAAGCTTTATCATCAAAGACTCAAAGCAACCACTAACCAGATCAATTCAAATAAAGGAAAATAAAATTAATTGCCACTTTATAATAGAGAACCCTAATTCAAATTCCAACATCTATTAAAATGTAAGGGGAAAAAAACTTAAAAAGAAGAAAGAAAGCATTTTTGCTTGCAATGTTTTCAATCACTTAGTGCAGAAAAAATTGAAAAAAAAAAAAAAAAAACAGATTACAAAGCAAAAACATAGTAGATTAGTAGGGTTTAACTGCTAATTATGAATAGAAATTCAATCCCATAAATGAACAAATTACTGACAAAGCAAAGAACATAATATTACAAGATGAAGAAAACCCAAATGTTAAATGTTCCAAAGCATCAAGCACCTCCCAATCGGTCACCACAAGCATCAAGCACCCAAGTTTCAACCAAAATTTTGAGTCTTCACTTCACTAATCCTCCTCAAGCAAAAGATTGATGTTCTTCAAATTTATTTCTACAAAGATTGGAACCGATAATTAGAAATTTAGAATATTTAAATAGCAAAATAAATTAAGAAGTGAATAATAGAAAGCTAAAGGCCTAAAAGCTTACCTGACTCGAGCTTATAACTTTCAAGATCTTCAACCATCTCTGTGTCATAACCACTGATGGGTTTTGATCTTAACCAATTTTGTGTACACACCAATGCTTCAACCGTTATTGGGGCCAATAAACTTCGAAAAGGATCCAACACACTCCCTCCAGTGTTAAATGTCGACTCTGAAGCAACTGTAGTAATGGGAATGGCCAACACAATACGTGCTATTTGGGCTAGTACTGGGCATTTGGTTGAGTTCACCTTCCACCAATTTAAATTATCAAATTTCTCATTTAGTTTTTCAATCTCCTCCATCAAATACCTATCTAACTCCGATTTGTGTTGAACATCACAATTAGAAGTCATGAGCTTTGAGTACCTATTCATCAATTTATATGTACGTTTCCCAGTTTCTCCTGAGGAACCTTGAGGAAGTGCACCACTATGTTCACCTTGAGAGTTTTCTCCAGTGTTGAAGTGATCAAACAATTTCTGAAGGTAGTTCTTCAATTTTAATATCATATCATTGCATTGCTCAACACCAAGAATATCATTGAACCAACATTCCAATGATCCCAACTTGGTTCGTGGATCAAGTATAATAGCAACAAACAATAGCACATTAACCTTATCAAGATCCCCCCAATACTTTTTATACTTCAACATCATTTTCTCCACCATAGAACTCAATGTATAATCATCACTGTCACAATATTCTTGTAAATGCAGTTGAATGACAGAAATTTCTTCAATGTACATATTACATGTCATATACAAAGACCCTGAAAGTTGCATTGTGGCTTCATAAAACATTTCGAGGAACTTGAGAAAAACCCTAATACAAGCCCAATCATCACAATTAGGAGGTCCTAAACCGTTTTTATTATCCCACAACGTAGGACCATAATATCCATCCAACTCTTCCATAAATTCAAAAGCACTTTGACATTTTTCTGCACCTTCCAACATCTTAAATGTAGAGTTCCATCTAGTTGGAACATCCAAACACAACAACCCCTTGAAATTAATGTTTTCTCTTTCTAGACAAGTCTTAAAACTATCAAATCTTGCAGGAGAAGACTTCACATATTTAACCGCACTTCTAACCCTCATAATGGATTCATCAACCTCTTTCAACCCCTCAGTGACAATAAGATTTAAGATGTGTGCACAACACCTCACATGCATAAACCGATTTTCTAATATGGCACTAGGCTTATGAGCACTTCTCTTCCTCAAGTACTCCAAAGCAGCATCATTGGAAGAAGCATTATCAACCGTGATAGTGAAAATGCTACCAATGCCCCATTCATGCATACACGACTCAATCTTTCCCCCAATGGTCTCACCTTTGTGATTAGGAATTAAACAAAAGTTTAAAATTCTTTTGTGTAAGTTCCATTCATTATCAACAAAATGACTAGTAATACACATGTAATCAAGGTTCTGTATTGAAGTCCAACAATCAGTGGTAAGACAAAACCTGAACACTAGATGTCAAGAACATTCCCCTCAACTTTTCTTTCTCAGACGTAAAGAACTTAAACAATCCATCATCATAGTAAAACGGGAAGGAATTGAAAACCTAGGTTCAATTGTTTTCATAAAGTCCTTAAACCCTTCACCTTCCACAAACCTAAATGGCAACTCATCCACTATGATCATCCTAGAAAGTGCTGCCCTTATTTTTGAAGCATTAAACTTAGCAATCACAAGGTTACCACTAGATCCTTCACCCATTGCCGCTTGTCCTTCCCTCTTAGCCGCAAAGCTCAACTTCGATTGTGTCTTATCAAACCTACCAAGATATTTTTTACAGCTTTTCTTGATATGTTGTAGCATAGATGAAGTACCATGGCTTCTAGGGTGACAATTAAACTCCCTCTTACAATAATTGCACTGTGATTTATGATCATCGGGGTCACTTGACTCTAACTTGGTAAAATGTTCCCAAACCATTGATGTTTACTCATTTTTTTTAGGTTTTGGTGGGAGAGCTGCACTAGGATTTTGAGGGCCCATGGTTGAAGAACTAGAACCCATATTAGTATCCAAAAGACTAGGCCTAGATGAAGCAGAACTAGAACCAATAGGTCCAATAGTAGCACTAGTTGAATCGTCCATGACTTGATTCTACAATTTAAGTGGAAAAAAAAAACATAATCAACAGCAGATAAAGATCTAACATAATCATACCTAAAACATTTACAATATTATTAACCAAGAATAACACAGGTTCATGGATTCATTGAACAAAAATTAAATCTATTATTAGTATTCAATGCCGCTTCAAACACTTGAGGAAAGTTGTAGAAGTTAACATCAATGTTTTTATTGAAGATATGGCAGTTGGCAAGTTAAAATAAAGCATCATACCCTTTAGAATAAATACACCAAAGATATATTGATTGAAGCTGGCAGAAGTATGTGTTAATTCATCCGTTGTCCCAATAGCTCAACAAGTGAAACCCGTCGTGTGAAATATTTAACGGAAAATAGGGAATTATAAATTGTTGAGTCAAGGTCCGACACAAGGACCTCTATTCTATCCCCAACATGTTTACTCTTTAAAAATTTTAATTATGCAGATACATGGCAATTCGAAATAGTTTGACAGTTGGCAACTTAGTAAGACTGTAGTTTGAAGATTATATATGATTGCTAAAAGCAGTAAAAGAATTTCTCCACTCCAGATCTCAGAGCATCTATAAATATTCCAAAGTTGAACACAGTTGAATTTGTAATTTCATCAGGTTCGATAAAATATTTTATGCCAAAAAACAATACAGCCCAGAATCTCTCAATCTTCTGAGATTTGGACAGAAACCCTGCTATGCAAATCAAAAACAACTACAATCAAACAACAGTTCAACTAAAAACTATACAACTCAACTAAACAATACAACACAAAACCTGCTACAGAACAAAATTTCTCTTATACTAAATACTAATACCCATCACCAACTAAACAATACAACATTCAACCACATGTTGGATATACAGCAAAAGCCAAACACCCATCATCATGATGAAGTAGGTTAACGAGTACCCCTTCCAAACACATGGAGATTTAACCACAATTAATAGCTATTACGATCTTAAGATTAAACGCAATAATTTTACAAGAGATTACCTGAGAATTTCTTAGAAAACTACCGGAAAAATCACCGAAAATCCTGCCAGAATCGTCGCTAGGAATCGCGCCTTAGACCACTGAAATTGCGCTCCAGGCCACCCATGGCGACCCAAAGGCGAGTCCTAGAGGATCGAACCTCCGGCTCTCACGATCGGCCTCTGGTCTCTCTCGGCCTCCAACTCCAATTCTCCCTCTTTGTCTCAGCTTCTCTCTAACTCTCAGTCTCGATTTCCCCTTCTCTGCATCAAGCGAATACCATTACAATCGGCGATCGAAATCCACAATGATGAAAAATAAATTAAAAACATAAAAAGGAAAGCCAGTGAACAATCTAGAAGACGATGAGGAAGAAGGTGATCGTTACCTCCTTATAGAGTTCTCCTTCCTTTGCAGCGGCCTGCGGGTGTGTCCGTGCGTGCGGGGAGGTGAGGGCGTGAGGGCCGGTGACTGGTAAGCCGGTGACTGGCGAGGAGAGTGGCGGAGTGATGAACTGATGTGGGCTGTGGCGCTTAGGAGTTAGGGAGTTAGAGAAGGTAAAATTAGGGTTAGGTTAGAACTTAGAAGAAAGTAAGAAAAGTTCAAAGTTTCTGGCTTTCTGCCTCTTTTTTTTTTTTTTTTTTCAAAATCTGCGAGGCGGCACGGGGCGAGGCGAGGACCCGAGAAATTTCAAGGTACCCCCCCGCAACCCGGCCCGCACCGCGCGGGGATTGAGGGGCGGTGCGGGTTCTGCGGGGATTTGCTCACTCCTACTTGCAACCGTCCGGATGATGTGATAGACCGTCCGGACGCCCCACTGTCCAAAGCATCATCCGTTTGGACGACGAGAACTTTTCGTCCAGACCTTCCTCTGTGTCGAGAAGCTTCGAACTACTCCAGCTTGCATTCGTTCGGAGGTTTCAGCAGCACGTCCAGACGACACTCAGTGTTCGACCAGCTATGGGATCTCTTTCCAAAACACAGATATGGGAAGATCGCTGAAACCATCCGGACGATGTAGATTCCCATCCGGACGTGCTTATACATAAGGAAAGTATCGCATTCAAAATCCAGACGTCTGGACACTAGTCTTCATGGTCCGAACTCACGAGTATCAGATCAACCGCCCGGACGACCATTCCTTTGGTTCGGACGCACGAAGCCTTAATATGGAAATTGCGTACAGTGGAAGTATGATCGTTCGGACGACAGGGCACCACCATTCGGACGCGGCTCAAATCAGGAAAGAATTTCAGCAAAATTTTAGAAAGTCGATCGCATAGTTGTCCGTCCGAACGCCCTATGACTACCGTCCGGACGGTGCCTAGGTTTTATCAAGCCAGACGCTCATTTGAACCTGCAGCCTATAAATAAAGGTCCCTAGGCTTGAGAACTGCAAGAATTCGGTATTGAATTCCTTAGTGCTTAGAGAGTTATATTGTAAGGTTATTGAACTGAGTTAGTATCTCTGAAGCCATTGCTGTGTGTGCTGTTGCTACGCTGATCTGAAGTCTATTTTAGGGGTTGGCCCTATGGTAAAGGATTCCATTGAAGACCTCTTCAGGTAGGAGACCTGGTTATGAGGCATTTGTGTTAGGCGACACGTTAGAGTGCAAGGTACGACCACTGCATCAGGGGTATGCGAGTGCTACTACTTTGTAACTAGTCTTGTCTTCTGAATAGTGGATATCTTGGGTTTGGCTGCCCCAAAGTGGTATTTCTCTTAATTGAGTTTTCACTTCGTCAACAAAATATTTGTCTGCTTTAAATTTCACATTTAATATTTTGTTGCACATTGTTCACACACACAGTTAATTAGAAGTCCAATAATGTTCAATTGGTATCAGAGCAGGTACACTGTGTTAAGGATTTATTTCCTGAGTGTAATCCTCATCTCTTGTAACTTCTATTTTTTTATTACACCTTTTATCATGGATTTCTCTCAGTTATCTGAAGAAAATTATGATATTGAGCTCTCTAAAGTTTTTGTTAAGTTAGATAAAATGGTTTCTCCAAAAGAACTCAAAAATGTGAAGCAAGAAAAAAAGTTTTTGATTATACAATTGTCTGAATCACATGTTTTGATTGACTCTTTGAAATCTGAGAATACCATGTTGCTTAATATTATTGATGCACTTGAGCATAAATTGGCAAAATTCTCTAGTGATAATTTGAAGAGCATGCTTTGTATTTACTCAGATGTTTCTAACAAGCCTGATTTAACTGTTGATGATTTAAGTACTTCTACTTCACATGCTTCTGATTCTGAATTAGATATTAAGCCTGTGATAGAAGATACAGCTTGTTTAGATAGTTCTTGCTTAACTAATCATGAGATGCCTTACCCCAAAGATTCAGGAACACAAGGTAAGTTTGTTCCTATTTGTCATAATTGTGGGAAGATTGGTCATATTAGACCAAATTGTTATTTGTTGAAATCCCAGAGGCCTTGGATTAAGCAAGATGCTCTAAGGAAAGGTAAAGTTGAAGATTCTTCCTCATCCAAATATGTCCCTCCTCATAGGAGACATATAAAAGGTAAGGGCAATATTGTGTGTAAGAAAGCTAACCATATTGTTAGTTTGAAATTGGCCGCATTCTGTTGGACAAAATCATTTCCTTGTAAAGATGCTCCTTAATAGGGATTCCACTATTCAGAAGTGTTTCTAGAAGATTCTGCATAGTTTGCAAGTCAGAAAAATTCGGTTCCCTGCTAGCCGTCAGGACGACGTGACATACCGTCCGGACGCCCAGCTGTCCAAAGCACCAGCCATCCGGACGACGTGTCATATCGTCCGGATGCACATCAGACTAAAGCATCATCCATTCGAACGACGTGGATTCCCGTCCGAACCTTCCTTTGCGTCGAGAAGCTTCGAACTGCTCTATCTTGCATCCGTTCGGACGTTTTAGCAGCATGTCTAGACGATTCTCAGTGTTTGATCAAGCTTCAAGATTTCTTTCCAAAACACAGATATGGGAAGATTGCTGCAACCGTCCGGACGACGTGGATTTTCATCCGGATGCGCTCATCCATGAGGTAAGTATCGCAATTCAAATCAAGACGTCTGGACGCTAGTTAGCATGGTCCGGTCGCGCGTGTATCAAATAAGGAAATTGCGTGCATCAGAAAACCGTCCGGACGATCATCCTCACGGTCCGGACTTGCGAAGCCTCTATATGAAAATTACTTGCAGTGAACATGCGACCGTCTGGACGACAGGGCAACACCATCCGGACAAGGCTCTCAAATAGGAAAGATTTTCAGTGAAATTTTCAAAATTTTGGTTGCAGAGTTATCCGCCCGGACAGCCTATGACCATCGTCCTGACGGCGCCCAGTTTTATCAAGCCAGACACTCAGTTTAACTGTCAGCCTATAAATAGAGGCCCCTAGGCTTGAGAACTGAAAGAATTCGGTATTGAATTCCACTAGTGCTTAGAGAGCTATATTGTGAGTCTATTGAGCTGAGTTGATCTCTCTGAAGCTATTGCTGTGTGTGCTGTTACTGCGCTTAAACTGAAGTCTATCTTAGGGGTTGACCCTGAGGTAAAGGATTCCATTGAAGACTCCTTCAGGTAGGAGACCTGGTTGGGAGGCGTTCGTGTTGGGTTACACGTTAGAGAGCAAGGTACGACC
Source organism: Alnus glutinosa (assembly GCF_958979055.1). NCBI lineage: Eukaryota > Viridiplantae > Streptophyta > Magnoliopsida > Fagales > Betulaceae > Alnus > Alnus glutinosa. The sequence goes on from NC_084897.1 coordinate 10,314,126, forward strand.
ACTGCATCAGGGATATGTGAGTGTTACTACTTTGTATCTAGTCTTGTCTTCTGAATAGTGGATATCTTGGGTTTGGCTGCCCTGGAGTGGTTTTTCTCATCTTGAGTTTCCACTTCGTTAACAAAAATTTTGTGTTATTTTATTTCCTCATTATTTCGTTAACACATTGTGCACACACACACACTTGCTTTATATTAGAAGTCAATTTTCAATATTTTTCAATTGGTATCAGAGTAGGTACACTCTGTTAAGGATTTATTTCCTAAGTGTGATCCAGATCTCTTTGTGACTTCTATTTTTTTATTACACCTTTTATCATGGATTTCTTTCAGTTATCTGAAGAAAATTGTGATATTGAGTTCTCTAAAGTTTTTGCTAAATTGGATAAACTTGTTTCTCCAAAAGAGCTAAAAAAGGTGAAGTAAGAAAAAGAGTATTTGATTGTTCAGTTATCTGAATCACATGCCTTGATTGACTCTTTGAAATTTGAGAATACCATGTTGCTTAATATTATTGATGAACTTGAGAATAAATTGGCAAAATTCTCTAGTGATAATTTGAAGAGCATGCTTTGTATTTATTAAGATATTTCTAACAAGCCTGCTTTAATTGTTGATGATATGAGTACTTCTACTTAACATGCTTCTGATTTTGAATTAGATTCTGTTGATATTAAGCTTGTTATAGTAGATACAGCTTGTTTTGAAAATTCTTGCTTGAATAATTGTGTGAAGCCAAAATCCAAAGAATCAGGAACATGAGGTAAATTTGTTCCTACATGTTACAATTGTGGGAAAATTGGTCATATTAGGCCAAACTATTATTTGTTAAAATACCACAGGCCTTGGATTCTTCCTCAGATAAATATGTTCCGCCCCATAGGAGGGATATATCTCAAAGAGGTAAGGACTTTGTTATTTGTGAAAATGCAAATCTTAAAATTGCAGAGCCCTTCAAGAAGCATTTCAACAAACGAAGTCAGCCTACCTGCTATCATTGTGGTGTCTTTGGACACATCAGGCTACACTGTCCTTAGATCCGACATCAGCAGCCTCGGATCAGGAAAACAGAGCAAAAGACAGGTAAGTCTAGCTCTAAACCTTCCAAGCCTCATCATGCTTTTCGGCAACAACGACATTATCATCAAAGGCATTCTCCCTCATGCCATCACCTTGGTAAGTATGGCCATATCAAAGCCGAATGCTTTAAAGTGAAGCCTCACAAGCCCAAGAAGAATCAGACCAATGAAGGGCTTGTCAACATGATGAAGAATGTCCTAGTCAGAGTGATCAATTGGGACATGGCTCACACCCCTGCCACATAGGAAGAGAAGGTATGGGTAAGGAAGGATGGGACCATTCACCCCTTGAGGGGGAGTGGACTCACCTAGTAAAGGTGAAGTCTCCCATGCCTAGGATTTTGGTTCCTAAATCCTAGTGCATGTCAGGTTTGTTTGCATTGCATAGTTGATTATGCCATATCTTATTTATGCCTTGCACTTTGTTTGAGGAACCATTTATTTTAACCCCCATATTTTCTCTTGTTATCTTGAGAAACTTCTGCAGATATTTTTTTTGGGGATGACAGTTAAAAGCACGTCGGGCGGCTGCTTTTCTGTCTTGGTATTTCTAAACCTCTCTCCCTAAGGACAGGTTTGGTTTTACCTTACATGTTGGGATTAGATGTCATTTCCTTTTCTATAAGCATGTCTTTGTTGTTTTCCTGTTTATTGGTTTTCAAAAAAAAAAAAAAAAAATTTGGGGAGAAGATGCGGAATTTTTATTTTCTTTTGATAGCTTTTTAGATATTGCATGTGTTTTTGCTTGATATCTTAGTTCATTATGCATTGATTAAATATGCTTATATATGATTGAGAGTTTATGCATGATATCTGCTAAGTTTTCCTATTGCATCTTAATGATAGATAGTTACTTTCCTCATGCGATGAAAATGTGCACTATCCAAGACTCCCCTAAGGTACATCTTTCTTTCTTTGACTTTTTGCTTCTAGAAATTTTGGATAAGAGGAGAGGTTTTTGATAAGATGGCCAAATTGACCAGATGCTAGTTGAACCTAGAACCTAAAAAATTATGGCATTCTCTCTAGATTGCAGCACCACTAGAATCAAGCAGTAACTCTTCAATTTTCTGTGCTATATGCTTACATTCACTGCTTCTGTGATGAAATAAGCCTTGCCCTTCATGGTGTAAGTAAAATTTCACCTTGTCCTTCATGGTACAAGCAAAACAATTAGGTGCTGCATCTTAGGGGGAGTGTATCAGATGAGGGTGGCTAGGCCCTAGTAATTAATAAGGTTTGACTTTTGACTGATCTTTCGTTGATTTTCTCTCTTGTCTAGAAAATCTAGTTGCTTTTTGTCATATCAGTTAAATTCATACCTTTAGGGAAAAGTCTTCACACACACACACACACACGCATTGCATGAGTTGAGTAATCTATTTAAAATTTCTATCTGCAGGGAAATTTGTGCTTATTGAATGCTTAACTCTCATTTATATCTTTGTATATTTTTGCAATGCTATTTGACTGTTTTATCAGTTGATTATACATGCGTGTTCTGAAGCTAACTTTAGGAAAAAAAAATTTTCTGCAAATTTTCCTCAAGTTTCAGATTTTCAATGTGAAGCGTCCAGATGGACCTATTCTTACGTCCGAACGAGCGCAATCTTGCTGTACGCTGTCCTTGCGTCTCTTTCTCTGCCATACACACATCTTTGCATTTTTACTGATTTATATGTTGTGTGTTTTTCTCGCGAATTTCTCCCGAGATTTTGGCATTCTTTGCACATCTCTTCTCATTCCATGATCTTCATTGTGTCTTTCGTTATTCTTTTAAGTCTTTGTGCTTTTAGAATATTGGAATATTTGTTGATTGGGATAATTTTTTTTGTGCATGAAAATTCTTTTTTGTCTATGTACTGGGCTGATCTTGATATATTTATGCCTTATGAATAGCTACATTGCTTATATTTTTCTTTGGCATCCATTTGACAGCTGTCTTAAATACCACATTATTTTGGGAAATAACACGATCTAATGGTATTTTTGGAGATATTTCTGGCTGGCTTTGGTTCAGGAATATGACATCCAGTAGCTCCCAGCACAATATCTGACAGATGGATCCTTTCGAAAATTGACCATTGTTGAAGTCAAATGTTCAAATTCCAAAGGTCTCAGGATTAAGATGAGCTTTTTCCCCTAGCTCCTGCAGAGCCTTCCGTAGCATTCCCTCAGATCTGTATCAGTTAGAGGTTCAGTGGTGAATCTCCTCATTTATTTTGCAGACCAGTTGCTTAGAGGATGTCAATCTACGGATAACCAGGTTCAGGCTTTGTAAAATCAAGAGATTGAAGGTTTTCAGTCCATGGTTCCCGGCTTTCTGAGCTAGAAGCCGAAGTAGTACTGAAAATCGAAATTGTCTTCTAAAAATAAAGTGTGTGCACAAGTTTTAACAAAAATTAAGCACAACGGAAAATAAAAGACACACAGATTTTTGTTGACGAAGTGGAAACTCAGTTAAGAGAAAAACTACTCTGGGGTAGCCAAACCCAGGATATCCACTATTCAGAAGACAAAGCTAGATACAAGATATTAACACTCACATATACCCGATGTAGTGGTCGTACTTGGCTCTTTAACGTGTAAACCAACACGAACGCTTCCTAACCAGGTCTCCTACTTGAAGGGGTCTTCAATGGAATCCTTTACCTTAGGGCCAACCCCTAAGATAGACTTCAGATGTAGCGCATCACACTTGTAACGGCTTCAGAGGGATCTTGAACTTCTCTGAGCTCTTGTGGAATTCAATACCGAATTCTTGCAGTTCTCAATGCCCAGAGGCCTCTACTTATAGGCTGAGGTGCAGAATGGGCGACTGCTGTAATATGTACAGACGCCGTCCGGACGAACAACTGTGCGACAGGATTTTTTGAAAATTTTGTTGAAAATCTTTCCTGTTTAAGAGCCGCGTCCGGACAGTCGCACGTCCGCTGCAAGTAATTTCCATATAAGGCTTCGCGCGTCCAGACCAAGGGGGATGAACGTCCGGACGGCAATTCTTCAACACGCAATTTCCATATCTGCTATGCGTGCGTCCGGACCATGTGAGACAGACGTCTGGACGGTTGAAGTCAAATCGGCAATTTCCTTAACTGATGAGCGCGCGTCCGGACCAATGCTGACTGATGTTCAGACGGTGATATTTGAATTGCGATTCTTGCCTTATGTATGAGAGAGTTTGGACGGGAAACCACATCGTCCGGACGGTGTATCAATCTTCCCATATTCTGAACTTGGAAAGAATCTGAAGCTGATCGATCACTGATGGACGTCCGGACGGGCTGCTGAGAGGTCTGGATGGATGCAAGCTGGAACAGAAGCTTCTCGATACAGTAGAGGGTCCGGACGGATGATGCTGGTCTGTCTTGCGTCTGGTCGGGGTGGACGCGTCGTCCAGATGGATGGAACAGTGGACAGATGGACGTCATTTGTTAGTATTTTGGCCTCATTCTGTGTTTGGACAAAATCACTTATGTGTAAAGATGCTGTAAACAGGGATTCCACTTGTCAGAGCATTTTCAGAAGACTCTGCACTGCGAAAAAGATAGAAGATTTCAGTTTCCCTGTCAGCCGTCCGGACGATGTGTCTTCCCGTTCAGACCCCCATTTGTCCACTATTCCATCCGTCCGGACGACGTGTTAATCCCGACCGGACGCCAGACAGACCAGCATCATCCGTCCGGACGACGTATCTTTTCCGTCCGGACCCTACACTGTATCGAGAAGCTTCTGTTCCAGCTTGCATCCGTCCAGACATCTTAGCAGCCCATCCAGACGCCTCTCAGTACTCGAACAGTCTCAAATTCTTTCCAAGTTCCAATAAAGGGAAGATCGATCAACCGTCCGGCCGATGTGGTATCCCGTCCGGACGCGCGTCTCCTTAAGGTAAGAATCACAATTCAAATGTCACCGTCGGGACGTCAGTTAGTCTTGGTCGGGACGGGCACTCATCAGTTAAGGAAATTGCCGATTCGACTTCAACCGTCCGGACGTATGCCTCTCATGGTCCGGACTCACACATAGCAGATATGGAAATTGCGTGTTGAAGAATTGCCGTCCGGACGTTCATCCCCCTTGGTCCGGACGCGCTAAGCCTTATATGGAAATTACTTGCAGCGGACGTGCGACCGTCTGGACATCAGTGTCTCACCGTCTGGACGCAGGTCTTAAATAAGAAAGATTTTCAAAAAAATTTTCAGAAAATCCTGTCGCACAGTTGTCCGTCCGGACGGCCCAAGAGCACCGTTCGGACGGCGTCCGTACATATTACAACAGTCGCCCATTCTGCACCTCAGCCTATAAATAGAGGCTCCTGGGCATTGAGAACTGCAAGAATTCGGTATTGAATTCCACAAGAGCTCAGAGAAGTTCAAAATCCCTCTGAAGCCGTTTCAAGTGTGCTGCGCTACAACTAAAGTCTATCTTAAAGATCGGCTCTAAGATAAGGAATTCCATTGAAGACCCCTTTAGGTAGGAGACCTGGTTGGGAAGCGTTCGTGTTGGGTTACACGTCAGAGAATAAGGTACGACCACTGCATCGGGTTAATGTGAGTGTTACTATCTTGCATCTAGCTTCGTCTTCTGAATAGTGGAATTCCTGGGTTCGGCTGCCCCGGAGTGGTTTTTCTCTTAATTGAGTTTCCACTTCGTCAACGAAAATTCCTGGGTTTTGGAAATGATTTATTTCCTGAGTGTGATCCTCATCTCTTGTGACTTCTATTTTTTTATTACACCTTTTATCATGGATTTCTCTCAGTTATCTAAAGAAAATCATGATGTTGAGTTCTCTCAAGTTTTTGCTAAAATAGATAAAATTGTTTCTCCAAAAGAGCTCAAAAAAGTGAACAAGAAAAAGAGTCTTTGATTGTTCAGTTATTTGAATCACATATTGACTCTTTGAGATCTTAGAATATTATGCTATTTAACATTATTGATACACTTGAGAATAAATTAAAAGAATCTGAGGATCTCTTGAAAAAATTCTCAAGTGATAATTTGAAAAGCATGCTTTGTATTCATTCAGATATTTCTAACAAGCCTACTTCAATTGTTGATGATATGAGTACTTCTACATCACACGCTTCTGATTCTGAAATAGATTCTATTGATATTAAGCCGATGATAGTAGATACAGCTTGTTTAGAAAATTCTTGCTTAACTAATCATGTGATGCCAAAATCCAAAGATACATGTACACAAGCTCATGGTAAGTTTGTCCCTACTTGTCATAATTGTTGGAAGATTGATCATATTAGGCCAAATTGTTATTTGTTGAAATCCCACAGGCTTTGGATTAAGCATGATGCTCTGAGGAAAAGTGAAGTTGAAGATTCTTCCTCAGCAAAATATGTCCCTCCGCATAGGAGATATATAAAAGGTAAAGACAATGTTATTTGTAAGAATGCTAATCATAATTTTGCAGAGAATACAAAGAAGCATTCAAACAAAAGAAGCTTGCCTACCTGTCATCACTACGGCATCAACGGTCACATCCGATCCAAATGCCCACAACTCCAGAAGTTGAAGGTTCAGAGGAAGCTGCCAACTAGAGCTACATCAGGCACTCTACCTCCTACGGTGCTTCAGGCTCCACGGCATCAGCGGCAGTTTGTTCCTGCCTATCATAGTGGCAAATCAAAGAAGAACAAATCAAGGCGCTACAAGAGAAAGCCGTAGAAGCCCATTAGCTACCATGACTATGAAGGGTTTCTGAGCCTGATGCAAGCTATGCTAAGGAGAATGGACAACATGGGCAAGACATGCAAGCTACCGCCACGAGTCAAGCAGGTATGGGTCAAGAAGGATGAGACCATTCACCCCTTGAGGGGGAGTGGACTCACCTAGTAAAGGTGAAGTCTTCCCATGCTTAGGATTTTGGTTCCAAAATCCTAGTGCATGTCAGGTATGTTTGCATTGCATCGTTTATCATGTCATATCTTATTCATGCCTTGCATTCCATTTGAGGAACCTTTTTATTCTATCCCCATATTTTCTCTGGTTTTCTTCAGAAACATCTGCAGATATTTTTTTTGGGGATGACAGTTAAAGCACGTCGGGCGGCTGCTTTTCTGTCTTGGTATTTCTAAACCTCTCTCCATGAGGACAGGTTTGGTTTTACCTTACATGCTGGATTAGATGTCATTTCCTTTTCCATAAGCATGTCTTTGTTTTTTTTTTTTTTTTTGTCTCATTTTTCAACAAAAAAAAAAAAAAAAATGGGGAGAAGATGCAAAACTTTATTTCTTTCTTTTGATAGCTTTTCAGATATTGCATGTGGTTTTGCCTGATATCTCAGTTCATTGTGCATTGATTAAATATGCTTATATATGATTGAGAGTTTATGCATGATATTTGCTAAGTTTTCCTGTTGTATCTTAATGATAGATAGTTACTTTCCTCATGCGATGAAAATGTGCACTATCTAAGACTCCCCTAAGGTACTTCTTTTCCTTCTCTGACTTTTTGTTTCTAGAAATTCTAGATAAGAGAAGAGGTCTTTGATTAAGATGGTCAAATTGACCACATGCTAGTTGAACCTAGAGCCTAAAAATTCTGGCACTCTCTAGGTTACAGTACCATAAGAATCAAGCAGTAAATCATATATGCGCTTTTAAATTATATATTCACTGCTTATGTGCTGAATTTGTTATATGCCTTGCCCTCTACATGCAAGTAAAAATTTTACTTTGTCCTTCATGGTACAAGTAAAACAATTAGGTGTTGTATCTTAGGGGGAGTGTATCAGATGAGGGTGGCTAGGCCCTAGTAAGATAAGGTTTGACTTTTGGCTGATCTTTCATTGATTTTCTCTCTTGTTTGGAAAATCTGGTTGCTTTTTATCATATCAGTGAATTTCATACCTTATTGAGAAAGTCTTCACACACACACGCATTGCATGAGTTGAGTAATCTATTTAAAATTTCTATCTGCAGGGAAATTTGTGCTTATTGAATACTTAACTCTCATTTATATCTTTGCATATTTTTGCAATGCTATTTGACTGCTTTATCAGTTGATTATACATGCGTGTTCTGAAGCTAACTTTTGGGAAAAATATTTTTCTGCATATTTTCCTCAAGTTTCAAATTTTCAAGTGTGAACCAGTCGGATGGACCTATTCTTCGTCCAAACGAGAGCAGTCTTGCCATATGCTGACCTAGCAGTTGCACATCCGGACAGGATCTCTATAGGCTTAAGACTTGCTTCTCTTTCTCTGCCATACACACATCTTTGCATTTTTATTAATTTATCATATCATGTTGTGTGTTTTTCTCATGGATTTCTCTCGAGATTTTGGCATTCTTTGCACATCTCTTCTCATCCCATGATCTTCATTGTGTCTCCCATTATTCTTTTAAGTTTTTGTACTTTTAGAATATTGGAATATTTGTTGGGATATTTTCTTGAGATAGGGTGCATGAAAATCCTTTTCTGTCAGTGTGCTGGGCTGATCTTTTATGCCTTATGAATAGCTGCATTGCTTATATTTTTCTTTGGCATCCAATTGACAGTCGTCTTAAATACCACATTATTTTTGGAACTAACAAGATCTAATGGTATTTTTGGAGATATTTCTGGTTGGTTTTGGTTCAGGAATATGACATCCACCGGCTCTCAGCACAATGTTTGACAGATGGATCCTTTGGAAAAATGACTGTTGTTATCGGATGTTCAAAATTCCAAAGGTCTCAGGATTAAAGATGAGCTTTTTCTCTTCTTTTGGGCCACTTGCAGACTTTTCTCTATTTTCCTAATGTTTTAGATTTTAGAAAGTTTTTGTCTGTGGGTATTATTACTCTGTTTTCCCTTGTACTTCTGAGACATTGAAGGGGAGTAATTGTTGTGTGGTTTTTCTCATTACTCTGTTTTACCCTTTGTCCCTTTGTGAAAAGGGGGAGTAATTTTTGATTTGGACCGGGATTGTATTTTTAATCGGTCAAGTGACTTTTGTCCCAGAATGGCCAAAGGGGGAGTTTGTTAGTATTTTGGCCTCATTCTGTGTTTGGACAAAATCACTTATGTGTAAAGATGCTGTAAACAGGGATTCCACTTGTCAGAGCATTTTCAGAAGACTCTGCACTGCGAAAAAGATAGAAGATTTCAGTTTCCCTGTCAGCCGTCCGGACGACGTATCTTCCCGTCCGGACGCCCATCTGTCCACTGTTCCATCCGTCCGGACAACGTGTTCATCCCGACCGGATGCCAGACAGACCAGCATCATCCGTCCGGACGACGTATCTTTTCCGTCTGGACCCTACACTGTATCGAGAAGCTTCTGTTCCAACTTGCATCCGTCCGGACATCTCAACAGCCCGTTCGGACGCCTCTCAGTACTCGAACAGTCTAAGATTCTTTCCAAGTTCCAATAAAGGGAAGATCGATCAACCGTTCGGACGATGTGGTATCCCGTCCGGACGCGCGTCTCCTTAAGGCAAGAATCACAATTCAAATGTCACGGTCCGGACGCGCACTCATCAGTTAAGGAAATTGCTGATTCGACTTTAACCGTCCGGACGTATGCCTCTCATGGTCCGGACGCACCCATAGCAGATATGGAAATTGCGTGTTGAAGAATTGCCGCCCGGACGTCAGTGTCTCACCGTCTGGACGCAAGTCTTAAACAGGGAAGATTTTCAGCTAAATTTTTGGAAAATCCTGTCGTATAGTTGTCCGTCCGGACGGCCCAAGAGCACCGTCCGGATGACGTCCGTACATATTACAACAGTCGCCCATTTTGCACCTCAATCTATAAATAGAGGTCCCTGGGCATTGAGAACTGCAAGAATTCTGTATTGAATTCCACAATAGCTCAGAGAAGTTCAAAATCCCTCTGAAGCCATTTCAAGTGTGCTGCGCTACAACTGAAGTCTATCTTAGAGATCGGCTCTAAGATAAGGAATTCCATTGAAGACCCCTTTAGGTAGGAGACCTGGTTGGGAAGCGTTTGTGTTGGGTTACACGTCAAAGAACAAGGTACGACCACTGCATTGGGTTAATGTGAGTGTTACTATCTTGTATCTAGCTTCGTCTTCTGAATAGTGGAATTCCTAGGTTTGGCTGCCCTGGAGTAGTTTTTCTCTTAATTGAGTTTCCACTTCGTCAACAAAAACTATGTGTCTTTTATTTTCCGCTGTGCTTGATTTTTGTTGACACTTGTTTCACACACTTTATTTAGAAGTCAATTTCAATTTTCACAATCAAACCTGATGCGTTAGGATTAGGAACCAAATCCTAGGCATAAACACCTGAATCTGCTAGGTGCGTCGATTCCCCCTCATGGGGTGACTGTCCTTCTTGACCCAAGCCTGCCTTCCAGTGGGTGGTTGCTGGCAGGACTGCATCATCCACTCCATCATGTTCTGCATCCAGATAGGAGGCTCACTGGAGTATTGCTCTTCTTTCATCTTCTGAGGCCTTCTAAACTGCTTGGGTTTGCTCTTGTAGGTGCCATTGTGATTGGCTGGTACAAACTGCTGTTGAGGCCGCTGATGCTGAGGAGCATGAGACCAAGGGGCTTGATACTGATGCCTTTGTGCTTGTCCCCATGGTGCTTGGTAAGACACCTGATGCCATGGAGTCTGATGCTAGACTACAGCTTTAGTGCCATAATGAGCTTGTCTGGGCACTTCTTTCTTGGCTTTGGCCTTTTGTGCTTTCAGGAGGGAGCACTGAGGGTGAACATGCCCACTGAGACCATAGTGATGGCAAATGGGAGGTCTTCTAATGGAATGAGGCTCCTGAGTGCCTGGAACATCATCGTTGACCTTTTCCTTCTTTTTATCTTCAACAGTGGGAGGAGGCTCTGGGATTGTAGGTTTCACAAACACAGTCTTTGAGGAAGAAGGAACATCAAAAGATGGAGCTACATACCCGGGGCCAGTCTTGCCATTTGGCCTCTTCTGGATAAACAGCATATGAGTCAACTTCTCATCAGTGACTCTCTTTAGCTAGAGCTGCGTCTCTAGTAGCTTTTCCTCAAGCTCTTGTACTTTGAGCAGCAATGAACTCTTCTCGGTCTGCAAACTATTCAGATCATTAAGGTGCTGCTTTCAGCCATCCCTCAGCTTCTCATACTCTATGTAGAGTGTCTTGTTGGCCTCCTTGAGCTCTTCCTCATTATCGCTATGCTTCGAGTAATACGAGTCTTCTTCTTCAACACGTGGGGCTACAAAAGCCAGAAATTTTTCAGACTCTAGAGCTTCTTGCTCTTCCTTATTACTGAGAGTCACATTGTATGCTTTCCCCTTGCCCTTTTTAAGATTTCCGCAATCGGCCCGGATATGCCCAAAGCCTGAGCATTCAAAACATCGGGGTCCTCTGGGATCTTTCTTATCTTCTTCCTCAGGTTCAGCTTCTCTGGGAGATTTCTTTACTCTTTCAGAAAACTTCTTGAACCGATCATCTTTCATTAGTCTTCTGAAATTTTTGGCTAACATAGCCACAACCTTTTCTTCATCCTCAGAGTCATCTTCAGATGATGCTTCTACCTTCTTCTTGGAAGCCTTTAGAGCAATGGTCTTCAATTTCTTGACCGGGGGCAGAGACAGCTCATATGTTTGAAGAGATCCCACCAGCTCTTCAATCTTCATCTCCTCAAGATCCTTGCTTTCTTCAATGGTGGTCACCTTGATTCTGAAACGCTCAGGCAAAGATCTTAGAATCTTTCGGATGAGTTTTACATCCGAGATAGGTTTCCCGAGACTCACCATGGAGTTCCTCAGGTCACTCATCTTGGAGTAAAACTCTCCAAAGGTCTCTTCTTCCAACATCTTAATTTCTTCAAATCTTGAAATCAACATTTGAAGTTTGGCAGATTTAACAAGTTTCGTGCCTTCATATGTTGTTTCCAAGATTTTCCATGCTTTGGCTGATTCGCAGTTTGAAATTTTGGCAAATTCAGAAGGAGAAAGTGCTTGGCATAGAGCATGGAGGGCTTTATCATTGGCAAGTCGGGCGTCTTTCAGAGGGACCGTCTTGAGGGTTGTATCCTCTGGTTTAGTCCAACCAGTTTCAACAATACTCCAACAGTCAATAGATTTTAAAAAGAACCGCATCCGAGCTTTCCAAAAGCCATAGTTCGTACCATCGAAGGTAGGAACAGAATTAAGAGTTTGAGGATGTCAATCTGCGGATAACCAGGTTCAGGCTTTGCAAAATCAAGAGATTGAAGGTTTTCAGTCCATGGTTCCCGACTTCCTGAGCTAGAAGCCGAAGTAGTACTGAAAATCGAAATTGACTTCTAAAAATAAAGTGTGTGCACAAGTGTCAACAAAAATTAAGCACAACGGAAAATAAAAGACACACAAATTTTTGTTGACGTAGTGGAAACTCAGTTAAGAGAAAAACCACTCCGGGGCAGCCAAACCCAGGATATCCAATATTCAGAAGACAAAGCTAGATACAAGATAGTAACACTCACATATACCCGATGCAATGGTCGTACCTTGCTCTCTAACGTGTAACCCAACACGAACGCTTCCCAACCAGGTCTCCTACCTGAAGGGGTCTTCAATGGAATCCTTTACCTAAGGGCCAACCCCTAAGATAGACTTCAGATGTAGTGCATCACACTTGTAACGGCTTCAGAGGGATCTTGAACTTCTCTGAGCTCTTGTGGAATTCAATACCTAATTCTTGCAGTTCTCAATGCCCAGGGGGCCTCTATTTATAGGCTGAGGTAGAGAATGGGCGACTTCTGTAATATGTACGGACGCCGTCTGGAAGGTAAACTTGAGCCGTCCGGACGAACAACTGTGCGACAGGATTTTCTAAAAATTTCGCTGAAAATCTTTCCTGTTTAAGAGCCGCGTTCGGACGGTGAGACACTGATGTCTGGACGGTCGTACGTCCGCTGCAAGTAGTTTCCATATAAGGTTTCACCCGTCCGGACCATTGGGGATGAATGTCCGGATGGTAACTCTTCAACACGTAATTTCCATAACTGCTATGCGTGCGTTCGGACCATGTGAGACAGACGTCCGGACGGTTGAAGTCGAATTGGCAATTTCCTTAACTGATGAATGCGCGTTCGGACCAATGCTTATTGATGTCCGGACGGTGAGATTTGAATTGTGATTCTTGGCTTATGTATGAGAGAGTCCGGACGGGAAACCACATCGTCCGGACGGTGCATCAATCTTCCCATATTCTGAACTTGGGAAGAATCTGAAGCTGATCGATCACTGATGGACGTCCGGACGGGCTGCTGAGAGGTCTGGACGGATGCAAGCTGGAACAGAAGCTTCTCGATACAGTAGAGGGTCCGAACGGAAAGATACATTGTCCGGACGGATGATACTGGTCTGTCTGGCGTCCGGTCGGGGTGAACACGTCGTCTGGACGGATGGAATAGCGGACAGATGGATGTCCAGACGGGATGACACGTTGTCCGGACGACTGACAGGGAATCTGAAATCTTCTATCTTTTTCGCAGTGTAGAGTCTTCTGAAAAAGCTATGACAAGTGGAATCCATTTTTACAGCATCTTTACACATAAGTGATTTTGTCCAAACACAAAATGAGGCCAAAATACTAACAAGTACAAATCTAGCTTTTTATACGGATCTCTCTCCGTTACTTGATTTCAATGGATCAGCAGGATTTGATACTTGGAGGATTTCTGTTCCTCTCTTTTGGGCCACTTGCAGACTTTTCTTTATTTTCCTATTGTTTTCGATTTTAGAACGTTTTTGTCTGTGGATATTATTACTCTGTTTACCCTTGTCCTTCTGAGACACTTAGGGGGAGGAATTTTTGTGTGGTCTTTCTTCTTACTCTGTTTTACCCTTTGTCCCTTTGTGACAAAAAGGGGGAGTAATTTTTATTTTTGGACCGGGATTGTATTTTTAACCGGTAAAGTGATTTTTGTCCCAGAATGGCAAATGGGGAGTTTGTTAGTTTGAAATTGGCCGCATTCTGTTAGACAAAATCACTTCCTTGTAAAGATGCTCTTTAACAGGGATTCCATTATTCAGAAGTGTTTCCAAAAGATTCTACACAGTTTGCAAGTCAGAAAAATTCGGTTCCCTGCCAGCCGTCCGGACGACGTGATACCATCTGGACGCCCAGCTGTCCAAAGAACCAGCCGTCCGGACGACGTGTCATACCATCCAGATGCACATCAGACTAAAGCATCATCCGTTCGGACAACGTGGATTCCCATCCGGACCTTCCTCTGTGTCGAGAAGCTTCGAATTGCTCCAGCTTGCATCCGTCCGGACGTTTCAGTAGGATGTCCAGACGACTCTCAGTTTTCGATCAAGCTTCAGGATTTCTTTCCAAAACACAGATATGGGAAGATTACTGCAACCGTCCGGACGACGTGGATTTTCGTCCGGACATCCTCATCCATGAGGCAAGTATCGTAATTCAAATCCAGACATCCGGACGCCAGTCAGCATGGTTCGGACACGCGTGTATCAAATAAGGAAATTGCGTGCATCAGAACAACCATCCGGACGATCATCCTTCTAGTCCGAACGCGTGTAGCCTCTATATGGAAATTACCTGCAGCGAACGTTGCGACCGTCCGGACGACAGGGCAACACTGTCCGGACACGGCTCTCAAACATGAAAGATTTTCAGCGAAATTTTTAGAATTTTGGTCGAACAGTTGTCCTTCCGAACGGTCTACGACCAACGTCCGGACGGCGCCTAGTTTTATCATGTTAGACGCTCAGTTGAACTGTCAGCCCATAAATAGAGGCCCCTAGGCTTGAGAACTGAAAGAATTCGGTATTGAATTCCACTAGTGCTTAGAGAGCTATATTGTGAGTCTATTGAGCTGGGTTGATCTCTCTGAAGTCGTTACTGTGTGTGCTGTTGCTGCGCTTAAACTGAAGTCTATCTTAGGGGTTGGCCCTAAGGTAAATGATTCCATTGAAGACCCCTTCAGGTAGGAGACCTACTTGGGAAGTGTTCGTGTTGGGTTACACGTTAGAGAGCGAGGTACGACCACTACATCAGGGGTATGTGAGTATTACTACTTTGTATCTAGTCTTGTCTTCTAAATAGTGGATATCTTGGGTTTGGCTGCGCCGGAGTGGTTTTTCTCATCTCGAATTTCCACTTCGTTAACAAAAATCTTGTGTTATTTTATTTCCGCATTATTTTGTTAACACATTGTCCACACACACACTTGCTTTATATTAGAAGTCAATTTTCAATATTTTTCACATATTTCTGCAGAAAAAGTCGAGCAGCATTCTAACAAAAGAAGCCTGCCCACCTGTCATCACTGCGGCATCACCGATCACACCCGATCCAAATTTCCACATCTCTAGGCTCAGAAGTCGAAGGTTCAAAGGGAGCTTCCAGCAAGAGCTACATCCGGCATTCTACCTCCGACAGCACAACAGGTTCCACGGCATCAGCAGCAGTTTGTTCCTGCTGAAAATTGAAAATGACTTCTAAATAAAATGCAAGTGTGTACAAAGTGTGCAACAAAAATATCAATACGGAAATAAAAATAACACAGATTTTTGTTGACGAAGTGGAAACTCAATCAAGAGAAAAACCACTCCGGGGCAGCCAAACCCAGGAATTCCACTATTTAGAAGACGAAGCTAGATACAAGATAGTAACATTCACATGTACCCGATGCAGGGGTCGTACCTTACTCTCTGACGTGTAACCCAACACAAATGCTTCCCAACCAGGTCTCCTACCTGAAGGGGTCTTCAATAGAATCCTTTATCTTAGAGCCGACCTCTAAGATAGACTTCAGATGTAGCGTAGCAACATCACACTTGTAATGGCTTCAGAGGAAACTTGAACAGCTAATACTTCTCTGAGCTCTAATGGAATTCAATGCCGAATTCTTGTAGTTCTCAATGCCTAGGGGCCTCTATTTATAGGCTAAGGTGCAGAATGGGCGACTGCTGAAATATATGCGGGTGTTGTCCGGATGGTGGTCATGGCTGTCCGGACGGGCAACTGTGTGATAGGATTTTCCAAAAATTTCGCTGAAAATCTTTCCTGTTTAAGAGCCGCGTCCGGACGCAAGACACAGTTGTTCTGACCGCTGCACGTCCGCTACAATTATTTTCCATATAAGGCTTCGCGCGTCTGGACCATGTTAGGCAATCGTCCGGACGGTTGAAGTCGAATCGGCAATTTCCTTCTTTGATGAACGCGCGTCCGGACCAAGGCTGTCTGACGTTCGGACGGGTGTATTTGAATTGCGATTCTTGCCTTGTGGAGATGCGCGTTCGGACGGGATACCACATCGTCCGGACGGTTGGTTGATCTTCCCTTTATTGGAACTTGGAAAGAATCTAGAGCTGGTCGAGTACAGAGAGGCATCCGGACGGGCTGCTGAGACGTCCGGACGGATGGAAGTTGGACAGAACCTTCTCGACACAGTGGATGGTCCGGACGGAAATGCACGTCTTCAGAATCGATGATGCTTGGTCTGTCTGGCGTCCGAATGGTATGGCACGTCGTTCGGACGTATGGAACAATGACAGATGGGCGTTCGGACGGGATGACACATCGTCCAGACTGCTGACAGGGAACCGGAAATCTTCTGACTCTGAAGCTCTTCTGAATAGTTGAATCCCTGTGAAGCATCTTTTACAAACAAGTATTTTTGTCCAAACACAGAATGAGGCCAAAAACTAACACCTGCCAATCAAAGTGGCAAACCAAAGAAGAAGAAATCAAGGCCCTACAAGAGAAAGCCGCAGAAGCCCATTAGCTACCATGACTATGAAGGGCTTCTGTGTCTGATGCAAGGTATGCTAAGGAGAATGGACAACATGGACAAGGCCTGCAAGCCACCGCCACGGGTCAAGCAGGTATTGGTCAAGAATGATGAGACCATTCACCCCTTGAGGGGGAATGGACTCACCTAGTAGGTGAAGTCCCCCACGCCTAGGATTTTGGTTCCTAAATCGTAGTGCATGTAAGGCATGTTTGCATTGTATAGTTGATTATGCCATATCTTATTCATGCCTTGCATTCTGTTTGAGGAACCGTTTATTTTATCCCCCATATTTTCTCTTGTTATCTTGAGAAACTTCTACAGATATTTTTTTTGGGGATGACAGTTAAAAACACGTTGGGCGGCTGCTTTTCTGTCTTGGTATTTCTAAACTTCTCTCCCTGAGGACAGGTTTGATTTAACCTTACATGCTGGGATTGTATGTCATTTCCTTTTCCATAAGCATTTCTTTGTTGTTTTTTTATTAATTGGTTTTCAACCAAAAAAAAAAAATTTGAGGGAAAAGATGCGGAATTTTTTTTTTCTTTTGATAGCTTTTCAGACATTGTATATGTTTTTTTTTTCTGATATCTCAGTTCATTGTGCATTAATTGAATATGCTTATATATGATTGAGAGTTTATGTCTGATATCTGCTAAGTTTTCTTGTTGCATCTTAATGATAGATAGTTGCTTTTCTCATGCGATGAAATATTGTGCACTATCCAAGGCTCCCCTAAGGTACATCATTTTCCTCTCTGACTTCTTGCTTCTGAAAATTCTAATGAGAGAGATGTTTTTGATAAGATGGTCAAATTGACCAATATGCTAGTTGAACCTAGAACTTAAAAATTATAGCATTCTCTATAGGTTGCAGCACTAAAAGAAACAAGCAGTTATTCTTGTGAATTTTGTGCTTATATTCACTGCTTATGTGCTGAATTAGCTTTATATCTTGTCCTACATGGTTCAAGTAAAATTTTACCTTGTCCTTCATTGTACAAGTAAAAACAATTAGGTGTTGCATCTTAGGAGGAGTGTAACAGATGAGGGTGGCTAGGACCTAGTAAGATAAGGTTTGACTTTTGACTGATCTATCATCGATTTTCTCTCTTGTTTAGAAAATCCGTTTGCTTTAAGTCATATCAGCGAACTTCATACCTTATTGAGAAACCTTTCACACACACACGTATTGCATGAGTTGAGTAATCTATTTAAAATTTCTATCTGCAGGAAAATTTATGCTTATTGAATACTTAACTCTCATTTATATCTTTGAATATTTTTGTAATGCTATTTGATTGCTTTATTAGTCGATTATATTTTTCTACATATTTTTCTCCAGTTTCAGATTTTCAGTGTGAAGCGTGCAGACGGACCTATTCTTACGTCCGGACGAGAGCAGTCTTGCCACATTCTGACCTAGCAGTTGCCATCTGAACGGTTAAGTGACATGTTCGTACGGGATCTCTACAGGTTTAAGACTTGCTTCTCTTTCTCTGCCATACACACATCTCTGCATTTTTATCATGTCATGTTGTGTGTTTTTCTCCCGAGATTTTGGCATTCTCTGCACATCTCTTCTCATTCTATGGTATTTGATGTGTCTTCCTTTGTTCTTTTAAGTTTTTGTGCTTTTTAGAATATTGGAATACTTGTTGATTGGAATATTTTCTTGAGATATTGTGCATGAAAATCCTATTATGTCTATGTGTTGGGTTGATATTGATATATTTGGGTCATTTGGATTGCGATATTTGTTTTTGTAATTCTTGGGCATTCAATTTACAACTGTTATAATATCACATTCTTTATGGAACTAACATGAACTAATATTTCTTTGTGGTCTTATTTTTGGAGATATTTCTGTTTAATTTTGTTTCAGGAATATGTCTTGCAGTGGCTCCCAGCACAGTGTTTGACAGATGGATCCTTTGCAAAATTAATCTTGTTTGAGGTCATATGTTCAAAATTTCCAAGGGTCTCAGGATTTAAGATGAGTTTTTTCCCCCTAGCTCATGTAGAGCCTTCCGTACCATTCCCTCAGACCTGTATCAGTTAGAGGTTTAGTGGTGAATCTCCTCATTTATCTAGCGGACCAGTTGCTTAGAGGATGTCAATCTGCAGATAATCAGTTTTAGGCTTTGCAAAATCAAGAGATTGAAGGTTTTTCAGTCCATGGTTCCTGGCTTCCTGAGCTAGAAGCCGAAGTAGTACAAATCCAGCCTTTTTGTACAGCCTTCACTCCGCAACTTGATTTCAGTGGATCGGCGGGATTCTGTAACGACCCACCCCCAATGACACAATATTGTCCGCTTTTGGCTCCCTATACCAGACTTCTCAGGAGGTCACCCATCCTGGAATTGCTCTCGCAGAAGCACGCTTAACTGCGGAGTTCTGATAGGTTCTTGACCATTACGGCTTTAAAACGCGTTGTGTCATAAAGGGTGCATTTATACATATAAGCACATCCTCATTCCTAGGCAATGTGGGACGTCACAATCACCCCCTCTTTGGACCCAGCGTCCCCGCTGGCGTCCCTCATTGGCTTGTGCATGCTCCCACCATCTAAGACTGGGCAATGGCTCTGATACCATTTGTAATGACCCATCCCCAGTGACACAATATTATCCGCTTTTGGCTCCCCATACCAAACTTCCCAGGAGGTCACCCATCCTGGGATTGCTCTCATAGACGTACGCTTAACTGCGAAGTTCTGATAGGTTCACGACCATCATGGCTTTAAAACGCGTTGTGTCATAAATGGTGCATTTATACATATAAGAACATCCTCATTCCCAGGCGATGTGGGACGTCACAGATTCAGTACTTGGAGGATTTTTGTTCCTCCCTTTTGGGCCACTTCCAGACTCTTCTCTATTTTCCTTTTGTTTTGGATTATTGAACATTTTTGTCTGTAGATTTTATATACTCTGTTTACCCTTGTCTTGTTGATACATCAAGGGAGAGTATTTTATTACTGTGGTCTTTCTATACTCCGTTTACCCTTTGTCCCTTTGAGACAAAAAGGGGGAGTATATGTCTGATTTGGACCGGGATTGTATTTTTAACCGGTCAAGTGATTTTGGTCCCAGAAAGGCCAAAGGGGGAGTTTGTTAGTTTTTTATATTGGCCGTATTCTGTTGGATAAAATCACTTCTTTGTAATGATGTTTTTAAACAGGGATTCTGCTATTCAGAGTGCTTCCAGAAGATTCTGCACAATCTACAAGTCAAAAAAATTGGATCCCTTGCAGTTGTCTGGATGACGTGATATACCGTCCAGACGCCCCACTGTCCAACGCATCATCCGTCCGGACGACGAGAACTTTCCGTCCGGACCTTCCTCTGTGTTGAGAAGCTTCGAACTGCTCCAGGTTGCATCCGTCCGGACGTTTCAGCAGCACATCCGGACGACACTCAGTGTTCAACCAGCTATGGGATCTCTTTCCAAGACACAGATATGGGAAGATCGTTACAATCGTCAAGATGATGTGGATTCCCGTCTGGACGCGCTCAAACATAAGGCAAGTATCACATTCAAAATCCAGACGTCCGGATGCCAGTCTTCATGGTCCGGACGCGCGAGCATCAGATATGGAAATTGCGTGCATCAGATCAACCGTCTGGACGACCATTCCTTTGGTCCGAACGCGCAAAGCCTTAATATGGAAATTGCGTGCAGTGGAAGTGCGACCGTTTGGACGATTGGGCACCACCGTCCGGACGCAGCTCAAATTAGGAAAGAATTTCAGCAAAATTTTGGAAAGCCGATCATACAGTTGTCCGTCCGGATGCCCTATGACTACCGTTTGGACGACGCCTAGGTTTTATCAAGCCAGATGCACATTTGAACCTGCAGCCTATAAATAGAGGTCCCTAGGCTTGAAAACTACTAGAATTCAGTATTGGATTCCTTAGTGCTTAGATAGTTATATTGTAAGGTTATTGAGCTGAGTTAGTCTCTCTGAAGCCATTGCTGTGTGTGCTGTTGCTGAGCTGATCTGAAGTCTATCTTAGGAGTTGGCCCTAAGGTAAAGGATTCTAATGAAGACCCCTTCAGGTAGGAGACCTGGTTGGGAGGCCTTCGTGATAGGTTGCACGTTGTAGTGCAAGGTACGACCATTGCATCAGGGGTATGTGAGTGCTACTACTTTGTAACTAGTCTTCTCTTCTGAATAGTGGATATCCTGGGTTTGGCTATCCTGGAGTGGTTTTTCTCTTAATTGAGTTTCCACTTCGTCAACAAAATATTTGTCTGCTTTAAATTCCGCATTTAATATTTTGTTGCACATTGTTCACACACACTGTTAATTAGAAGTCCAATAATTTTCACATTATTTTGTAGTGCTTCAACAACTTCAGCAATTCATTTTTCACGAAGTGTGTCACAAAATTTGCATGATGGTCCAACAACATTAAAAACACTATTAACCAAGCTAAAAAAAGTTGCGATTTGGATGTGATTTTTAGCAACAACAACTAAAGTCAGTTGAAGCTGATGTGCAAAGCAATGGACATAATAGGCAGATGAGTTTTCATTCAAAATATGTGTTTTAAGTCCATTCAACTCACCTCACATATTGCTAGCTCCATCGTATCCTTGTCCTCGCAATCTGCTAATACTTAAATGATGATTGCTAAGTACTAACTCAATTGTCATCTTCAATACTGCAGCTGTGGTATTGCTAACATGTGTAATGCCTAAAAAGCGTTCAATCACATTGCCCTGTTTATCTACATATCGCAAAACAATTGCCGATTGTTCTTTAATAGATATATCACGAGCTTCATCAACTAGGATAGCAAATGACGAGTCTCCAAGATCTTTAAGAATAGCATCTAGAGTTTCACTTGCTGCTGCATTTTCTATTTCTTTTTAAATGTCCGGTGCAGTCATTTGATAATTTTCAGGAGCATTTTCCAAGACTACCCTGTCAATTTCTTCACTATGTTTCGCAGGAAACTGCAACGATTCACAAAAATTCCCTTATTACTTGAGTTTTTAGATTCATCACGGCCACTGATGAGTGCCAAATATTGTATATATGGACACCTTAATTTGCATTTGTTAAACCTTTAGCTTTGTTATTTTCTAATTTCTTAGTTAGTTTTGGTGTTTCAATGTTTTGCAGGACTTTGAGATAAAATGCAGTATTTCTGTGGGACTTGCGATATTTCTGCAGATGATCAGATTCGGGCAAGAAGACTCAAGTGACTGGAACTTTTCAGTCTATGGTTTCCCGGCTTCAGAAGCTAGAAGCCGAAGTAATTCAAATCCAGCTTTTTATACGGTTTTCTCTCTGTTACTTGATTTTAGTGGATAAGCAGGATTTGGTACTTGAAGGATTTTTGTTCCTCTCTTTTGGGCCACTTGCAGACTTTTCTCTAGTTTCCATTTGTTTTGGATTTTAGAACGTTTTTGTCTGTGCATTTTATATACTCTGTTTACCCTTGTTCTGTTGAGATATCAAGGGGGAGTATTTTAATACTGTGGTCTTTCTATACTATGTTTACCCTTTGTCCCTTTGAGACAAAAAGGGGGAGTATATGTTAGTTTTTGGACTGGGAATGTATTTTTCACCGGTCTAGTGATTTTTGTCCCAGAATGGCCAAAGGGGGAGTTTGTTAGTTTTTGATTGGCATCATTCTGTTGACAAAATCATTATTATGTAATGTTGTTGCTTTCACAGGAATGCCGTATATTTCAGAGTCTTCAAATATTCAAAATTTATTTCTCTGATGTGGAAAGAGCCGTATTACAACAAGTTGCAAGTGTCACAAGCTTCATGAAGGCTATTTCAGTGTTCAAGGAAGATTCTGTGCAGATTCCAACTTAGAGAAGTCGGATCCCAAGCAACATCCGTCCGGAAGCCCATCAGTGTCTAGAAATTTTGAACTGTTAATGATTGCATCCGTCCAAACGTAATGGCAAATCATCCGGCCGCTATCAAGAGTTCGAGAAGAATCCCGTGTTCTTGTGCAACCGTCTGGAATGGCCTTTGAAGGCGTTCGAATGCACCGCAGTGTCTTACAGATAAACATTGAAGACGTTCAGACGTCAGAGCAACACCGTCTGGACGCTAGTCAATCAGTATTCAACAAGGAGTCTGTTTTTCAAAAGTCAACATTGTTTGGGAAGTCTCTACAAGCCATCCGGATGACGTGGCAACACGTCCGACGATGTCCAATAGTTTAGAATATTCCAGAGTTCCGTTCGAACGCGGAAAGGATTTTAGCGAAGACCGTCCAGACGCTGGGTCAAGCTGTCCGGATGTGAACCTGATAAAGATAGAATTACGCTGTTTCTGAAAGGATAACGTAGAAAACCGTTCGGACGTGGCTAACTTCCGTCTTGACGCTCACCAGCCAGTGTCCGAATCTCAACAGTTTTTGAGGTCTCTTGAAGCCTATAAATAGAGGGCTCTAGGCTGGTGTTTTTGTATAGAATTTGGTGGTGAATTCCATAGTGCTTTGAGAGGGTGTTTAGGGAGAATCGAAGATCCGCTAGCTCTCAAGCCGTTGCCGGTGTGTGCTCAGTTGTTCGTGTGAAGTCTATCTTAGGGGTCGGCCTTAGGGTAAAGGAATCCATAAAAAACCCTTCAGGTGGAAGATCTGGTTGGGAAACATTCGTGTTGGGTTACACATCAGAGTTAAAGGTATGACTACTGCATAGGGTTGTGTGAGTACGAGTGTCTTGTAACTAGGTTTGTTTTTGGAGGATTTCCTGGGTTTGGCTGCCCTGGAGTGGTTTTTTCTCTTCATAAGAGTTTCCGCTTTGTAACAAATATCTTGTCTCATTTAAATTCCGCATTTAAGATATTTGTTTGGACACAAACACACACTTGGTTTAAATTATAAGTCAATAAATTATTTTCAATTGGTATCAAAGCTTGGTAGACTCTGTTTTAGATTTATTTTTTGAGTGTGATCCTTATCCCTTGTGTGACTTCTATTTTTTGATTACACCTTTTTGTGATGGATTTCTCTCAGTTATCTGAAGAAAATTATGATATTGAGCTCTCTAAAGTTTTTGCTAAATTAGATAAAATTATTTCTCCAAAAGAGCTCAAAAAGGTGAAGCAAGAAAAAGAGTCTTTGATTTTACAATTATCTAAATCACATGTTTTGATTGACTCTTTGAAATCTGAGAATACCATGCTTTTTGATACTGTTGATGCACTAGAGAATAAATTAAAAGATCAGAGGATCTTTTGAAAAAATTCTCTAGAAATAATTTGAAAAGCATGATTTGTATTCATACAGATATTTCTAACATGCCTGATTTAATTGTTAATGATTTAAGTACTTTTATTTCACATTCTTCTGATTCTGAATTAGATTTTATTGATATTAAGCCTGTGATAGAAGATACAACTTGTTTATATATTTCTTGCTAAAATAACTGTGTGAGGCCTAGCTCCAAGGATTCAGGAACACAAGGTAAGTTTGTTCCTATTTGTCATCATTGTGGGAAGATTGGTCACATTAGACCAAAGTGTTATTTGTTAAAATCCCACAGACTTTGGAAGAAGCAGGAGGATTCCAAAAAAGGTTTTATTGAGAAAACCTTTTCAGATAAATATATCCCGCCCCAAAGGAGGCATATATCTCAAAGAGGTAAGGACTTTGTTATTTGTGAAAATGCTAATCTTAAATTTGCAGAGTCTTTCAAGAAGCATTTCAGCAAACAAAGTCAGCCTACCTGCTATCATTGTGGTGTCTCTAGACACATTAGGCGACACTGTCCTCAGATCCAACATTAGCAGCCTCGGATCAGGAAAACAGAGCAAAAGACTAGTAAGTCTAGCTCTAAACCTTCCAAGCCTCATCATGCTTTTCGGCAACAACGGCATTATCCTCAAAAGGGTTCTCCCTCATGCCGTCTATGTGGTAAGTATGGCCACACCAAATTCAAATGCTTCAAAATGAAGCCTCACAAGTCCAAAAAGAAACAGACCAATGAAGGGCTTGTTAACATGATGAAGAGTGTCCTTGTCAGACTGATCAATTTGGACATGGCTCACACCCCTTCCTCACAGGTAGAGAAGGTATGGGTAAGGAAGGATGAGACCATTCACCCCTTGAAGGGGAGTGGACTCACCTAGTAGGTGAGCTCTCCCATGCCTAGGATTGTGGTTCCTAAATCCTAGTGCATGTCAGGTACACTTGCATTGCATCTTTTATAATGTCATATCTTGTGCATGCAATGGAACAATTTTTTTTTTCTATCCCTAGATTTTCTCTTGGTTGCTTTGAGAATTTTTTCTAGGTACATTCTAGGGATGACAGAGAAAGCATGTCACTGCTTTTCTGTCTTGGTATAGTCAAACCTCTCTCCCTGAGGACAAGTTTGCTCTTACCTACATGCTTTGTCTAGACATATGTTCTTTTCCTTTTAAGCATGGCTTTGTTGTTTTTGTCTTTTATTTTTCAACAAAAAAAAAAAATTGGGGGAGAAGATGCAGAATTTTTATTTTTTTGAGAGTGGCTTTTTCAGATATTGTATGTGTTTTTACCTGATATCTCAGTTCATTGTGCATTAATTGAGTATGCTAATATATGATTGAGAGTTTATTTCTGATATCTGCTAAGTTTTCCTGTGCGTCTTAATACTAGATAGTTGCTTTTCTCATGCGATGAAAAATTGTGCACTATCCAAAACTCCCCTAAGGTACATTTTCTCTCTGACTTTTAGCTTTTGGAAATTCTAATGAGTGAGATTTTTTTTCTTTCTAAGATGGTCAAATTGACAAACTCACTAGTTGAGCCTAGAACCCATAAATTCTGGCATTCTTTCTAGGTTGTAGCACCAAGTGATAAAAAGCCTTCAAAACTGAATAAATAAGAATAAATAAAAAGATGCACTGCTTTTGTGCTATAAATCTGTTCTTGAACTTGTCCCTATAGAAACAGTCAGTGACCAAATCATTGCGGAAATAGACGGTCACTAAAGGACGATGTAAAAGGAAAAAGTGTTGTAGCTTAGGGGGAGTGTATCAGAAGAAGGTGGCTAGGCCCTAGTAAAATAAGGTTTGACTTTTGACTGATCTAACATTGATTTTCTCTCTTATTTAGAAAATCCATTTGCTTTAAGTCATTTCAATAAACTTCATACCTTATTGAGAAAGCTTTCACACACACACACACATTGCATGAGTTAAGTTTACAATTGAAAAATTTCTATCTGCAGGGAAATCTTTGCGCTTATTGACTTTTAACTCTCAATTATATCTTGGTATAGTTTTGAAATGTTATTTGACTGTTTTATCAGTTATTTATACATGCGTGTTCTGAAGCTAACGTTAGGAAATTTTTGTTCTCCATATTTTGCTCTGCTTTTCAGTTTCTAGTGTGAAGCGTTCGAACGGACATGTTCTTACGTGCAGACGTGCTCGGCTTTGTCGATCTCTTATTTGACAACATTCTGTCCGGACGAGTATGTACCACGTCCGGACGTGAACTTTTTGCTTTCTCTTTCATACTCTCTCACACACACACACTACTTTTTGCTTGTTATATCATGTTGTGTTGTATGTATTTTCTCTCGGACTGATCTTGAGATTTTGGCATTCTCTGCACATCTTTTCTTATTCCCAGGTAATACCTTTGACTTTCCTTATTCTCTTAAGCCTTGGTTCTTTTTAGAATATTGGAATCTTTAATTGATTATGATTTGAGAGATTGTGCTTGAATATCTTTTTATGTCTTTATACTGGATGGATATTACTAATCTGTGTCTTTTGGATTGCTATATCTACTTTTGTATTTCTTTAAGCATCCAATTGATAGCCATCATAATACCACATTCTGTTTGAAACTAACAGGATCTAATATTTATTTTCATTTGGTTTCATTGTGGTGTTCTTTTTGGATAGATTTCTATTTAAATATTTTCAGGAATATATTGTCCAGCGGCTTCCAGCATAGTGTCAGACAGAGGGCTCTTTGGAAAACAGACCAGTGTTGAAATCATATGTTCTAGAGATCTCAAATTTTAGATGAGCTCATTCCTCCTGCTCATATAGAGTCTTCCGTAACCTTTTCCTCTAGATCTGCACCAGCTAGAGATTCAGAGGTGAATCTTCTTTATCATCTTGCAGACCACTTGTCTAGAGGATTTCTTTCTGTGGATGACCAATTTCGGGCAGGAAGACTAAAGTGACTGAAACTTTTCAGTCTATGGTTTCCTAGCTTTAGATGCTAGAAGCCAAAGTAGTTCAAATCCAACTTTTTATACGGTATTCTCTCTGTTACTTGATTTCAGTGGATCAGCAGGAATTGGTACTTGGAGGATTTTGAATCCTCTCTTTTGGGCCACTTGTAGACTCTTCTCTAGTTTCCTTTTGTTTTGGATTTTAGAACGTTTTTGTCTGTGGATTTTATATACTCTGTTTACCCTTGTTCTGTTGAGATATCAAGGGGGAGTATTTTAATAATGTGGTCTTTTCTATACTCTGTCTACCCTTTGTCCATTTAAGACAAAAGGGGGGAGTATATGTTAGTTTTTGGACTGGGAATGTATTTTTAACCGGTCTAGTATTTTTGTCCCAGAATGGCCAAAGGGGGAGTTTGTTAGTTTTTGATTGGCATCATTCTGTAGACAAAATCACTATTATGTAATGTTCCTGCTTTCACAGTGATGCCGTATACTTCAGAGTCTTCAGATATTCAGAGTTTATTTCTCTGATATGGAAAGAGCCGTATTATGACAAGTTGCAAGTGTCACAAGCTTCATGAAGGCTATTTAAGTGTTCAAGGAAGATTTTGTGCAGATTTCAACTAAGAGAAGTCAGATCCCAAGCAATCATCTGGACGATGTGGTGTTCCCATTCGGACGCTCTTTAGTTAGCAACATCCGTCTGGACGATGAGAACTTTTCGTTTGGAAGCCCATCAGTGTCTAGAAATTTCGAACTGTTCAAGATTGCATCCGTCCGAACGTAATGGCGAATCGTCCGGTTGCTATTATGAGTTTGAGAAGAATCCAATGTTCCTGTGCAACCGTTTGGACGGGCCTTTGAAGGCGTCTGGACGCCCTGTAGTGTCTTACAGATAAACATTGAAGATGTTCGGACGTCAGAGCAACACCGTCCGGACACTAGGTCAATCAGTATTCAACAGGGAGTCTATTTTCAGAAGTTGACACTGTTTGCGAAGTCGCTGCAAGCCGTCTAGACGACGTGGCAACACGTCCGGACGATGTCCAGTAGTTCAAAATATTCCAGGGTTCCGTTCGAACGCGGAAAGGATTTTAGCGAAGACCGTCCAGACGTGAACCTGATAAAGATAGAATTACGCTGTTTCTAAAAGGATATTGCAGAAAACCATCCGGACGTGGCTAACTTCCTTCCAGACGCTCGCCAGCCAGAGTCTGAATCGCAACAGTTTTTGAGGTCTCTTGAAGCCTATAAATAGGGGGCTCTAGGCTAGTGTTTTGTACAGAATTCGGTGGTGAATTCCATAGTGCTTTGAGAGGGTGTTTAGGGAGAATCGAAGATCCGCTAGCTCTCAAGCCGTTTTCGGTGTGTGCTCAGTTGTTCGTGTGAAGTCTATCTTAGGAGTCGGCCCTAAGGTAAAGGAATCCATCAAAAACCCTTTCAGGTGGAAGATTTGGTTGGGAAGCATTCATGTTGGGTTACACGTCAGAGTTAAAGGTATGACTACTGCATAGGGTTATGTGAGTACGAGTGTCTTGTAACTAGCTTTGTTTTTGGATAGTGGATTTCCTGGGTTTGGTTGCCCCAGAGTGGTTTTTTCTCTTCACTGAATTTCCACTTCGTAACAAATATCTTGTCTCATTTAAATTCCGCATTTAAGATATTTGTTTGCACACAAACATAAACTTGGTTTAAATTAGAAGTCAATAAATTATTTTCAAAAAAAAAAAAAATTTGCTATGTTGTTGATTGAGCATGATTACATCTTACTATGGTTTGCATATCATTGGTTTGCTTAACATTCTAAATGTTGCATATCATTAGAAATTTGAATCTGTTGACTCATCTGCTGAATTAGAGAGACCTCACTTGTTTTAATTTGAAATTTACAAGCACTTTTGCATTTGTTTAGTAGGGTATGAAATTTGAATTGAGGAATATGTATCATGAGATTTGTAGGATGATTCTTGCCTCACTAAGCATTGAGTGTTCGCGTAAAAAGATGTGGAATTTAAATTTGATTGATTGTATGGCTAGTTTGGCTTCGTAGCCTTTTTGACTTGAGTAATTAAGCCCTTAGGGATGTTTCTATTTCTAGTGGCCTAAAGCCATCTGGTTTGGGAGTTACTGGCCCAACACTTGCTACATAAGTCAATTAGAAAGCTTAAAGGAGTCAAGCATTGCACGGCCTAAAAAAAAAATCACATTTTTTAATTTAAGCCTTGGTTGTTTTCATATGATAAAAGTCCTATGAATTTTGGGGTACATAAACTTTGAGAAAAATTGAACCTTAGGAATTTATGTTAAATCCCACGTTGCACTTATTGGAGCATGTGTTGTTTCAATTTTCTAACTATGAGCTAAATGATTTGTGAAGTTTGATGTGATTATGATGTTCACCTTGTTAAACCTACTCATGATATAAGAACCATGTGTTTGTATGGAAGTTTTTGTTTTAACAACAACATAGTGCTTTAAAATGTTTGTGGGTATCATTTCTAGCAAACCCTCACGAGACTTCACTCGTCCTCTAAGGAGTCCTAGGGGTTTAAATGGATTGTTACATACGCTAAATGCAATTGTCTCTCCCACGAAAGTGGATTTATGTTTCTTGCTTTGATTTTATTTTTTCATTTTGTTTTGCTAAGGGACTAGCAAAATGTAAGTTTGGGGGTATTTGATGAGCGCCAAATATTGTATATTTGGACCCCTTAATTTGCATTTGTTAAACCTTTAGCTTTGTTATTTTCTGATTTCTTGGTTAGTTTTGGTGTTTTAGTGTTTTTACAGGACTTTGAGATAAAATGCAGTATTTCTATGGAACTTGCAAAGAAACAGGAGAAGAAGTCGTTAGAGCCATCCAAAGCACCGGCATTAGGGCTGACATGGCAGCATCTTTGGAGAATCAAGCACTTGGAAGGCACACAAAGGCTCAAGCACGATCTCGATTGATCGACCAAAATAGTCGATCGAGTGACAATCAGGGCTGATGTGGCATGCGCGAATTCCAATGCTCTAACGACTGCTAACAATCCTATTAGGGTTTTCTAGGGGTAGAGGCCCCATTTTTGAAAATATGGTCTAAACCCTAGCGTTCTTTTCTCCTATTAAGGTTTAGAGGGGTAGATGTGCCATTTTGTAAAAATTGGGTTTAACCTAATCTTCTGCTATAAATATCCCATGCTAGGCACCACTTAGAGCACCAATTTCCTTCAGAGCACTTGCCTTAGCTCTTGTATTTTCTTTTGTAAGTTGTTACTTCAAATATCTTTTAATTTAAATTTATTTAATTTTCCATTCTTCTTTCTTTTCTTCGCTATTTTAATTCATCGCTTTTATTTAATTTAAAGTTATTTAATTTTCCGCTCTTCTTATTTCTTCTTGCAATTTAATTTATTGCTTTCTTTTTGTTTATCGTTATTTTCCGTTCTTCCTTCCTTTCTCAATTTATCGTTTTTTTTACTTTTATTAAATTTCTACTCTTCTTTCTGTTCTTCATTTTTTTTTTTTTTTTTTTTTTTTTTTTTTTTTTTTTTTTATCATTTTATGTTTTCATTTCAAGAGTATTTGGTGTTTTTAGTCATGAGGGGCTAAAATCCTCAACTAAGGTTGAGGATGAAACCTCATCAATGATAATACCTATATTCTTGTCCTGATATTCGTAGATTCAATGTTCTTATGTATATTCAAGTTCCATGTCAATTTATTGAATTATATTCTTTAGATTGATAATCCTTATTGGATGTTTGTTGTAATTCAACCAATGGATACATTGATTGATTTCTTTGAGATTGGGGTATCGTTGTGATTTGTTTGAGTTGAATTCTTCAAATGTTTTCATGCTTTGTTACTCAAGAATTTGAATATCGAGCTTCTTGAATTGAATTTATGAATAAAATGCAAGAGTAGGGTATTTGATTTGAATTGGTGAATTTCAATACGTTAGTTTTTTTCTTCTTTGCTTATTTACTCAATTTTTTTTTATTTTTTTTTATTTTGTTTCTAAGTCCTTAAAAGAAATCAAAAATCTTGGCTCTAGGTTAAAATAAAGTTAATTTAAATAGAAACTGATTTTTCTTTCTTTACATACACTTTCCCGTGGATACGAGCACACACCTGCATGTACTATGCTACATACGACTCGTGCGCTTGCGAGTATCAAAATTTGCACATCAGCCACGGAATGCTAATCATTCTTGTTGCTGTAAAAAACGAATACAATCAATTGATTCATTCAAACAAGTTCTATAGTACTTTTTTGTTGATCTGATTGCTTGTCAAAAAATATTATGATGCTTTGTTTCTGATTTAACAAAGCTTCACATCTTCATCGAGCTTGATTATGTGCACTATTATGAGCCCCCATATGACTCCGTAACTTTTATATTTTTTTCCATTTCTTAAACCCTTCAGTAACAAATGAGTCTCCTCCTGCTTGATTTCTAGTGTTCGGTCTGAAGAGATAGCAAAACAAGCAATACATAGCATCTTTTAAAATGATGTATTCCAACCAATCAGAATATTCTTCGAATCATGCTGGATTAAAACGACGCCATGTTTTTCCAAATTGTGTTTGTGGAAAATTATCCTCAAATGGTTGTCAAGGGTTTTTTTGTAGATATGCTCTTCGAATTTTGTCTCTATCACTAGGATGGTAATCAGAAAACTTTTTCCTTAAGCCAGGATTGGTTGGCAGATTTGCTAAATCTACCTCAATACGAGCCCATTTAGAATTTGATTATAGCTCAATTGAATTATTGTTCTCCATAATTGCTAGCGTTTTCACCGATGATTAAAAATAATGATTTTGGTTTTGAAAACGAAATTGGTTTTGAACGACTACATGGATTTTAAAATTTATAATTGAACCACTCGCAATAGTACAAATCAATTGTACTATAGTAAGGGTTATCAAACGACAAGGATTGGGGGTTTGTTTTGCGTAACTGAATACTTAAGATGTTATCCAATTTAACCTTGAAAAAGATATTTTGTTTTGATTTTAAAAACTACGTTAACACAAGCTAAGAACAAAAAATGAAGAGACTTAGAGAAAGCAAATATTAAAAGGTAATGATCGCATCAAATCCGCATACGAATGGAAAGCTTAAAGTCTAACATGTATCTTCTTAACATGCATGATATGAGTGCATGATGGGTGTCAACCACACGATGACATCGACATAAAGATTACTTCGGTTAAGATGTAATAATAAGGCATCTTAGTTACAGACCAATCACTACCACATAAAAGTTACACTACAATGAAAAAGCATTTAGACTACGAAAGGTGTTCCCAAGCATGCCCTATAAAACATCCTAATAAGTATACACAAAGCATGAAGTACTTTAATTAAGAAATAATGATAAGGCATTTTACACATAACCCGTTCACCTAACATCTATTTGTGAACGAATCATGACCCTTGGCATGCCCAATACGGTCTCTTAAAAAGCAAAACATGATGTTAGTATTTTATATTGGCTACATTCTGGATAAACAAAAACACTTTATGTAATGGTTGCGATTTAATAGGATGGTCGGTTCTCAAATTCAGAATCTTCATGTATTCACAAAATGAAGATATTCATGAAGAGTCCTTGCAAATTCAATGGCAAAACAACCGGTTCCTGTGCAACCGTCCGAACGAGCCTTTGAAGGCGTCCGGACGCCCCGCAGTGTCTTACAGATAACTATGAAGACGTCCGGACGTCAGAGCAACACCGTCCACACGCTAGGTAAATCATTGTTCAACACGGAGTTGGATTTTAGAAGTCGACACTGTTTGGAAAGTCTCTGCAAGCCGTCCGAACGACGTGGCAACACGTCCTGATGATGTCCAGTATTTCAGAATACTTCAGAGTTTCGTTTGAATGTAGAAAGGATTTTAGCGAAGACCGTCTGGATGCTCGGTCAAGCGATCCGGACGATAACCTGATAAAGATAGAATTACGCTGTTTTTGAAAGGATATCGCAGAAAACCGTTCGGACGTGGCTAACTTCTAGCTAACTTAGTCAGTTTTAAATTATTTGTTTAACTGTATTCAATTAGGGGCTTGACCCAAAGTTTAAATTATTTAATAATGGGCTTGGCCAAAAGTTAGTCATGTTACTCTAAGTTATTTGTCTTTTTAAAAGTAGGCTTCACCCTTAGCCTAAAGTCAATCACATTAGGGTTAGGGTTAGAGTTAGAATGTCTATTTCAATAGAAATTTTGTCTTTTGTTTGCTCTTGTATCTGCCATGAGTCGATGGCACCATCGTTGGACTTCATACATGTATGATCAGTACCCCCAACCCCTATCTAGTTACGATTACAAAATTGTCCTTTTGAGGAACATAGCTAATTCCTCCACCACCTCCAATGAGCACCATGAAACAGAAAATCGCACAAAGCCCTAAAGCCTAAACCTTGCACCCAATCTGGTACCGTTATAGGCCATCTCCCTACAAACCACACCAGATTCCACCACCACAGAGCAGACAAAGGAAGCCGAAAATCAAACAAAGCCACAAAGCCTAAACCATGCATTGAACTAGGTACGCCTTTGCACTGTACGGCTCGATGATGGTATCACAAACATGGAGCAGTACGTCTTTTCTAGGAAACCGGCAATCACTGCCGTTCATAAACCACACAAACCATCCAAGCCACCACCGGCGCACAACCGAGCGTTCGGTCTATCACTCACTCTGCCACCCCTCATCCCCACAAATCAAGCAAATGCCCAAACCCACAATGAAACCCCATCAGACATGCCGTCACACCCGATACCAGCAATACCCAGACCCCAGCCGCCCTTAATCACCAAATAGTCAAACACCCCAATCCACCTTGAATCATCAATCTCAGCCGTTCAAAACCCAAAGAAAATCCCATCAGAAAATCTCAAACAGCCTACCTTCGTTCCACACCCATGGTTAGACACCCAAAAATCACACCTTTCAGCCTTCATTCACAAACCCATCCAGGTACGGCAGACCACCATCACACTAGGATTTTTGTCTCTGCTTCATCCCACATCACCATCGTTACCACCCAAAAACCCACAAAAGGGACTAACCTGGTCCTCAGGTAATCAACCGAATACCCTTTCCCTTGCTAGAGATTTTCTTGGAGTTTCAAAGAACCACACAGAGAATTATGATTCGAAGGACAAATTTTTCTATCAGCCGAACACCGTTTCCCAACCGATTATTCGGCGATCAAAGCTGCCAACGGCCACCCTCAGTCGAGCCATTCCGCCAATCCACCGACCCACCCTGTCGGGTTGCCTTCCATCCGCTTTGTATTTAGCCTTTACGGAGCGACTCAGCTGGACTAGTCCAGCTGAACGACATGGAAGAAGACTTTTCATCCCTTATGTTTGGTTTAGAAAGAGGAAGAAGAAGAAAATAAAATACTCAAAGGCTCTGGTCGTCCAGATGGTCCAAGAGGCATGTGGCTGGTCAAAGAGGACTAAAGCAAAGAAGAAAGTGGGAGTACTCCAAGTTGCTGTCAAAGCCTATAGGTTTCACAAAAGCAAGAGCAAACAAAAGACAAAATTTCTATTGAGCTTCTTACAAACAATGGTCATTATTCTTTAGCCCATATTCAACAGAAAGTTCAAGAATCAAAGGGAAAACGTATCAGAGTTAACAAATTGGGCTTGGTTTAAATCATTTTCGTCTAAACTCGAGAACGAGTTTTTTTTTTTAAGAATGGGAGAATGATGCAAGATGAGACAAAAATAAATAAATTATTTAGTCAGTTTTAAATTATTTGTTTAATTGTATTCAATTAGGGGCTTGACCCAAAGTTTAAATTATTTAATAATGGGCTTGGCCCAAAGTCAGTCATGTTAGTAGTCATGTTAGTCTAAGTTATTTGTCTTTTTAAAAGTAGGCTTGGCCCTTAGCCCAAATTCAATCACATTAGGGTTAGGGTTAGAGTTAGAATGTCTATTTAAGCATAATATTCTCTTGTAATAAGACAGTTTATGATGTTATGAAAAATATGTTTGTTTCTTTGAGGTGTGATTCCTCTATCTTTTGGTGGTGAGACGCTGCCGAAGCCAGTAAGACGCTGGTTTGTTCTTCCCTATTGTTAATTTGGTGAGACTAGCAAAAGGATTATCTTTATAATTTTCTATTTGTTTTAATTTCTACTGCGTCAATTTACGCTACCAAAGCCAGTGAGATGCTGGTTTGTTCTTCCCTATTGCTAATTTGGTGAGACGCCAGATTAACAAAAGGCTTATCTCTTTACTTTTCTGTTTGTTTTCATTTCTGCTGCGTCAGTGTATTTCCTGGGTTTGGCTACCCCAGAGTGGTTTTTCTCTTCACAAAGTTTCTACTTCATAACAAATATCTTGTCTTATTTAAATTCCGCATCTAAGATATTTTGTTGCACACAAACATACACATTTGGTTTAATTAGAAGTCAATATTTATTTTCAATTAGTATCAGAGCTTGGTACACTCTGTTTTAGATTTATTTCTTAAGTGTATACTTTTGACTTCTATTTCTGATGATGGGACAAACTATGGCTATTGGAAAGCCTGCATGCGTTTCTGTTTAAAATCAATTGATATCTGGAAAATTGTTGGAACTGGTTGGATTAAACCAGAAGAAGCAAACGAAATTACTGTGATTCAAACAAGCGCTCGACTTTCCAATGATAAAGCCCTCCATGCACTATGTCAAGCGCTTTCACCATCTGAATTCGCAAGAATTTCAAATTGTGAAATTGCTAAAGATGCATGGCAAATTCTAGAAACAACATATGAAGGCACAAAACTGGTAAAATCTGCCAAACTTCAAATGTTGATTTCTAAATTTGAAGAAATTAAGATGCTAGAAGAAGAGACCTTCAGAGAGTTCTACACTAAGATGGTAAGTCTTGGGAAGCAAATCTCGGATGTAAAACTCATCTAAAAGATACTAAGATCTTTGCCTGAGTGTTTCAGGATTAAGGTGATAACTATAGAAGAAAGCAAAGATCTAGAGGAGATGAAGATTGAAGAGCTGGTAGGATCTCTTCAGACATATGAATACTCCTTACCTTCAGTCAGAAAGGTAAAAACAATTGCCCTCAAGGCATCTAAGGCATCCAAGAAGAAATCCAGAGTCTCATCTGACGAAGACTCCGATATTGATGAAGATGCAGTGGCAATGTTAGCCAAGAACTTTAAGCATTTTATGAAGAATAATAAATTCAAGAAGAAGTTCTCTGACAGACTAAGAAAGGCTCCCCACACAACTGATACAGAATAAGCAAAGAAGAAAGATCCGTGGGGTCCCCAGTTCTTTGAATGTTCAGGCTTTGGGCACATCAGGACTAAATGTGCAAATCTGAAGAAACAAAGAGGGAAAGCCTTTAATGCAACTCTCAGCGATGAGTCTGAGTAGGAAGAAGAAACTCCTGAGGAAGAAAATTTCCTAGCCTTCGTGGCCCCACATGAAGATAAGGAGGATTCTCAGTCCTACTACTTTGAGAATAGTGAAGAAGAAGATATGCAGTCAGCCTATCAACTTCAATATGTTGAATTCCTAAAGTTGAGGGAGAAATACATACAATAGGTACTAGAGCTTAACAGCCTCAGGACAGAGAAGACATCTATGCTCATAAAGATCAATGATTTAAAAGAGAGGCTACTGGAGACACAGTTGTAACTAGAGAGATTTTCAGACGAGAAGCTCACTCACATGCTCTCCATTCAGAAGTGCCCAACTGACAAGACCGGACTCGGGTATGTTCCTCCTTCCATTTTTGATACTCCTACCACCAAGACCATTTTCATGAAGCCAGTTATTCCCGAATCTCCACCCCCAAGAGTGGATAATGGAAAAGCTGTTATGGAAGGGGAAGTTCCTATCATCCCTCAGCCTTCGGCCAAGCTTCCTATCAAAAGCAAGCCTCTCACATGCCATCACTGTGGCGAGCCAGGGCACATCAGACCTAACTGCCCACATTGGAAAGTTCAAAGGAAGAAAAAGTGGCAGGCTCCCAAAACTCCCATGTGTCACCAATGTGAAGTTAGTAGTCATATGAGACCTAAGTGTCCTCCACCTAAGTCTCTCAGGCAGCATAGATCTCCACCCAGAAATCATGTTCCAAAGCATCAGTAGCTACAGAAGCCTACTCAAACAAAAAAGACTTGGGTCCCCAAGAAGCTGTATATGGAAGAACAGAAGACTGCAGGAAGGGAAATCTCCTATGAAGGAACATCTTCAGTCAATTCCTTCATGCAAGATCTGGTCAGATTTCTGGTAGTACTGCTTAAGAAGGAAGGACAGGACAAGGACGAGGACACCCACTCCCCGAGGGGGAGCAGACCTACCTAGTAGGTAAGGTCACACATGCCTAGGATTTTCGTTCCTAAATCCTAGAGCATGACAGGTACACTTGCATAGTATATTTTATTTTTTCATCTTATAAAAGCTTTGCATGTTGTTATGGAACCATCGTTTCTATCCCTGTATTCTCTCTTGGGTTGTCTTGAGGAAATTCTGCAGGTAATAAATAGTGAAGATAGTAAAAGCACATCGAGCGACTGTTTTTCTATCTTGGTACTATCAAACCTCTCTCCCTGAGGTTAGGTTTGTTTTTACCTTACACGCTAGGTCTATATTATCCTCTATATTGTGAAGCATGGTTGTTGTTTTTAGTTTGTTTTATAAAAAAATAATAATAATAATATTAAAAAAAAAAAGGGGTTAAAGGATGCATATTTTTATTCTTCCATTATATAGCTTCCAGATATCTTATGTATGTTTAACTGATGTCTTAGTTTTTGATGCATTTGTTCTTTTGCCTTTATATAACTGAGAGTTTCTCTTGATATCTGTAAAGTTTCCTAGTGGCATCCATAATAGATAGTTGCTTTTCTCATGTGATGAAAAATTGTGCACTTTCCAAAGGCTCCCTTAAGGTATTTTTTTTCTCTCTTCTGAGTTTTAGCTTTTGAAAATTTTAAATGAGAGAGATTATTTTTTTTCTAAGATGGTCATATTGACCAACTCGCTACTTGAACCTAGAACCCATAAATTCTAGCATTCTTTCTAGGTTGCAGCACCAAGTGATAAAAGGCATTCAAAACTGAATAAAAATGGATAAATAAAAAGATCCACTGCTTATGCTATAAATCTATTCTTGATCTTGTCCCTAAAGAAACAGTCAGTAACCACATTATTACGGAAATAGACGGTCACTAAAGGACATAGTAAAAGAAAAGTTCTGTAGCTTAGGGGGAGTGTATCACATGAAGGTAACTAGGCCCTAGCATAATAAGGCTTGACTTTTAACTGATCTAACATTGATTTTCTCTATTTTTTCAAAAATCTAGGTAATTTAAGTCATATCAGTGAACGTCGTACCTTATTGAGAAAGCCTTCACACACACACGCATTGCTTGAGTTAAGTTTTCTATTGAAAAATGTCTTTTTGCAGGGAAATTCTTATGCTTATTAAATCTTAACTCTCAATTATATCTTGGGATATTTTTGAAATGCTAATTGAATTGAGATATCAGTGTTACATACATGCATGCTTTGGAAATTATTTGGGAGATATTTTTCTGCTATTTTTCCTCACTTTTCAGATTTGTGTGTGTGAAGCATCCGGACGGTGGTTCTGGCTGTCCGGATGGTAAGGTTGTTTCGTACGGACGTCCATTCTTCTAGTCTGGGCGGGCTTGTTTTTGCGATATCCTACGTGGCACTCCGTCTGGATGTCACTTAAGTTCTGTTCGGACTGTTAGTTTTTGATTGGCATCATTCTATTGACAAAATCACTATTATGTAATGTTGCTGCTTTCACAGGGATGCCGTATATTTCAAAGTCTTTAGATATTCAGAGTTTATTTCTCTGATGTGGAAATAGCCGTATTATGACAACTTGCAAGTGTCACAAGCTTCATGAAGGCTATTTCAGTGTTCAAGGAAGATTCTGTGCAGATTCCAACTCAGAGAAGTCAGATCCCAAGCAACCGTCCGAACGATGTGGTGTTCTCGTCTGGACGCTCATCAGTGAGCAACATCCGTTCGGACGCCCATCAGTGTCTAGAAACTTTGAACTGTTCAAGAGTCCATCCGTCCGGACGACGTGGTAATACCATCCGGACGCCATTCAGTGTTCGAGTAGAAATTGGATTTCATGTCCAGACACAGATCGGGAAACAGCAACCATCCGGACGGAAGGGTAACACCGTCCGGACGCATTTCAGGCTTCCAGGAAGATTTTTGCGCACGTCTCAGTGTTTTTATCATAACTTTCTACTCGAGTATCGGATTGAGACAAAATTGGTGTCATTGGAAAGCTAAGAAAACATCCTACAACATAAATGTCCAGATGGCCTTCAAACGGCCTAACGTCCAGATGGAAAGAGAGTAGCGTCCGGACGAGGCTAACTTCCGTCCGGACGGTCCGCAGTCAGAGTCTGAGTTTGAGTGCATTTAGGGCTCTGTTTCTAAAGGATATCGCAGAAAACCATCCGGACGCCCGACAGACAAAGTCCGAATCTTAGCAGTTTTTGAGGTCTTTTAAAGCCTATAAATAGGGGGCTCTAGGTCTGTGTTTTGTACAGAATTCGGTGGTGAATTCCATAGTGCTTTGAGATGGTGTTTAGGGAGAATCGAAGATCTGCTAGCTCTCAAGCCGGTGCCAGTGTGTACTCAAGTGTTCGTGTGAAGTCTATCTTAAGGGTTGGCATTAAGGTAAAGGAATCCATCAAAAACCCATTTAGGTGGAAGATCTGGTTGGGAAGTATTCGTGTTGGGCTACACGTCAGAGTTAAAGGTATGACTACTGCATAGGGTTATGTGAGTACGAGTGTCTTGTAACTAGCTTTGTTTTTGGATAGTGGACTTCCTGGGTTTGGCTGCCTCGGAGTGGTTTTTTCTCTTCATAGAGTTTCCACTTCGTAACAAATATCTTGTCTCATTTAAATTTCGCATTTAAGATATTTGTTTGCACACAAACACACACACTTGGTTTAAATTAGAAGTTAATAAATTATTTTCAATTGGGATCAGAGCAGGTTACACTTGTGTTTTAGATTTATTTCTTAAGTGTGATCCATGACTTCTTCTAACATAAATCTCCATGAGTTCTCTGAAGATGATATTTATGATTTCTCTAAAGAAACCCTTTTGATAGGTAAACTCTTTAAGAAATCCAATAAAGAACTCAAGAAGATTAAGCAAGAAAAAGAGTCTTTGATTTTACAATTATCTGAATCACATGTTTTGATTGACTCTTTGAAATTTGAGAATACCACGCTTTTTGATACTGTTGATGCATTAGAGAATAAATTAAAAGAATCAGAGGATCTGTAACACCCCGCCTTTTACAAAAAGGTGTAAGTGAAAATTTCGATTTCCACGTGACATTACGACATCACCAGAGTTAAATATTGGCAGTGGAATATATCTATTTTTTTTCTTTACAATGACACATCAGAGCTGACTGAATAACCTCAATATATAAAATAATAACCTTTGTTCTGATAATATAAATACATCTCAAATAATAACATACGTGCCACAAGCGACACTCAATAAAGTATTAGTAATACCAAAATATCATAGCATCGAAGAGACATATAAAAAGAGTTTGACACAAGTACATGAAATGATAGACTAAGCAGGGTAGTCCATCACATCCAAGAGTCCTAAACACAGGAGGCAACCTAGCCTCAAAAACCTCTGCTAGAAACCATCTAAGCATCTGAATAGTCCTGATACTCTTCATTCTCAAACCCTGTATTAATAAATAATACAGATAGAAATAACAATACAAAAATACCAAAGTGAGTCCGCTGTTTCCAATAATATAATGAATGCTGATTTATTTATGAAATGCAACATAATGAAATAAAATAAAATAAAGATTATATATAAATATATATATATATATATACAATTTATGGCCTATGGTTGCAAGTCATAGTCATAGATTGAATATATATATGTATATATAAATAAATAAAGAAATGGCATGACAGTTTTATATGCAGAGTTTTAATTATATCTTTGAAGCACTCCTCTCGTGATGGATCTTACGGTCCGTATTAGCGTGTTGATTGGGATCCTACAGTCCCCCTTTTATGAGTTATCTCCCAAGTTTTATTAATCTTTTACTGGAATCCTACGGTTCCAGCATAACTGAAATCCTAAGGTTTCAGTGGCTTGTTTATTATCCTCTTTTCGGGTACCTCCTCATTCACCGAGAACCTAGGAACTCCTGTGAAGCCTCATGTACCCACTGTGGATCTAGATCCCCAGCTTGTTATTAAACATATTATTAAAATAATAAAATATGTAAAGTCACATGCGTAAACAAGTAAATAAAGCAGTAGACACAATATTATAGAAAAAATCCACCAGCTTCGTCCTCAGTAAGTATAAAGATACTTACCTTCTTTTGCTTCCAAAAGGGTTTCCATACAATTGGCGACGAAGGCTTCTAGAAAAAAGGCTAAAACTGCACCCTTGCTGTAGCACATGAAACAG
This sequence comes from Alnus glutinosa, assembly GCF_958979055.1. Lineage (NCBI taxonomy): Eukaryota > Viridiplantae > Streptophyta > Magnoliopsida > Fagales > Betulaceae > Alnus > Alnus glutinosa. The sequence continues at coordinate 10,355,561 of NC_084897.1, forward strand.
AGTATTTTTCTGCTTTCCTTTTAAAAGAGATGTAACCCGTGAGAGCAACAAGGTGTTTCTTCTTTTTGTTTTCTTCATTCTTTTACCATTCATTAACATCATAAACCGAACACACAAGGACACACTGCAATACATTTTAATGAACACAATAGTGAATTAATATAATTCACTAACAATACACTCCAACACTATTCTTATTCCTAACCTCCAAACCTTAATTTAATTTTCTATTGTTATTCTGTCATGGTAACGGCATGTAAAATTAATCCAATTACATTTTATTACTAATCTTTTTATGCGGACTTTATTATGGCATTTATCAAGGCCTTTAAATATTTATTTATCAAAATAGACCTCGTAATACCAATTTTATAAAAATAGGTATAATAGTTAAAACTCATGATTTTTACAATAGAGTTGTGCAACCCAAAATAGCTTGAACCTTTAATTAAAATAATATTAGGGCAAGTACTGTTTCAGCTATTCTAACTGAAACAGTGAGATACCAAAATAGATTTTAGCCAACATATGGCTTATTTTAAATAAAATGAACTTAATAACTTCGTTAATATAATTAACGGATATTATACTTTAGAAACGAGTGAAATAAAATAACTTCGTGCTTATTTCTTATTTTAATCTTTATAAAAATTGAGCAGAATAACGGCTTAATATATATTAAATGCCTTAAATACTTAAAAGTATTTGGGCAGCATAACGACGCTTTTGCAAAATAATTTATTTCTACTTGGGCATCATAACGACATATTTTTATATTTAATCACTCCACTTTGAAAATCCTGTTTAAAACACAACTTAAAAACATTAGATTACTTAGCAAATAACTCATAAATTCACAATATTAAAATAAAACTTTAATTAAAACCCAAATATGTTTCTTCTTTTTCTTTTTCTCTTCTTCTTCTCTTCTTATTTTCTTCTTTTTCCTACACAGTAAAGCCGAGAGAGAGATAGAGAAATAGAGATGGAGAGGAAGGGAGAGAAAGAGCTTGGGAGAAAGAAAGACTTACCCACGGGAGAGAGAGAGCTTCGGATTTCTTCTACCTTTCTTGTTGCTGGACAGACTAGAGAGAGATGAGAGAGAACTAAATTTTGAGAGAGATTGGGAGAGAAATTGAGAGAGTTTTGGGAGAGAAATGAGAGAAATGAGATGTGTAATTGAAGGAATGGACAGCCAAGATTGCTCCAAAACGATCGCATCTCTAACGGTTGGGGAGAAGATTTGGGGAGATTTGGTATTAAATATCAGATTTTCGGAGATTCGTTGCATGAATCTGTTTTCTGCAGAAAGTCGATCGATTGCATTTTTACACTATGAAATAATCTATCGATCTAATTGAACAGTAAGTCGATCGATCCACTTTTATGTCGATCGATCTACTTTTTACACTATAAAATAATAGATCGATCTATTATACTTAGCCAAATTTTCATCCGTTTCAACACCTATATAACTAAATCGCTCGATCGATTATTTAATCGATCAAACGATTTTGGCTTCTAATAAGAGTTCGATTCCCTAATCGCACGATCGATTTTAAGACATTAAACAATCGCTCGATCGATTCTATAATCGATCGATCAAATTAGACTTAGTTTAATTCTAATCGATTTTAACTCTTATACACTTATGCATATATTTCTAAAAAAAATTTAATCTCTTAAATATTTCTACCATCTTGATGAATATTTATTCCACAAATATTCATATGTAAATTATTCCTATTATTAGGCCTTAAATCATATTTTAAGATATTTTACTCAATATCTTAAAATACGGGGTATTACAGGATCTCTTGAAAAAATTCTCTGGTAATAATTTGAAAAGCATGCTTTGTATTCATACGGATATTTCTAACAAACTTGATTTAATTGTTAATAAATTAAGTACTTCCATTTCACATGCTTTTGATTTTGAATTAGATTCTATTGATATTAAGCTTGTGATAGTAGATGCAGCTTGTTCTGAAAATTCTTGCTTAAATAACTGTGTGAAGCCCAACTCCAAGGATTCAGGAACACAAGGTAAGTTTGTTCCTATTTGTCATCATTGTGGCAAGGTTGGTCACATTAGACCAAAGTGTTATCGGTTAAAATCCCACAGACCTTGGAAGAAGCAAGAGGATTCCAAAAAGGGCTTTATTGAGAAAACCTCTTCAGATAAATATGTCCTGCCCTATAGGAGTCATATATCTCAAAGAGTTAAGGACTTTGTTATTTGTTAAAATGCTAATCTTAAATTTGTAGAATCTTTCAAAAAGCATTTAAGCAAAAGAAGTCAGCCTACCTACTATCATTGTGGTGTCTCTGGACACTTCAGGCCACACTGTAGCAACCTCGGATCAGGAAAACAGAGCAAAAGATAGGTAAGTCTAGCTCTAAACCTTCCAAGGCTCATCATGCTTTTCGGCAACAACGGCATTATCCTCAAAGGGGTTCTCCCTCATGCAGTCTATGTGGTAAGTATGGCCACACCAAGGCCGAATGCTTCAGAATGAAGCCTCACAAGTCCCAAGAAGAAACAGACCAATGAAAGGCTTGTCATCATGATGAAAAGTGTCCTAGTCAGATTGATCAATTTGGACACGGCTCACACCCCTGCCTCACAGGTAAAGAAGGTATGGGTAAGGAAGGATGAGACCATTCACCCCTTGAGGGGGAGTGGTCTCACCTAGTAGGTGAGGTCTTCCATGCCTAGGATTTTGGTTCCTAAACCCTAGTGCATACCAAGTATGTTTGCATTGCATTGATTGTCATATCTTATATCCTATTTTTGCCTTGCATTCTGTTTGAGGAACCACCTTTTCTATCCCTAGATTTTCTCTTGGTTGCCTTGAGAATTTTTTGCAGGTACATTCTAGGGATGACAGAGAAAGCATGTCACTGCTTTTCTATCTCGGTATAGTCAAACCTCTCTCCCTGAGGTTAGGTTTGCTCTTACCTACATGCTTTGTCTAGACATATGTTCTTTTCCTTTTAAGCATGTCTTTGTTGTTTTTGTCTTTTATTTTTCAACAAAAAAAAAAATTGGGGGAGAAGATGCAGAATTTTAATTTTATTTTTGATAGCTTTTCAGATATTGTATGTATTTTTGCCTGATATCTCAGTTCATTGTGCATTAATTGAGTATGCTTATATATGATTGAGAGTTTATGTCTGATATCTGCTAAGTTTTCCTGTGCATCTTAATTCTAGATAGTTGCTTTTCTCATGCGATGAAAAATTGTGCACTATCCAAAGCTCTCCTAAGGTACATTTTTGCTCTCTGACTTTTAGTTTCTGGAAATTCTAATGAGAGAGATTTTTTTGCCTAGATGGTCAAATTGACCAACTTGTAACGCCCAGTAAATTCAAGCTCTTAAGAAATCATTGATATTGTTGAGGAGACAATATCCACATATTTTTATAAGCAAACCTAAAGTTGTTTCGAAAAATTAAAAGATCAAAACCTAAAAACCCTTAAAAACTTAAAAGTTACATTTAAGCTTTAAACTTTGATTGAACCAAAAATAGGTCAAACGAACTCAGATTTAGATAATTCAAAGACCGTTGTACTTACAAAAGAAAGATCTATCATATGGCAAAAGTTAGTAAAAAAAGTCCACCAGTTGACTTTTTGACCCGAGCCTAAATAACCCAACTGTCGATATTAAACGAAAAACTGTCAAGAATAATATCTCCATGCTTCTAGAAACATTTATGTATAAAAAACAAGAGTAATGATGAAAGGATAGGATATCTCAAAAGTAATCATGAAAAGGAGGAAAAATCAATAAAGCAAGTGTGAACGCTGAAAGTGGATAAAAGATATTTTGGCTTTATAGACAGAAACTTTGACTTGACTGGAACTAAGTCAAAACGAACTCAAAATGAGACGAACCAAAAAGAGAAAATGTTTGTCATGAAGTCCTCTATCTACCCTCAAAATTTCACATCAATCGGAGTAGGTTTGTCCAACGAAATAATTCTCGGAGTAGGCTGCCCTCTAGTTGGACGAAAATTCTAAATTCTAAATTTACAAGACATTATCCAATAAGCTAATTCTTTTATTACATTTTGGACCTAAATACCCCTACCTTCCTCCTATAAATAAGCATGCAAGGCTCCTTGTTTTCCACACAAATCCTAGACAACTCCTTTGAAAGCTTTGTGCTTTGGTTTTCTCTCCATTTTTCTCTCCTTCTACCACACAACCACTTCGGTGTTCTTGAAGTTATTTTTCTCTCCAAATCAAATTGGTAAGTAAATCTTGACACTTCTTCCTTACTATTTGATTTCATTACTTTTTTATGAATTGTTTAAAAGACCCAATAAGCTTAAGAGATAAAAGAATTAAAGTAAAGGGTAATATAAACTGCTTTTACATTTTATTGTCCTCATGACTGATCTTATGACTTTCATGAGTTGATCGTATTTATATTTCGTATTTAAATTTCATTTTCCTCATGACTGATCTTATGACTTTCATGAGTTGATCGTATTTATATTTCATATTTAAATTTCATTGTCCTCATGACTGATCTTATGACTTTCATGAGTTGATCGTATTTATATTTCGTACTTATATTTCATTGTCCTCATGATTGATCTTATGACTTTCATGAGTTGATCATATTTATATTTCGTATTTAAATTTCACTGTCCTCATGACTGATCTTACGACCTTCATGAGTTGATCGTATTTACTCTTATTGTCCTTATGATATATTTTAATCCTTCAAGTTCATATTTGGTGGTATTGGTCATATAGCCTCATCATCAAATTATGAACCAAGGTTTTACGATTATCGTAAGTGATCGTCTCAAATATAATGAAGTGATGGATAATAATAAATATAAAGAGATGAGGGTCTATAAACAATGATTTGTTTGATAGATAATTGATTTATATATTATTGTATGGATGGATTTTTATACAGAAAAGAAGTCTAAGGACTACACGGGGAAGAGGGTAAGTATGGATGTACTTACTGAGGAATGATTCTATGTTTCATTAGGACTATGTGGTGTGTGTTTATTGCATGTGGTTGTTCATGCATTGCATGTTGTGTCCAATTAATATAACGGCTGATGAGATAGCCATCAACAAGCTGATGTAGTAGCAAGGGGAAGGAAGGCTAGTCAGTGGATCCAGGGGGTTCAGAGTGACCCAGGGGTATCCGAAGGCCTAATATATAACTAATGCTGGGACCGGTAGGATTCCAGTGCAAACAGGTAAGACTTTAAGTGTGAGGCAAAGGACGTGAACGTGTTCAGATAACCTAGAACGAGAGGTCTGAAGTAAGATGATCCTAAAACACAAACTAAATAGTTACTACGATGCATATTCATACAACCCTTACATTTGCATTCTATATGAACTGTTATTAGATTGATGGTAACGTAGATATGAAAATAGATGACTCACTTGTTTGTCTATGCAAATATGATAACGCCATATTTGCATAGTTACTGATGCAGATCTGGAGAATGAAGGCATGGACCCATATGCCAGTTTTGATGGTTTTTGAAACCATCAACGAACTATCATGTGCTAGCTTAGAAATTACTAGTTGCGCTTATATGTGTTTTGTTTTATGGCATGTAAATATTTATAACAATGTCATGTTCGACATGTTTTATGTTATAAGCTTATGTGCTGTTTGTGGCACTAATTTTGATGCACCTAGTGTGCATATGACATGTAAAGATAAACCTAAGTAACTTTTAATAAATGTACCGAGGTATTTCAGTCAGCTCTAAATGTGTTATGCTATCAATTCCTAAGGCTTTAGAAGAAAAAAATATATTCCGCTGCGAGAGTTTATCTCTGATGTAGTAATGTCACGTGGAAACCGGAGGTTTCTGCTTACGGATTTGCAGGCTCAAATTCGGGGCGTTACACAACTCGCTAGTTGAACCTAGATCCCATAAATTCTAGCATTCCTTATAAGTTGCAGCGCCAAGTAATAAAAAGCATTCAAAACTGAATAAATATGGCTAAATAAAAAGATCCATTGCTTTTGTGCTATAAATCTGTTCTTGAACTTGTCCTTATAGAAATAGTCAGTGACCAAATCATTGCGGAAATAGACGGTCACTAAAGGATGAAGTAAAAGAAAAGTGCTGCAGCATAGGGGGAGTGTATCAGATGAGGGTTGCTAGGCCCTAGTAAAATAAGGTTTGACTTTTAACTGATCTAACATTGATTTTCTCTCTTATTTAGAAAATCTAATTGCTTTAAGTCATATCAATGAAGTTCATACCTTATTGAGAAAGCTTTCACACACACACGCATTGCATGAGTTAAGTTTACTATTGAAAATTTCTATTTGTAGGGAAATTTTTGTGCTTATTGACTCTTAACTCTCAATTATATCTTGGTATATTTTTGAAATAATATTTGACTGTTTTATTAGTTATTTATACATGCGTGTTCTGAAGCTAATGTTAGGAAATTTTTGTTCTGCATATTTCCCTCTGCTTTTTAGCTTCTAGTGTGAAGCGTCCAGAAGGACATGTTCTTACATTCGGACGTGCTCAGCTCTGTCGATCTCTTATCTGACAGCATGTCGTCCGAACAAGTATGTACCATGTCAGGATGCAAGCTTTTTGCTTTCTCTGCCAAACACAAACACTATTTTTTTCTGTTCTATCAGTTGTTATGTGTGATTTCTCTCGGACTGATTCCGAGATTTTGGCTTTCTCTGCACATCTTTTCTCATTCCCAGGTATTTCCTTTGACTTATTCTCTTAAGCTTTGGTTCTTTTTAGAATATTGGAATCTTTAATTGATTATGATTTGAGAGATTGTGCATGAATATCTTTTTTTGTCTTTATGCTGGATGGCTATTACTAATCTGTGTCTTTTTGGATTGCTATATCTACTTTTGTATTTCTTTATGCATCCAATTGATAGCCATCATAATACCACATTCTTTTTCAAACTAACAGGATCTAATATTTCCTTGTGGTGTTATTTTTGGATAGATTTCTATTTAAATATTTTCAGGAATACGTGTCTAGCGGCTTCCAGCATAGTTTTCGTTAGTATTTTGGCCTCGTTCTGTGTTTGGACAAAATTACTTGTGTGTGTAAAGATGCTGTAAACAGGGATTTCACTATTCAGAGCTCTCTCAGAAGACTTTGCACTAAGAAAAAGATCGAAGATTTCGGTTCCCTTTCAGCCGTCCGGACGATCGAGCCATCCCGTCCGAACGCTCATCTGACCACTGTTCCATCCGTCCATGGCTAGTCAGACCAAGCATCATCCGTCCGGACAATGTGCGTTTCTGTCCGGACCCTACACTGTGTCGAGAAGGTTCTATCCAGCTTGCATCCGTCCGGACGTTTTAGCAGCACTTCCGGACGCCTCTCGGTACTCGACCAATCTCAGATTCTTTCCAAGTTTCGATAAAGGAAAGATCGATCAACCGTTCGGACGATGTGGTATCCCGTCCGAACGAGCGTCTCCTTGAGACAAGAATCACAATTTAAATATCACCGTCCGGACGTTTGTCAGTCTTGGTCCGGACGCTCGTGCAACTAATATGGAAATTGCCGATTCGACTTCAACCGTCCGGACAACTGCCTCTCATGGTCCGGACGCACACATAGCATACATGGAAATTATGTGTTGAAGTTCAGTCGTCCGGATGCTCATCCCCTATGTTCTGGACGCGCAAAGCCTTATAAGGAAATTACTTGCAGCAGACGTTTGACTGTCCGGACGATGTGCCATCCCGTCCGGACGCGGCTCTTAAACAGGAAAGATTTCTCAGCGAAATTTTCAGAAAATCCTGTCGCACAGTTGTCCATCCAGACGGCCCACGACCACCATCCGGACGACGCCCAACTATATTTTGCCTGACGCTCATTTGAGCCCCCGGCCTATAAATAGAGGCGCTTGGGCATTGAGAACTGCAAGAATTCGGTATTGAATTCTAGAACTGCTCAGAGACGTGTTTTTTTTTCTGAAGCCAATGCAAGTGTACTGTTGCTGCGCTACATCTGAAGTCTATCTTAGGGGTTGGCCCTAAGGTAAAGGATTCCATTGAAGACCCCTTCAGGTAGGAGACCTGGTTGGGAAGCGTTCGTGTTGGGTTACACATCCGAGAGCAAGGTACGACCACTGCATCGGGTATATGTGAGTGTTACTATCTTGTATCTAGCTTTGTCTTCTGAATAGTGGAATTCCTGGGTTTGGCTGCCCCGGAGTGGTTTTTCTCTTAATTGAGTTTCCACTTCGTCAACAAAAATCTCTGTGTCTTTTACTTTCCGCTGTGCTTATTTTTGTTGACACTTAGCGCACACACTTGTCTTTAATTTAGAAGTCAATTTCAATTTTCACTGTCAGAGAGAGGGCTCTTTGGAAAACAGACCAGTGTTGAAATCATATGTTCTAGAGATCTCAAATTTTAGATGAGCTCATTCCCCCTGCTCATACAGAGTCTTCCGTAACCTTTTCCTCTAGATCTGCACCAGCTAGAGATTCAGGGGTGAATCTTCTTTATCATCTTGCAGACCACTGGTCTAGAGGATTTCTTTCTGCAGATGATCAATTTCGGGCAGGAAGACTCAAGTGACTGAAACTTTTCAGTCTATGGTTTCCTGGCTTCAGGAGCTAGAAGCCGAAGTAGTTCAAATCTAGCTTTTTATACGGTTTTCTCTTCGTTACTTGATTTCAATGGATCAGCAAGATTTGGTACTTGGAGGATTTTTGTTCCTCTCCACTTGCAGACTCTTCTCTAGTTTCCTATTGTTTTGGATTTTAGAACGTTTTTGTCTGTGGATTTTATATACTCTGTTTGCCCTTGTTCTGTTGAGACATCAAGGGGGAGTATGTTAATATTGTGGACTTTCTATACTCTGTTTACTGTTTGTCCCTTTGAGACAAAAAGGGGGAGAATATGTTAGTTTTTGGACCGGGAATGTATTTTTAACCGGTCTAGTGATTTTTGTCCCAGAATGGCCAAATGGGGAGTTTGTTAGTTTTGGATTGGCAGCATTCTGTTGACAAAATCACTATTATGTAATGTTGCTCCTTTCACAGGGATGCCGTTTATTTCAGAGTCTTTAGATATTCAGAGTTTATTTCTCTAATGTGGAAATAGCCGTATTGTGACAAGTTGCAAGTGTCACAAGCTTCATGAAGGCTATTTCAGTGTTCAAGGAAGATTCTGTGCAGATTCCAACTCAGAGAAGTCGGATCCCAACCAACCGTCTGGACGATGTGGTGTTCCCGTCCAGACGCTCTTCAGTTACCAACATCCATCCAGACGACGAGAACTTTCCGTCCGGATGCCCATCAGTGTCTAGAAACTTTGAACTGTTCAAGATTGCATCCGTACAGACATAATGGCAAATCGTCCGGACACTATTAAGAGTTCGAGAAGAATCCAGTGTTCAAGTGCATCCGTCCGGAAGACGTGGCAATACCGTCCAGACGCCATTGTTCGACAAGTAGTTGGATTTCATGTTCAGACACGGATCAGGAAACAGAAACTGTCCGGACAGAAGGGCAATACCGTCCGGACGAATTTCAGGCTTCTAGGAAGATTTCTGCTCACGTCTCAGTGTTTTTATCATAACTCTCTGCTCGAGTATCGGATTGAGACGAAATTGGTGTCGTTGGAAAGCTAAGAAAAAATCATACAACTTGAATGTCTGGAAGGCCTCTGGACGGCCTACCATCCGGACGGAAAGAGAGTAGTGTCCGTACGGCCTCCAAAATTGCACTGTTTCTGAAAGGCGGTCGCTGAGGACCGTCCGGATGAGGCTAACTTCTGTCCGGACGGTCCGCAGTCAAAGTCCAATTTTGAGCAGATTTAGGGCCCTGTTTCTAAGTATATGACAGAAAACTATCCGGATGCTCTCCAACTAGAGTCTAAATCTCAGCAGTTTTTTAAGTCTCTTAAAGCCTATAAATAGGGGGCTCTAGGCTAGTGTTTTGTACAGAATTCGGTGGTGAATTCCATAGTGCTTAGAGAGGGTGTTTATGGAGATATTGAAGATCTGCTAGCTCTCTAGCCGTTGCCAGTGTGTGCTCGTTGTTTGTGTGAAGTCTATTTTAGGGGTCAACTCTAAGGTAAAGGAATCCATCAAAAACCCCTTCAGGTGGAAGATCTGGTTGGTAAGCATTTGTGTTGGGTTACACGTCAGAGTTAAAGGTATAACTACTGCATAGGGTTATGTGAGTACGAGTGTCTTGTAACTAGCTTTGTTTTTGGATAGTGGATTTCCTGGGTTTGGCTGCCCCGAAGTGGTTTTTTCTCTTCATAGAGTTTCCACTTCGTAACAAATATCTTGTCTCATTTAAATTCCGCATTTAAGATATTTGTTTGCACACAAACACGCACTTGGTTTAAATTAGAAGTCAATAAATTATTTTCAGATACCATGCTAAGTCCTTAAAGGAAGAAAGATCTTATTAATATTTTTATTTCCTCAATACTTTTGTCTCTTCTCTTATTAGATCTTATTAATATTTTTATTTCTTTTCACTCGTTTCAATTATTTAGGAAATCTTTTTAAGCATAATTTACCAATCTTCATGGGAATGATCTCGTATTGGCCTACTACACTATTGTTTTGATCTTGTGCACTTGCGATTAAAACATACAAATATTTTTCTATTTATTTAGGTAGATATTTACACAACAAGTTTTTGGCACCGTTGTCGGAGATTGTGTTAAATTGTGTTTTTAAAAAAAGTTTTTCCTTTTATTTTAGTATTTCTATTCGGATAATAATAATAATAATAATGATTTGTTCCTAAGTTCCTTGTCTGCAGAATTCGATTCCGATATTGGGGCTCAAGCGTAACAAAGTCTAGGCTCGAGCATAGATCTTACAGACAACAATATTGAAGCTGCTGTCCACTGCTACAATAACTTTTGCCTATGCAAGGTTGTCGATCTCAGAATTCATAACTCATACAATCTAGAGATTGAACGCACTATTCGATAGCAAAAATACACCTCAGAAGCAGAAAATCTATTCGTAGTTGAAGAAAAGATGGCATAAGTATGTGTAGAAAATCCACCTGAGCGGAAGCCAATAAAGAGTTCTTTCATACCATAGAATCTGAATCAGCCTTCTTGCATTGCTTTCCAGTCGAATGTGCAAGCAATTTCAATTTGTCTCCCCACTTGCTCAGCATGGTTCAACACTATAAAGGCACCCCTATGGAGGATCCTTATCTTCATATTCGAGACTTCTTCGATCTTTGCAAGACACAAAACATCCATGGCTTAAACACGAAAGGAATCAGGTTAATTCTTTTTCTGTTTTCCTTGAAAGATAATGCTAAGTTATTGTTGAATTCTTTGGCTGCAGAATCTATCCACAATTGGGAGGAGTTGGCCACAAAGTTCTTGAAAAAGTGCTTCCCAGCCCAAAGGACAAGGCAATTGAGGAGGGAGATTCAAACCTTCCAACAAAAAGATGGAGACCTATTCTTTGAGGCGTGGGAGCTTCAAGGAGCTACTTCTAAAATGCCCACATCACAATCTATCTCAAGATGATCAGGTACAAGCTTTCTATGAAGGTTTAAATGATTCTAACAAAAGTCTTGTACATTCAGCTTGTGGAGGTCTACTAATGGAAAAGAATAGTGAGGAGGCAATAGAACTGTTTGAGACTTTAAGCGAAAACTCACAACATGTAGCGCCCCAGATTTTAAGTAATTAAATAAAATGTCTTAAATTAGAATTTAAAACTGAATAAAATAGACAAGTCTGAAATTGACGTTCGATTCTCAAGACTTGACGCTCGAACGGCTTAATATTGTTAGAAACAATATTCACATCCATCAGTTAATAAAATACGTGGCTTTAAACACGGTATTTTAATCCCTAATAAATAATGAGGAATACATGGATATTTATGAAAATAAATATTCATTGGTCTTATTATTTGTAAACCATGATTTTATAAATAAAGAATAATATTATTAAACTCTAATAAAGTTTAATGATATTACAGGGCTATTTAATAAAATGACTGAATTATTCAGTGGACTAATTGGCATAATAATATTGATAAATAATATTAATGTGTAATATTCACTGCGTGTAATATTATTGTGCAATATATATTTGGTATATATTTTATGATGTTAAAATATTATTGAGATGAAACAAATTAGACTCAAAATGGATATAGATTATAATTTTAATGAATTATACATAATGGTAAAGACCAATGTAAAAATATCAACAGATAAAATATCTAGAGATATTTTTATAAGAGATATTTTTATGGAAGATATTTTGTAAAAACTTAACTACTAAGTTTTGTGCAAAATATCAATGAATATTTCACTAAAACTTAATGATTACAAAAAAAATAATGTCTTATATTTTTATAAAATAAATCCCCCTCTCTCATCAAATCCCACGCACCTCTCTTCCTTATTTCTTCTTTTTCTTCTTTCTTTCTTCTCTGTTCTTCGTTCCTTCTTTTTTCTTCTTCTACTCGAGAGGCAGGGAGAGACGAGAGAGATTAGAGAGATTGAGGGTGAGAGAGAGAGCAGAGACGAGATGAGACAGAGAGAGAGGGAGAGTCAGAGATCGGGAGAGAGAGACCCGACGAACCCAGGAGCTTGGACCCGCGACCTGTGTGCCAAACCCGACGAATCTGGGAGAAACCGTGGGACCCGATCCTTTTGGAGGTCTGATTCTCCATGTCTGGCGGTCCCAATAGCAGTTTCCGGTGAGCCCGTGACTCGCTGAACCGGAGAGGAAACCTGGTTCTCCTTGTGCATTTTCCGACGACTTTTCCGGTGGAATCAGTGGCGAATTCCAGTGGATTTGCTATGAAAATCCTTTGGGTAATTTCTTATAACCTATGATGAATTATTCTGGGATTGATTTGATTACTATGGAATTAGGGTTTGATAATTTTGGGGCTTTATAATTGATTTGTAATTGTTTGTGACCGATTCACTTATTGTTGGCTATGAATTCCAGTGAGTGCTTGTGTGTGTGTTGTGCTGTGGAGATTTGATGATGAGTGTTCTGATTTGGTGGTTTGAGGTTAAAACTGTCTCTGTTGTGACCGTGATGGACTGATTTGAGTTGATATTTGTGCTGGTTTGATTGGTTTATATTCGGGAATTTAGTTCTTGCTGACCGGTTGTGTATGTGTTGTTGATGTCCCTGTTTTAACCAAAAGATTTGGGGATTGTCAAAATAAACAAATACCTGATTTTGAGGTTAGAATAGCTGAATGAATATTTGAGTGTATTTGTATTTTAGTAACCGGATCTATGATGAATTTTAAAGGATAGATTTCCTATGTTGGCCATATGGTGTTTTGGATATTTGTTTTAGGTTGTTTCAATTGAATAGATATTGGAATGTTATTTGGAGGTGTTGGCTAGATATTTATGTGTGATATATTTAGTTAAATTGGAATGGGTTAAATGTAGTCCTAATGGATTGGTAACTGAATTTAAGTCCCTAGGTGGCCTTTGTTGTTGACCAATTATGAGTATGGTGATATTTTGAGTGTAGGAGGAATATTGGTGTTAGTTCAATTATCAAACGTTTGCTATGTGGCGTCTTCATCCTAAATATGTTAATAAATTGACATTGATGTTTTAAAGGGAATTCTTTTAAAATGAAAAAGATTGAATATTATGTAAATGAGTCAAATAATCTAAGGAAATGTATGAATGTTGTTATTGAGTTGTGATATGGTTTAAATATGAAAACATGTTCATATGTTGAGTTCTCTTTAATTATAATTATGTTCAAACATCCTTTCTGTTTGGTTGTGTATTATGGTTGAAAGCTTTTGAAGTTAACAATGTGATGTTAATGTCTTGCTAGAAATATGCATAGGTTTCTTGTTAGTTGATTTATCTATGCTTTAGAAGATGATATTAAGAATGTTAGATTATACTCAAGTGCTACTTGAGACCTAGATTAGATATGATTCTAAGGTATTGATTTGCTAATTAATTAAGCAAATATTAAGTCTTAACCATGTTAAGTATTAATAAATGTAAATGATTTTCCAATTAATAGATGATTGCTTCTATGTATGGAAATAAAATTCATGTTTAGGCATGGATTTATAAAAAGTAATGATATTAATCTTCAATGCATATGTATATGTATTTGATGTAGATGATGAACTGAGACTGCACAAAAAGGCTATAAGTATAAATTACTTACTGAGGGTAGTACTGGATTTCAATAGTGTTGTGTTTATGTTTTATTTTAATTGGATGCGTGTGACTGATTGTTGCATACTGTTAATAATCAATCTATTAATATTGGAGTCAACGTCTCTCAAAGGTTCAGGATGGGAATAGTGCCTGAAACCGAAAACCCTAATAATTCATATTGGAGTCAACGTCTCTCAAAGTGCTAGTAGAGTGACGTGTGACGTACTCTGCTAGTGCGAAAATAAGCTAATCAAAATGTAATGTAGAGGGAACGGCCTCGAGAAAGACGCTTACCGAGTTAACGACTTCAAATGAGAGGAGTGCAATGACTATATTAAACTGTTAAACTTTGCATAGAAAACTATCACTACATCATTATGTCATATCTCTGTCCCTTAAATAACGCATAAATCATGATATTGTTGATTGACAGTTAGCTCACTTATGGAACTATGGGGTTGTGGTTATAACAACCGTCTCATAGATGTTTACGCAGGTTCTGAAGATCATGGATTGGAGTAACTGCTAGCTTAAGAGATTTAAGGCTATGTAGTTAGGATTTTAGTACTTTGTACTTGTAAATGTTTGTATTGGTTTTATGTAACATGCTAGGGATTTACTTGTATTCAGTAAACTTTTCATGTATGCTTTAGTGTCATGTGTGACACATGTTTCTTTGTAATTAGTGTAAAGAACTTTTAATGTATTTCTAGAGGAGTTCGGTTAAAGCTCTGAATGTATTGTAAGGGAATTGTCCCTGACATTTGTAAAGAAAAAAAAGATATTCGTATTTTCCGCTGCTAGATTTATCATCTCTGAATGGTTAATGACACGTAATTATCCAGATATAATTACTTACGCTTTTTTGTAAAAAGCGGGTCGTTACACAACAATTCTGGGAGGCAAGGATTAAAAGGAAAGGGTGTCTATGAAGTGACATAAATGGTAGAGTTCAAAATCAAATGGCTACCATGGAAAGAAAGTTGGATATGCTAGTCAAAGCCATGACTACACACAACATCTCGCCCATTCAACAGATTGCACAAATTAAGGTATGTGCCATATGTTCTGATTCTGACCACACCACCGAGACTTGCCCCATGTCTTCATTTACAAATCAGGAGCAAGCAAATTATATGGACCAGAATAATTACCCTCCAAAGAACAATCCATACTCCAACACTTACAATGCAGGGTGGTGTAACCACCCCAATTTTTCTTGGAGTAACACTCAGAATGTGCAAAATCCCCAAGGGCAACAAAGGAATTTCCAGCAAGGAAATAACTATCAAGCTTCACCACAAGCGGCCCAACCAAACCAGAGCCAAAGAAGAATGACCTTGAAAGTGCTCTACTCCAATTTATGATTGCACAACAATAGAGCAATGCTCAGACCAATCAAGCTATTCAAAAATTGGAGGCCACTACAAGTCAAGCTATCCAAAGATTGGAAACACAAGTAGGGTAGTTGGCCAAAGAGCTAAGCGAGAGAAAAAGGGGCGAATTCCTAGCCCAAACAATACCCATTCCAAAGGGCCACGAGCAACTCAAGGCTATGACAACTCTCAGAAGTGGGAAGACCATTGACAACAAGGTGAGGATAGAGCTTTATGAGAGAGTACTGGCATCTCCAACGGTGGCCACATCATCCAAGGTAAGAGAAAAGGAGAAGGTGAATGCACCACCTTTCCCTCAAAGGTTAGTAAAGCCAACGAAAGAAAAGCAACTTATGGACATTTTTGAAACTTTGAGAAAAGTTCAAATAAACATTCCTTTATTAGATGAAATTAAGCAAATCCTTTCTTATGCTAAATTTTTAAAGGATTGTTGCACTCATAAAAGGAAGTTTCAGGTTGCTTTAACAGAAGAGGTAAGTGTTGTCCAAAGCTGAAAGATTCAGGTAGTTTCACTATTCCTTGCAAGATTGGTGACCAACTTTTTGATCGTGCATTGCTAGATTTGGGATCAAGCATCAATCTGCTACCATACACTGTATACGAGACATTAGGTTTGGGGAGTTCCAACCAACCTCGATCACCTGACAATTGGCAGACAGAAGCATTAAAAGACTGAGAGGTATCTTGGAAGATGTCTTGGTAAAGGTAGATCAATTTATTTTAGCTGCTGATTTTATTGTGCTTGGTATTGAAAAATCCCCTATGCCATTACCTTTACCTATTATTTTGGGAAGACCCATTATGAGAACTGTAGATACAAAAATTTGTGTGAAAAAGGGTACTGTGAGCATGAAAGCTAATGGGGGAGAAAATTGAATTCAAGGTCTTTGATGCATTGAATTACCCCTAGACAACTATGATTGTGTTAATATCTGTCTAATTCAAAATGTTGTGGAGAAAGTTTTTCAGGTACATCATAGTGATCCAATGGAAGCCACTCTTTGTCATAGTTTCACAAGGCAAGACATTAAGTCAGATTGTGAGAATGTTAATGATGATATCATTGAATCCGTTCAATTCTTTGTAGCCTCTCCACCTCATCCAAGTAAGTATGCACCTCCCTTTGAATTGCTTGTGCCAACTAACACTACTCTTGTTCCATCTATTGTCTAGGCACCAATCTTAGAGCAGAAACAACTTCCAGCCCATTTGAAATATGCCTACCTGGGAGACAATCAGACATTACCAACGATAATTGCTTCAGAATTAAGTTTGGGGGAAGAGGAGAAGCTTTTAAGGGTTCTCAAAGATCATAAAACTGCACTAGGGTGAACTATTGCGACATCAAAGGTATAAGCCCTTCCAAATGCATGCACAGAATTCTCCTTGAAGATGAAGCAAGGCCAACTAGGGATGCACAAAGAAGACTTAACCTTTGCATGAAACAGGTAGTCTGAGATGAAGTTCTCAAATTGCTAAATGTTGGCATTATCTATCCCATCTCTGACAGCAAATGGGTAAGTTTGGTTCAAGTGATGCCGAAAAAGAGTGGAATTACAGTGGTGAAGAATCAAGAAGACGAGCTGGTACCTACAAGAATGACTACTGGATGGAGGGTATGTATTGACTACCAAAGGCTCAACAAGGAGACCCGAAAGGATCACTTTCCTCTATCTCTTATTGATCAGATGGTAGAAAAGTTTACTGGTCACAGCTACTATTGTTTCTTGGATGGGTACAGTGGGTAAAATCAAATTGCTATCGCTCCAGAGGATCAAGAAAAGACCACATTCACATGTCCTTTTGGTCTGTTTGCCTACTGCCATTTGCATTATGCAATGCACCTGCTACATTTCAAAGATGCATGATGAGCATTTTTTCAGCTATGGTGAAAAATTTCATTGAGGTATTTATGGATGATTTTAGTGTGTTTGGCTCTAACTTCAATGAATGTCTCCATCATCTGCAGATTGTCCTAAAAAGGTGTGAAGATTGCAATCTAATACTTAACTGGGAAAAGTGTCATTTCATGGTACAACAAGGCATTGTGCTGGGTCATGTTATTTCCAGCAAGGGTATTGAAGTGGACAAAGCCAAGATTGACATCATCTCCAAACTCCCTCCTCCTATAACGATCAAGGGTGTAAGAAGATTTTTGGGACACCGGCTTTTATAGAAAATTCATCAAGAACTTCTCCAAGATTTCTAGACCCCTCTATGTACTGTTGGCCAAAGATACAAAGTTTGTTTGGACTAATGAATGCATGCATGCTTTCAACATATTGAAAAAGTTGCTCACATCTACACCAATCATGATGGTACCTAATTGGAACCTCATGTTTGAACTTACGTACGATGCTAGCGATTTTGCCATAGGAGCTGTTTTGGGTTAGCGAGTTGATAAGGTACCTCATGCCATTTATTATGCTTCTAGGACCTTAAATGATGCTCAACTGAATTAGTCCACCACTAAAAAAGAGCTCTTAGCAGTCATCTTTGAAAATTATTGGACTTCTAATTTATCAAGTGTGTACAATAGTGTGCAACAAAATATCAAAATGCAGAAAATAAAGAGACAAATATTTTGTTGACGAAGTGGAAATTCAATTAAGAGAAAAACCACTTCAGGGCAGCCAACCTTAGGATATCCACTATTCAGAAGACAAAGCTAGTTACAAAGTAGTAGCACTCACATACCCCTATCTAGTGGTCGTAATTTGAACTCTAACATGTAACCCAACAAGAATGCCTCCCAACCAAGTCACCTACTTGAAGTGGTCTTCAATGGAATCCTTTACCTTAGGGCCAACCCCTAAGATAGACTTCAGTTTCAGCACAGCAACAGCTCTTGGCAACAGCTTGAGAGTGAGCAGATCAGCACAGTAACTCTAAAATATAAGTCTCTAAGCACTACGGAATTCACAACCGAATTCTTACAATTCTCAAGCCTAGGAGCCTCTATTTATAGGCTACAGCTTCAAATGAGCATTTGGTTTGAAATACCTAGGCGCCTTCCAGACGGTAGACATAAGGCGTCCAGACGGACAACTGTACCATTGGATTTTCAAATTTCGCTAAAATTCTTTCTTGAATTGAGCCACGTCCGGATGGTGTTGCCCTAGCGTCCGGATGGTCGCACTTTAGTTGCACGCAATTTCCATATCAAGGCTTGGTGCATCCGGACTATAACATTTGTCGTTCGGACAACTGATCTGATGCAAGCAATTTCCATATATGAAGCTTGAGCGTCCGGACCATGAAGACTAACGTCCAGACGTCTGGATTTTGAATGCATGACTTGCCTTATGAATGAGCGAGTCCGGACGAGAACACACATCGTCCGGACGGTTGCAGCTATCTTCCCATATTTGTGTTTTAGGAAAGAAATCCTATAGTTGATCGAACACTAAGTGGCTTCCGGATGTGCTATTGAGACGTTCGGACGGATGCAAGCTGGAGTAGTTCAAAGCTTCTTGACACAGAGGACGGTCTGGATGGAAAGTTCTCATCATCCAGACTGTTGATGCTTGGATAGTTGAGCATCCAGACGAAATATCACGTCGTCAGGATAGATGCAAGGGGATCCGATTTCTTGGACTTGAAATCTGTGCAGAATCTTCTTCTAGAAACATATCTCTGAAGAAGACTTCTGAAAATTGACTGAACCCCTAATTAAAAGCATCATTGTTTATGTTACTGACTGATGAGTGTCCAGGCATTTCACTAGGCCATTCGGACGATAAACTTGGGATCTGACTTTTACTGAGCTGTAGACTTTGTAGAGTCTTCTTGGAGTCTGAAAATTCCTTCTTGACACTTGTGACACTGATCTTGTCATAATAAGGCCATTTCTATATCAGAGAAATAAACTCTGAAGACTCTAAACTGATACGGCATCCCTATTAAATCAGCAACAATACATGATAGTGATTTTGTCCAACAGAATGCAGCCAACACAAAAACTAACAATCTTTGCATTAGAAAAGTTTAAGTCATATCTATTTGGATCTAAAGTCATCATTTTTACTGATCATGCTACTCTCAGATATTTATTTGCAAAGAAGGATGCAAAACCTAGGCTGATCCGATGGTTGTTACTTTTGCAAGAATTTGACCTAGAAATCAAGGATAAGAATGGTAGTGAAAATGTAGTTGCAGATCATTTGTCCCGGCTGCTTAATAACGAAGAAGTGAATGAGCTTCCCTTAGGCAAACAATTTCCAGACGAGCAGTTGTTTGCCATCAATGTCCATCCTCCTTGGTATGCCGACATTGTGAACTACTTCACTACAAAGGTGTTCCCTCCAAGTATGTCCAATCAAGAAAGGAATAAATTAATGTCAACATCTAGACACTACCATTGAGATGTGCCTTATTTATTTGAATTTTGCCCTGATCAAATCATCCAGAAATGTGTACCAAAGGAAGAGCATATCAGCATTCCACAACACTGCCATGAGTTTGCCTGTGGAGGACATTTCAAAGAAAAGAAGACGGCACTCAAGGTATTACAAGCCGGTTTCTTTTGGCCTACTTTATTTAAAATACTTTTGTATTTTTCCATACTTGCGACCGATGCCAACGGACAGGGAACATCTCTTCCCGAAATCAAATGCCCTTACGAAATATTCAAGAGGTCAAACTATTTGGTGTATGGGGTATTGATTTCATGGGCCCTTTTCCTAACTCCTTTGGATTTTTATACATTCTGGTGGGGGTAGAATATGTGTCCAAATAGGTCAAGGTTATCCCCTCAAAGACTAATGATCATCGAGTTGTTGTGAAGTTCTTGTAGGAAAATATTTTCACTTGATTTGGGACACCAAGGGCAATCATCAGTGATGGAGGCAGCCATTTTAACAATCAACCGTTTGCTTCTTTGCTGAAGAAGTATGGGATCACACATAAGGTGGGCACTTCATATCATCCCCAGGCTAGTGGCTAAGTAGAGATCAACAATAGAGAAATCAAGAGCATTTTGGAGAAGACAGTGAATTCCATCTAAAAGGTTTGATCTTTGTGATTGAATGATGCACTATGGGCTTACCGAATTGCGTACAGGACCCCTATTGGTATGTCACCATATCGGTTAGTCTTTCGGAAAGCTTGCCATTTAACTGTGGAGTTGGAGCATCACGCATATTGGGCTATAAAGAAACTCAATTTTGATATGAAGCAAGCAGGTGAAAAGTGGAAATTGTAGCTGAGTGAGCCAAAAGAATTAAGACAAGCATTTGGTTTACAAGGAAAGGACTAAGGCTTATCATGACAAGCATCTTGTTAGAAGGTATTGATCTACAATTCAAGGTTGAAACTTTTTCCTGGAAAGCTAAAATCTCGATGGTATGGTCCTTACACTATTACTAAAGTCTTTCGTCATGGAGCATTAGAGGTTCATAGCACGGAAAAAAAAAAAAAAATCATACAGTCATGGTCAATAGGCATAGAGCGAAACCTTACTTTGAGATGAACTTTGGGCCTCGGGATGAAGATTTGGCTTTACAATCTGTCTACTACTCTACCCCTAATACACTCGAGCGCAATTCAATCTAGGCTCGAGCGCATCTACCCCAATCTGTGGTATTGAGATCACACTATACCCTGCAATTACCATGTTTTTTTCAATTTCTCTTGTTTTTGTTTTTTGTCCATGTCATATTTATTGTTTTTCTTGGTTTGGTGTTAGTAGTTTGTCTTGCTGAAGACATTAAACTTAGTGCTTATGGGAGGCAACTCATCTTGTCACATTTTTTTTTTCCCTTCATAGTTTTGTTTTTCAAGAACAGTGTGCCTGCATTCAAGTTTAGGGATATGCTATGAGCCATACCTAGTCTAACTAGTCTAGTCCAACCAGCTTTCTAACCTCCCTAGTATGATCTTTCCATTCTATCTACACATTGAGGACAATGTGTAATTCAAGTTTGAGGGTATGGGACACATACACTTTTTGTTTTTTTTTTTTTAAATATATATATATATATAATAATTGAAATTTCATGTTCATGTTATTTTTAAGACTTTGGTTGATCTAAAAAATTTTGATTTGAATTTCATATATGAGCTTAGAATGTTAAATACAAGATCATTTGAAATTGATTCTAAAGTCCTACTACTTACTTTTGGCATCTAAGGATTCACTTCTTTCAATCTAAACTATGACAAGCACATTAGCATATAATTTGTGAGGTATAACATATGAACCTGATTGTGTATTTTTCAATGTCTTAGGTGAAGTTGGGTGACTTGTTGGATTGATATCTTGGCATATATATAATAATAATAAAAAATATAATAATAATAATTAAAAAAAAAAAACCATTTTTGAAGATTTCACTAAGTAACTGGACTTCTTGCCTCATTAAGCATTGAATGTTCACATCAAAAAGTGAGAAATTCGAATTGGTTAAAGTCATGACTAGTTTAGTTCTGTAGCCTTTTTGACTCGAGCATTAGCCTAACACTCATTACATAGGTCAATTCCACACCTAGTGCCCTAAAGCCATATGGTTTTGAGCATTAGCCTAACACCATTACATAGGTCAATTAGAAAGCGTAAGAGAACTAAGCATTGCACAGACTGATAAAAATAAAAAAATTAAAAAAATAAATAAATAAAGAAGAAGAAGAAGAAGAAGAAGAAGAAAAGGAATAAGGCTCTTGCTATTATGCCTTGGTTATTCAATCTAACGGAGATTCCAGTGAACTTTGAGATATTGATTCATTGCACATTGGAATTAATTTGAAGCCTTATGATTATTTTGTTAATTCACCTTACACTAAATTGAATTTGTGATACCTCAGCTTGTCGTTTGTAAGTGGTTAGACTTTGGAATTCTATTTTATTTTGAAGATGGAGTTCATCTTTCTAAACTTGCTAATGAATGAGGATCATAATTTTGGTGATACTTAACTCTTTTGGATAACATGAATTTTTGCATAATGTTTGTGGGTATCATTACTGGCAAACCCTCATGAGATTTCACTCGTCCACTATGGAGTCCTAGGGGGTTCAAAAGGCTTATTACATACGCTAAATGCAATCGTGTTTCCTGCGATAGAGGAGGCAGAGTAGTTATTGTTTTAGTTTTCCTTTTATTTTCAGTTTTTTATTGCTAAGGGACTGGCAATATGTAAGTTTAGGGGTGTGATAAGTGCTGACTATTATACATTCAAGCCCCTTAATTTACATATGTTAAGCTCTTAGTTCTGTTATAGTTTGATGTTTTGTATTGTTTTTGTGTTTTCTTGTATTTTACAGGTTTTGAAAGAAAATCCATCAAATTCTCAAATTATAACAAAGTTGGCAAACTCACTTTTGGAAAGATTCAACTCCAAATCAATTTTGAATTTAAGAAAAGAGAAGTCGGCAAAATTTGTTATTTTTGGAAAGAATCTAGAATGAGCATGTCTCTGTAATTTAATCATAACTTTTGATTCAAGTATTGGATTGTGATGAAATTGCTAGTGTTGGAAAGATAATAGAAAATAGAAAAAATATGTATGAAATAGGCTTTTCGTAATTCAGAAGTTTTCTATGCCAAAAATTACCCTGTAATAAAGGATCGTAAATCTGTACGAATTTGAAATCATTTCCTACTTGGATTGGAATTTCAGAAAAGGAAAATACTTGTACTTATTCTATTTGGACTAGGAGACCTATTTACAATTTTCCTAGGATTCCTAGGGCTTGTAGAGCTTTTCTAATCCCTATAAATAGGCTTCTAACATTTGAAGAGAAAACATAGAAGCTTTGAGGAAGAATCAAAGGCTACATCAAGAAGGAGGTTCTTTCCAGTTTTCTTTTTTTTTTCTTTTTTTTTTTTCCTTTATTATTTTTTTATGAGGATGATTTCCATCCAATTTATGTGTTACTAATGCTTTATTTAGGGCTCGATTGAAGCCCTAATTATGTCTCGTTAAGGTTTTCAATTGGCACCTTTGCAACAATTCATATATTAATGCTTAACTCGATTATTTTCTATTTTATTGAATTCTTCTCATGTTATTGCTTGATTATCATATGCATGTGATATGGATTTGTTATTTATGTTAATTTGGATGACCGAGTCCTGGGCATATATAGTAACAAAAGAACCCCATCACAGGTTATAGATTAATCAACATGAAGACAACTAGAATAGATACCATGTTCCAACCTTAGTGTGTTTACCAATTTCCATAGATTTATGCGTTCTTGAAGAACAACTTAGTAGATGCTATGCCTAACTCATGGCTTAGGGAAATTAATGGCTTTAGGAGTAGATATCATGCCATTGTGGCCAGTAAACATTAAGTATCAAGTTATAATTGTAGCATTGGCATTGTGAATCTTAATTGAGTATGATTAGTAGTGGATATCAAAGCCCTACCTTACCTCCTATTATATTTCCTCAATACTTTTGTCTCTTCTCTTATTAGATCTTATTAATATTTTTATTTCTTTTCACTCGTTTCAATTATTTAGGAAATCTTTTTAAGCATAATTTATCAATCCTCGTGGGAATGATCTCGTATTGGCCTCCTATACTATCGTTTTGATCTTGTGCACTTGAGAGTAAAACATTCAAATATTTATCTATTTGTTTAGGTAGATATTTGCACAACAAGACTCTTCCTGAAATTTTTGGGCCTCTGATACTGATCCGATGACTCGAACAACCTCGATATCACGTAGGACACGGCTAAGAACAGAGCAAGAACAGTAAAGAAGGTCACCGAAGAAAGCCCCGTGTAAACCAAGATCGTCCCCTTCAAAGGCTGAGGGATGCGGTGGTGTTGGGGTGGGAGAAGAAGAATGAAACAGGTGGAAGAATCAAGAAGAAAAAACAAGAAGGGCAAACCCATGAGAAGAAGGGCAAAATCTATTTTCTGTCGAGAAGAATCGAGAAGAAGAAACGGGTGGAAGAAGAAGAATGAAAAGGGGTGAAGAAATACCGAAAGACAAAAATAACCCTACCTGATTTACCTATAAAGAACAAACAAGAAGGGCAAACCCGTAAATCTACATTTTAAAGACAAAAATAACCCTACCTGATTTAGGTCTAATGAAGGAAAGAGAAGGGCAAAATCGTAAAACCGCACCATCAAAGAAAAAAACATTGTGCACATGTTCAAAGAAAAAATCACTGTGCTGGCCTCTTTCAAACTTTTTATAATATAAAACAAAAATTATTTATTTATAAATTATTTATATTTGTTTATATTAAACAATATTTTAATTATTATTTCACACTAATTTTCATAACTCCAATCATTCTACACAACTTTTCATACCTCCAATGATAGATATCCGTGAAAAAATAATCTCATACAACTCTCATCCAAACACAATTTCAAGTACAATTTAAATTCTACTCATCACCCAAACACCTTTTATTTGCGTCAAAATTTGCACACCAAATAATAATTGAATTATGATTTCAAAAATCAAACACTGAAACGCACCATTAATTTGCATGTGCTAAACCTTTAGCATTGTTATTTTATGATGTTTTTTGTTAGTTTTGGTGTTTTAGTGTTTTGCAGGTCATTGGGGAAAAATCGCGGTCTTTATGTAGAATTGCAAAGAAGTGGGAAAACAAGTGGAATTCTGTACTTGTTGGATCTGAAAGAATATTGCACAAATGAAGTCTTTCTTAATATGGCTCAATTCCATGATCTGTGATGGCCTTGATGAGTGCTTGATTGTCGGCACATTTCTGGCAAATGTTGTCATTTAAATGCTTCGGACTGATTATGCTAGAATCTTGTGAGCAATTTATGCTTTTGCACAATTTCGCATCACCCGCACGTATAGATTACCATCTAATGCTGACTGGATAATTTGATGTTTTGGAAGGTTGCAAGAGTCGCTCAAGGAAATATTATTACTTGCCAAATGCTTCAAATGCCGTAGAGAACTTCCCTTGTTGTGGAGTGTATTGCGGGTTGACAAAGGATTTTTTAGGAAGTATTGCCACAACATTCAAGTGATGAGAATCACCGGCTTCGTTCTATATTTGAAACAAGTGAAAGACAGTAGGTGTGCAGCGCCAGAAAAAGATAAACTCCATCTTCAAAATGAAAAGAAAATTCAAAGTCTAACTACTTACCAATGACAGGCTGAGGCATCACAAGTTCAATTTAGTGTAAAGTAAACTAGCACATAATCATGAGGCTTCAAATTATTCCGAATGTGTAATGAATCAATACCTCAAAGTTCATTGGGGTTCTCACCAGAATAAATGACCATGGCATAATTGTAAGAGCTTTATTCTCTTTTCCTTTTTCTCTTTCTTTTTTTTTATTTTTTATTTTATTTTTTTATTTAAGTTGTGCAATGCTTAGTTCTCTTAAGCTTTCTAATTGACCTATGTAATGAATGTTAGGCTAATGCTCCCAAACCAAATGGCTTTAAGGCACTAGGTATAAAAACACCCCTAAAAGCTTACTAACTCAAGTAAAAAAGGCTACAGAACTAAACTAGCCATAACTTTAACCAATCCAAACTTTTCACCTTTCGACGTCAACATTCAGTGCTTAATGAGAAGTCTAGTTACTCAGTGAAAAATTTAAAAATGATATATATATTGAAAAATTGAAATGACTTCTAAAAGTAAAGTGTGTGCATAAGTGTCAACAAAAATTAAAGCACAGCGGAAAGTAAATGACACAGATATTTTTTTTGACGAAGTGGAAACTCAGTAAAGAGAAAAACCACTCCGGGGCAGCCAAATCCAGGAATTCCACTATTCAGAAGACAAAGCTAGATACAAGACAGTAACACTCTCATGTACCGATGCAGTGGTCGTACCTTGATCTCTGACGTGCAACCTAACACGAATGCTTCCCAACCAGGTTCACCTACCTGAAGGGGTCTTCAATGGAACTCCTTACCTTAGAGCCGACCTCTAAGATAGACTTCGGTTTGCAGTACAGCACACTTGAAAAACGGCTTCAGAGGAGATATAACGTCTCTGAGCTCTAATGGAATTCACACCGAATTCTTCCAGCTCTAAGTGCCCAAGGACCTCTATTTATAAGCTGGGGGTTAGAATGGGCGTCAGGCAAAATTTGCATGGGAGCCGTCCGGACGGTGGACCATGGCCGTCCGGACGGACAACTGTATGACAGGATTTTTCTGAAATTTTCACAGAGAAATCTTTCCTGTATAAGAACATCATCGGGACGGGATGGCTCGATCGTTCGGACGGACGCATGTCCGCTGCAAGTAATTTCCATAACAGGCTTCGCGCGTCCAGACCATGGGGCATGAGTGTCCAGACGGCTAAACTTTAACACGTAATTTCCATATCTGATGGGCGTGCGTCCGGACCATGAGAGGGAGAAGTCCGAACGGTTGAAGTCGAATCGGCAGTTACCATATCCGATGCACCAACGTCCGGACCATAGCTCTCAGATGTCCGAACGGTTCATTTTGAACTGCGATTCTTGCCTTACGGAGATACGTGTCCGGACGGGATACCACATCGTCCGGACGGTTGATTGATCTTCCCTTTCTTGAAACTTGGAAAGAATCGGTGAACAGTTCAAGAACTGATAGGCCTCCGGACGTACTGCTGAAACGTCTGGACGGAGCAAGCTGGTACAGAAGCTTCTCGATACGATGTAGGTGTCCGGATGGAAGAAGCACGTCGTCTGGACGGATGGAACAGTAGACAGATGGGCGTCCAGAAGGCTGACAGGGAACTTTGAAATTCTTTTGACTTCACTCTGAAAAGTGGAATCCTTGTTTGCCGCATCATTACACATAAGTGATTTTGTCCAAACACAGAATAAGGCCAAAAGACTAACAAACTCCCCCTTTGGCCACTCTAGGACAAAAATCACTTAACCGGTTTGGAAATACATTCCCGGTCCAAAATAAAAATTACTCCCCCTTTTTGTCACAAAGGGACAAAGGCTAAACAGAGTAATAAAACAACCATCTGAATAAAAATTACTCCCCCTAACGGTCTCAGAAGGACCTGGGAAATAGAGTAATATAAATCCAAGAGTTATAATAAACAACAAATTGTCTCAAAATAACAAAACAATAAAAAGACAACAAAGAAACACGAGGGAATCAAACATCCTCTGCCATAGGTGTAGCTCTGGGAATCCGACGTGCAACCTTTGGTGCAGCAGCCTCATCATCACTGCTATCTGGATGATGGACTTGGAGGCACTCCTGAAGGTCCAGATGGGTCTGCTCCACCCTCTTGCCAATGGACCGCATTTCCAGCTGCATGGAGGATACGGACTGCTGCAAGGTGGACATCGACACCTGAATATTGCTCATTCCCCCCTGGAGAGTAGCAAGGGCCTCCATAATCTGAGAAAAAATTACCTCCGGCTCAGATGGCGGGACAGTGTGAGAGGATGAAGCTACGTCCGGAAAAGCAACATGCATCGTAGCAGGTATATCCTCATCAGAATCCTCTCTCCGCAGTTGCGCATTTGACTTCAACAAAGTCTGTTTGCTGAGGGGATGTTTCATCTTCATCCTAGGCTCTCCATCTACATTGATACCGGGCTGTAGGATGATTTGAGTAATGAGGCAACCAAAAGGAAGACCGACAGTGCCCTCATCACGAGCCTCGAGCATGACTCTCAGAATATGCTTGCAGAGACAGAAAGGAAGGCGAAAGTGAACAGCATAAACAAACTGGGCCTTCTTCAATATCAGATTATTGCGCCTAGTAACTGACCACAGATTGTGCAGAATAATTTTGGCCAACATAAGATGAGCTAGACCTAGAGCACCAATCTTGATGGAGGTCTGATGCTCCTCGCCTTATGGAGCAGCATGGAAAAACTCTCAGAGCTCATCCATAGAGGGAGGAAGCACCACCTTGTTGAATGGACTGGCAGGTAGATCGAGAACAGGTACCCCGATAAACTGGCTGATGATCTGGGGATCAACAGTGATTATGTGTCCGTCAACAATGGACTGCAGTACCGTCCCACTCTTATCATCCTGAGCAACCTCCAAGTTTGCATAAAAGAGTTGGACCAGCCTGGCGAGGACGATGCAGGCACAGGTATAGAGGTAGGTCCACTGATAATGCTGGATGGTCTCATGGATACTGTTCAGCGGAGGCACCATGATATCTACACGGACCACATTCCGTTCAGCAATGACAGTCCGGTCCATAATCTTCGCTTGTATTTCATTTTGCTCTGCTTCTGTTCTCTGACGGACCCGGCGCTGGGAATTGATGGCAGACATGATTCTGCAAAAAGAAAAACCAACAAGAATATTCCAAAAAAAATAATCCCCCAAAAAAATCTTGTTAGGTTAGCAAAAATTTTGGCAGAATAACAGCAGTAAGAGGACTATTATAAAATTTAGACAAAAATTATCACAGTCCTACAAATAACCCCAACATGATATAAGCATCTCAAACTCTCAATAACACTCCTAATCAAATATTGAAATTCTAACAATATAAGAACTGAAAAGAATAGGACAAGAAAAATACCTAAAGTGCGATTGAGAATGCAAAGAGACACACAACGATGATATTACTCCAAAAACACCAAAGAAAATTACTCACAAAAAGCCAAAAGGTGGATTTGGTGGGGTATGAGGGAGAGAATGACCGATTATGGGCAATTTATAGCCTCTGTGGGTGACCTGTCTGGACGGAGTTTTCAAGATGTCCGGACTCGTGGGCCTCGGGAACGTGCGTAACGGTCATGCTCGTCCGGACGAAATAAATTACCCGTCCGAACAATGGTGACAGCGCACGTGAGTCCGGACGTACAACAATACCTGTCTGGACTTCCAGAGAATACCGTTCGGACTAACATGCTACACCCGTCCGGACTCCAAGGAATACCGTCCAGACGCTCCACACTAAAACACCAGAAAAACTGAGAAAAATTTACAAAGATCAAATTTTCTCAACTCAGTGTCAGAATACGCATACATAATCAACTGATAACACAATTAGAACGCATCTCAAAAATAAATAGAGATATAAAAGGAAGTTGAGATTTCAATTGGCACAAATAATTTTTCCTGTTCATATAAAAATTAAATAGGCAACTCAACTCAAGCAATGCGTGTGTGTGTGGAGACTCTTTTCCCACCAGGTTAGACTTTCCAAAACATGACAAATAGCAACTAGATTTTCTAGACATGAGAGAAAATCAAAGACAGATTAGCCAAAAGTCAAACCTTATAACTTGCTAGGGCCTAGACACCTTCATCTGATACACTCCCCCTAAGTTACAGCACATATTATGATTTACTTGTACCATATAGGACAAGATAAAATTTTACTTGCTCATAGAGGGCAAGGTAATTTTAAGCACATAAGCAGTGATTAAACAGATTTAAAGCACAAAACTTTTTAAGAATTACTGCTCGAAACTTATGGTACTGTAAACTGTAGGGAGTGCCAGAGTTTATAGAAGCTAGGTTTAACTAGCCTGTGGTAAATTTGGCCATCTTATCAAGGACTTCTTCTCTTATCCAAAATTTCCAAAAGCAAAGAGTCAGAGAAGGAAAGATGTACCTTTAGGGGAGTCCGGGATAGTGCACTTTTTCATCGCATGAGGAAAGAAGCTATCCTACTTTTGTATAAACAGGAAAAACACTTAGCCAATATAGTCAAAATTCTCAATTATATCTAAGCATATTGAATCAATGCAAACCGAATTGAGATATCAGGCAAGAATGCATGCAATATCTAATAAGCCAAAGAAAAAAAAAAACCTGCAAATTCTCCCCAAATTTTTTTTTTTTTAATTTTTTTATTTTTTTTATTAAAAAACAAAAACAACAAGCAATATGGAAAAGACATTATATGCTAAGGCACGATCAAACCTGTGTACGCTCAATGATGCCATTACAGAAAAACAGTCGCTCGACCTGCTTTTTCTGTCTTCCCCAAAAATAACTGCAAAGTTTTCTCAAGAAAACACAAGGGGGCAAACATAACTTGTTCCTAGATTGCATATAATATAACAAATACAATGAACAATCAAACCTAATGCCATAGGATTAGGAACAGAATCCTAGGCATGAACACCCGAACCTGCTAGGTGCGTCGGTTCCCCCTTCTGGGGTAACTGTCCTTCTCAGCCCAAGTCTACCTTCCAGTAGGTGGTTGATGACAAGACTGCATCATCCACTCCATCATGTTTTGCATCCAAACAGGAGGCTCACCGGAGTATTGCTCTTGAGGCCTTCTCAATTGCCTAGGTTTGCTCTTGTAAGTGCCACTCTGATTGGCTGGTACAAACCGCTGTTGAGGCCGCTGTAATACCCGAGAAAGACACCCCACTTAAGTTATTAAAATATGTGCATAAATATAAGATTTAAGAATTGCTCTTAGTCTAATAGAATTATGTAGTTATGCATGTAGAAAGTTGGATCAGTAAAGTGAAGTCGATCGAGCGACTTTCTGGTCGATCGAACGATTATAGGTCGATGTCTATCGATCGACTAAGTTTCGATCGAGCGATTTTATCCAGTGCGACGTAGCTTACGGGTAAACAGCAGAAAAGTGATTTTTACCTTTGATTTTGATCCCATTGCTTATGGACGGTTCCAGATGATTGAAACTTATTTAGTTAGCCTATGTTAGCTTAGTTTGGTTGAAATTGAACTAGATATGGTGGTACAATTTAATCATGACTCAAGATATGGAAGAAAAATCTAATCTTGGATATTAGATGATCTTGCATGGATATTTCTCTCTCTTGCTGCCAAAGATCCGACCCTTGGAAGGATTTGTGCTGGATTGATCTCAGCCCTTCGTGGTTATTATATATAGCTTGCATGGGATACCAAAAATCAGCCTAAACTCTCCCCATGCCACTCACGTAAGCTCCCCTCCCCTTCACTGTTTTGGTACTGAATCTCCCATGGAAAAATCTCTCTCATTCTTCTGTGGAAGCCAGCACCTATAGCCAGACATAAAGCCTTAAATCTCCTCTTGTTTCTCAACAAAACACCAATAATCAACATCAGAAACCTCTCTCAAATTCCAGCTCGAAAGCCAGCAGCTTCCAACTCATTTCAAGCACTTTGCTTTGGAGTTAGACCTCCTTCTTCCATCCAATCTGTTGGGTGCGAATCTTGGTAAGTGAATCTTCCTTTCTACTCTCTAAAATTCAGTATGTGTTCCCAAGAATCATGGGTAATTTCTCCTCTTGAAAGAATTACACTCATGAAGCTTTAAACAAGCAAGATAGTAGCTTTGCTTTAATACTTTTGGGTGGAAGTGAGCAGTTGAAATATGGGTGTATTGATTTATGAAAAGGAATATGTGTGTGTGTGTTTGTGTGTTGTGTGCTGGAATTCCCTGCACAAATCAGAATATTAAAGTATGAACTAGTAAGTAAGTGTAAATGGTATATGGCTAAGGCATGTGTGTGTGGAAAGTATTATTTTGGCTACATAAGGGTATGAATGAGAGTTATATATATATATATATATATCAACATACTAGTGGAGTTAATGGCTAGTAAAAAGGGATGTCTTAGTTTCATTATTCAATAACCTAAGATGGCATTCAATATCTTGATTAAGAGAACCAAAAACGGAAGTATTAGGACAACGGTTAAAATGATACTTTAAGGATAAATATAGTGAACATATTTGTAGCATCATTTCACTAATTTAGTATTACCATATGATTGAAATTATGCAGTTATAAAGAAAAACTTTTGGAGCAGAAACTAGTAAGTATATCTATACTTACTGAGGACGAAGCTGGTTGACTTTCCTATAATATTATGTTTACTGTTTTATTTACTTGTTTGCGCATGTGATTTTGCATATTTTATTATTTTAATAACCTGTCTAATAACAAGCTGTTGGATCAAGATCCACGGTGGGTATGCGAGACTTCACATGAGTTCCAAGGTTCTCAGTGAATGAGGAGATACCTGAAAAGAATAATAAATACAAAAACTGGTGTACCAAGGTCACCAGGGAAACCAAGGTTTCCAGGAGGCAAGGCTCCCAAAGATTATAATTAAAAGTTAAGTGAGGAAACCAAGGTTTCAAATAACACGCTAAACGTGCCAAGGCCAACAAAGTAGTGGAAAAAGGGGAATTACCTAAAACTATACCCTTAAAACTATCATTGCTTTATGATTACATTTATGTTCATTTTATGTCTATGACTCGCGATCATGGATTATATTCTGTATATACATGTGATTATATGGCCATTGCATTATGTTGCATTAACTAAATAAATCAGCACTCATATTATTATTGGAAACAGCGGACTTACTTTAGTGTTTATGTTGTTTTCTTCTCTTTGTATGGTACTTGTAATGGTTCAGGCTATGAAGAAGAAGAGGATTATCAGGACTATCCCGACACATAGATGGTTCCTGGTTCAGTTTTGTAAGGCTGGATAGCCTATATTTTGGG
The DNA here is from genome assembly GCF_958979055.1 of Alnus glutinosa. Lineage (NCBI taxonomy): Eukaryota > Viridiplantae > Streptophyta > Magnoliopsida > Fagales > Betulaceae > Alnus > Alnus glutinosa. The sequence goes on from NC_084897.1 coordinate 10,388,514, forward strand.
ACTACCCTGTTATAGTCCATTACCTTAACTTAAGACAATATTTATAATTCTCCGGTTATATATAGAGATATTTGGCTTGTATAATTATTTAGCCCTGTGTGGCATGACTGGTATTACTGTCTGTATAATTATACTGACTGACTCATTATATATATTTGAGGTATTTCAGTAGTAGCTCTTAAGTGTCAACCTATTCCCAGTTTATATTACATTCATTCCGTTGCCAATAATTACCTCTGATAAGTCAGTAATGTCTTGTGGAAATTCAAGAATTTTCACTGACGCTTTTTGTAAAAGCGGGGCGTTACAGCCGCTAACGCTGAGGAGCATGAAACCAAGGGGCTTGGAACTGATGTCTTGGTGCTTGTCCCCATGGTGCTTGATAGGATGCCTGATGCCAAGGGGTCTGATGCTGAGCTACAGGTACAGTGCCATACTGAGCTTGTCTAGGCACTTCTTTCTTGGTTTTGGCCTTTTGTGCTTTCAAGAGGAGGAATTTAGACCGTATATGCCCACTGAGACTGCAGTGATGGCAAATAGGAGGTCTTCTGATGGAATGAGGCTGCTGAGTGCCTGGAACATCATCATTGACCTTTTTCTTCTGTTTATCTTTAATAACTGGAGGGAGCTCTGGGACTGTAGGGGGCACAAACACAATCTTTAAGGAAGAAGGAATATCAGAAGAGGAAGCTACATACCCGAGACTAGTCTTGTCATGTGGGCTCTTCTGGATGGATAGCATATGAGTCAACTTCTCATCAGTGACTCTCTCTAGCTGGAGCTGTGTCTCAAGTAGCTTTTCCTCGAGCTCCTGTATCTTGAGCAGCAGTGAGCTCTTCTCAGTATGCAGACTGTTCAAATCATTAACTTGCTGCTTTCGGCCTTCCCTCATCTTCTCAAACTCTTTGTAGAGAGTTTCGTATGCTTCCTTGAGCTCTACCTCATTCTCACTATGCTCTGAATAATATGAGTCTTCTTCTTCAATATAAGGGGCCACAAAAGCCAGAAATTTGTCAAACTCTGGAGCATCTTCTTTGGACTCATCACTGAGAATTGTAAGCCTTCCCCTTGCCATTCTTGAGATTCCCGCAATCGGCCCGGATATGCCTATAGCCTAAGCATTCAAAACATCGGGGTCCTCTAGGATCTTTCTCATCCTCTGGTTCAGCTTCTCTGAGAGCTTTCTTGGCTTTTTCAGAAAACTTTTTCTTGAACCGATCATCTTTCATTAGTCTTCTGAAATTTTTGGCATGCATTGCCACAGCCTTTTCTTCATCCTCAGATTCTTCTTCAGATGAGGCTTCTACCTTCTTCTTGGAAGCCTTAAGAGCAATGGTCTTTAATTTCTTGACCAGGGGAAGAGACAGCTCGTATGTTTGAAGAGATCCAACCAACTCTTCAATCTTCATTTCTTCAAGATCCTTGCTTTCTTCAATAGTCGTTACCTTAATCCTGAAACACTCGGGCAAAGATCTGAGAATTTTTCGGATGAGTTTTACATCCGAGATAGGTTTCCCAAGACTCACCATGGAGTTCCTCAGGTCACTTATTTTGGAGTAAAACTCTCCAAATGTCTCTTCCTCTAACATCTTAATTTCTTCAAATTTTGAAATCAACATCTGAAGTTTGGCAGATTTTACAAGTTTTGTGCCTTCATATGTTGTTTCCAAAATTTGCCATGCTGCTTTGGCTGATTCGCAATTTGAAATTTTGGCGAATTCAAATGGAGAAAGTGCTTGGCATAGAGCATGGAGGGCTTTGTCATTTGAAAGACGAGCGTTCTTTTGAGGGACTAGTTCAGGTGTTGTATTCTCTGGTTTAGTCCAACCAGTCTCAACAATACCCCAACAGTAAATAAATTTCAAAAAGAAACGCATACGTGCCTTCCAATAGCCATAGTTCGAGCCATCAAAGGCAGGAACAGAATTAAGAGTTTGAGACATAATAAAGATAGAAGTCAAATATAAAAACACTCAAGAAATTAATCTTCTCAGAGTGTAACAAGCTCTGACACCAATTGAAAAATTGAAATGACTTCTAAAAGTAAAGTGTGTGCATAAGTGTCAACAAAAATTAAAGCACAGAGAAACGTAAATGACGCAAATATTTTTATTGACGAAGTGGAAACTCAGTTAAGAGAAAAACCACTTTGGGGCAGCCAAACCCAGGAATTCCACTATTTAGAAGACAAAGCTAGATACAAGACAGTAACACTCACATGTACCGATGCAGTGGTCGTACCTTGATCTCTGACGTGTAACCCAACACGAACGATTCCCAACCAGGTTCACCTACCTAAAGGGGTCTTCAATGGAACTCCTTACCTTAGAGCCGACCTCTAAGATAGACTTCGGTTTGTAGCACAGCACACTTGAAAAACGGCTTCAGAGGAGATATCACGTCTCTGAGCTCTAATGGAATTCACACCAAATTCTTCAAGCTCTAAGTGTCCAAGGAGCCCTATTTATAGGCTGGGGATCAGAATGGGCGTCAGGTAAAATTTGCCTGGGAACCGTCCAGACGGTGGACCATGGCCGTCCGGACGAACAATTGTGTGACAGGATTTTTCTGAAATTTTCGCAGAGAAATCTTTCTTGTATAAGAACATCGTCCGGACGGGATGGGTCGATCGTCCGGACGGACGTACGTCCGCTGCAAGTAATTTCTATAACAGGCTTTGCGCGTCCGGACCATGGGGCATGAGTGTCCGGACGGCTAAACATCAACACGCAATTTCCATATCTGATGCGCGTGTGTCCGGACCATGAGAGGGAGAAGTCCAGATGGTTGAAGTCAAATCGGCAGTTACCATATATGATGCACCAGCGTCCAGACCACAGCTGTCAGATGTCCAGACGGTTCATTTTGAACAGCGATTTTTGCCTTACGGAGATATGCGTCCGGACGGGATACCACATCGTTCGGACGGTTGATTGATCTTCCCTTTCTTGAAACTTGGAAAGAATCAGTGAACCGTTCGAGAACTGATAGGCCTCCGGACGTGCTGCTGAAACGTCCGGACGGAGCAAGCTGGCACAGAAGCTTCTCGATACGATGTAGGTGTCCGGACGGAAGAAGCACGTCGTCCGGACGGATGGAATAGTAGATAGATGGGCGTCCAGACGGGATGACACATCGTCTGGACGGCTGACAGGGAACTTTGAAATTCTTCTGACTTCACTTTGAAAAGTGGAATCCCTGTTTGCCGCATCATTACACATAAGTGATTTTGTCCAAACACAGAATAAGGCCAAAATACACACACACACACACACACATATATATATATATATGAATATGCCAAGATATCCATCCAATAAGTCACCTAGCTTCACCCAAGACATAGAAACAAACACAATCAAGTTCACATGTCATACCTCACAAAACTATGTGCTAATGTGCTCGTGAAATTTTAAATTGAAACAAAAGAATCCTTAGATGCCAAAGGTAAGTAACAGGACTTTAGAATACTTTAAAAATAATCATGTGTTTAACATTCTAAGCTCACTAATGAAAGTCAAATCACAATTTTTAGATCAACCAAAATCTTAAAAATACTATGAACATGCAATGTTAAAAATATTGGACAAAGTGTGTGTGTGTTTCCTATAACCTAAGACTAGAATTACACATTGCCCTCAATGTATAGATTAAATGGAAGATCATACCAGGGAGATAGGAAATCTGAATGGGGAGGCATGGCTCATACGTACAATACCCCCAAACTTGAATGTAAGAACACTTGTCCCTGAATAACCAATTACTAAACAAAACAAATGAAAAACTAAATATATGAAAACAAACTAAAAACAACCAATAGAAAACGAAACAAAAACAGAAAAAAAAAATAAAAATAAAAAATAAATGTTTCAAAGTTACAGCCACGCAAGACATGAAGTGGCCTCAGTACCACTGTCCTAGAAGATGTTTCTCGTGCACAGTGTCCAGTGACTCGAGGGCCAATTTGTGTAGTAGCTGAACCTGAAATGAAAACAAAGAAGAAAACATACAAAACAAAATTGAAATATGCATGCAGTAGCATCAGTACTACGGCATGTAGTGTTCAAACAAAACACAAATAATAATAATAATAATAATGATAATAAAAACACAAAATAAAGTAAAGAGCAAAATAATTATTTATTTATTTTCATTTTTTTAGATGAACATAAAAACAAATAACTAAAATAAAAGGAAAAAATTTAAAAACATAATTTAACACAATCCCCAGCTACGGCGTCAAAAACTTGTTGTGCAAATATCTACCTAAATAAATTGGCAAATACTTATACGTTTTACTCACAAGTGCACAAGATCAAAACAATAGTATTGTCGGCAAATAGTAGATCATTCCCACAAGGATTAGTAAATTATGCATTAAAAGATTTTCCTAAATAACTGAGATAAGTGAGAAGAACTAAAAATATTAATGAGATATAATAAGAGAAAAATATTGATGAAATATAATAAGAAGTAAGGTAGGGCTTCGATATCCACCGTTAACCATACTCAATTAAGATTCACAATGCCAATGCTACAAGTCATAACTTGATTAATAATGTTTGTTAACCTAAGGGCATGACATCTATTCTAATTATTTTATTTCTTAAAAGGATTATGTGATACCCGGAAAATACTACACATAGGATAGTCAGGAATAAATATTAATATTTACATATGAGTACATAGGTATGAGACCTAATTACCTTAATTATAGATTAATTAGATATATATATATATATATATATATATATATATATATATATATATATATATATATATATATATATATATATATATATATATATATATATATATATATATATATATATATATATATATCAAATGAATAATAAACATTTCAACCAAAGTCGACCGAGCGGATTTAAGGTCGATCGAGCGACTTTGGGAGCGAAGTTGATCGATCGAATATTAAATCGATCGAGTGACATAATATATGCGGGTAAATGGGATCGATTGAGCGATTATGGGTCGAAGTCGATCGAGCGACTTAATTGTCTAGTTTTTTGCAGTTTACGTGTAAGCAGCAAAAGACGATTTTCAACCTTTGATCCTTGAACCAACCTCATGCTTTAGGTTATACAGATGATCATAGCCTCATCTAGTTAGTCTGGATAGCCCAATTTAGTTCAATACCAACTAGATTTTTATTGATATCAAGTAATTATTACCCTAAGATATGAAAATCCTATTCTAGAAGATATGGGAGATTTGGTTACTATTTTCTCTAGTTGAGGTGTCTTAAATCCGGCCATTGAAACCCCCAGCTGTTGGCTTGATCTCAGCCATTCAAGATTATTATATATAGCATGCATGGGTCATCAAAATCATCACTAAATCTGAGCAAGCTCTCTCTCCATATCTCTCACGTATGCCTCCCCTTCCCTCACTGTTTTAGTTCAGAAACTTTAATACGAAAAAGCTCTCTTATTTTCCTATGAAACCAGCACTTAGAGATCATAAATGAAGCCTCAAACCACCTCTCATTTCTCAACAAAACACTAGAAAACAACATCTAAAATCCTCCCCTGTTTTGAACCAAAAACCAGCAACCTTCAAACTAAGTTTTGAAGTGTTCTACCTCAGACCAGCTCTTTCTTTCTTCACTGGACCTTTTGTACGAATTTCAATAGGTAAATCTTCATTTTTGCCTTTATGAAATTCAGCACTTATTCCTTTGAAATCATGGTTTGTTTCTCTTTTTCTAATGAGAAGGATTCAATCATGAAGATATACACATATATATATATATATATATGATAATAATCTTGTTTTAATATTTTTGAACAAAGGAGCTCTCTCAACCTGTTACTGGAGCTGCCACCTGGTAATGGATGTGTTTAATAAAGATTAATAATGTTTAATGACTAAGTTAAAATCAGTCTTTGTCCTAAAAGTGAAGAATAAATGTGTTTTGGAGCAAAGGAGAGTGTGTGCGTTGTTGGTTGTGTGTGAAATGTGTGCTAGAATTTCCTACATAAAGTAGGTGTATTTTGAGTGTAAATCAAGTGAGTGTGAGCCTAAATGAAGTGTGTGTATGTGTGCATGACATGGAAGAAAAGAAAGAAGTGAATATATGTGTGTGTTGAATGTGTTGAGATTTTAATATGTGATATACATATATATGGTAAGGACGTGTGTATGTGTGTGTGAGTGACTTTGTAGAAATATGTGTCAAACGAGTCTATGTGTAGACTTGTGTGTTGAATAAAAAGGTGCAAGATTATGTGCGTGCTTAATTAGGTGATACTAGTATTCTTGTTATAAATTTAAATGTCCACTATGTGCTACAAATATATATGTCTAAGCAAGTGTTTTCTTTAAGGAAATATATTTTTGGGAAGAGAGAATAATTCTAGTTGCGATAATATTATGTTAATATGGATATTTGGTGTAAAATAAAACTAAATAAAATGAGTAAGGTCATATTTTTTTTAAATATGTAGCCGTTATAATGGAAGAATAACCTCTAATAAATAGGTGAAGAACTAGTAATGAACATTCTCATAATGCCTTTTCACTAACTTAGTATTATTACATGATTTCAATTATGCAGTTCCTAAGAAAAACCTTTGGAGCAGAATTAGTAAGTATCTCTATACTTACTTGTTTGCGCATGTGACTTTGCATGCTTTATTATTTTTAATAATCTGGTTAATAACAAGCTGTGGATCTAGATCCACAGTGGTACATGACGATTCACTGGTTGCCTAGGTGCAGTGAATGTAGAAGTACCGAAAAGAGAATAATAAATACAAAAAATGGTGTACTTAGGTCACCAAAGAAGACCCAGGTTTCCAGGAGCCTAGGCTCCCAAAAAATATAATTAAAAGTTAAAGTGAGGAAGCCCAGGCTTCAAATAACACGATAACCGTGCCTAGGCCAACAGAGGAGTGGAAAAAAGAAAATACCTAAAACTCTGCATTTAAAACTGTCATATTATTGCTTTATGGTTATGTTTATATTCAATCTATGTCTATGACTCGCGACCATAGATTATATATGGCGTATACATGTAATTATAAAGCCATATTGCATAATGTTGCATTTATTAGATAAATCGGCATTCATATTATTATGGGAAACAGCGGACTCACTTTAGTACTTTGTGCTATTGCTTCCTCTCTGTATTGTGTGATAATTTAGGTTATGAAGAAAAAGAAGAATATCAGGACTATCCAAACCCTTAGATGGATCCTAATACTAGTATTCAAGGCTAGACTGCCTCCTTTTTTGGAACTACTATGTTGTAGTTCATTAACCTAGTTCAGAGACAATATTTATATTTTTGTTGTTATGTAATTATTAAGCTTTAGTATTTTGACTTGTATAATTATATGAGCCCTGTGAGGCGTGACTACTTTCTTTTGTATGACTATGATGACTTACTTTATATATATATATATATATATATATATATATATATATCTTGAGATATTTCAGTAGCTCTGAAGTGTTATTAAATTCGCAAGTCTGTATTATATTTATAGATTCCGTTGACAATATTTAACTCTGATGAGGTAGTAATGTCATGTAAAAATTCGAAAATTTTCACCTACTCTTTTTATAAAAGTGGGGTGTTACAGATTAGACTTGACATCTACTCTAATGTCTTTAAGAAAGCATAAAACTGTGGAGATCAACAAACACATGGAGTCTAGAGCATGGCATCTACTTCCGGTTTTCCATGTTGATTAATCCAAGAACCTATGATAGGATTCTTTTATTACCCTATTATGCCCAGGACTTGGCCATCCAAATTGACATAAATAAAAAGTCCATACCACATGCATATGATGATCAAGCATAAGCATATGAATAATTTCAAGAAAACAGGAAATAATCAAGTTAAGCATTTGTATATGAATTGTAACAAAGGCGCCAACTGAAAACCTTAAAGAGACATGATGTAACACCCCGCCTTTTGCAAAAAGGCATAAGTGAAAATTTCTCAACTTCCACGTAACGTTACATCATCGACTGAGATGACATTCTCATCGGAGAAGCCGCCCCCATTTCTGAGACCTTCCCCGATGAGCAGTTGATGCATATTGCTCATGCTCACTCACAATGATTTGCTGACATAGTGAACTATCTTGTCACCGGTCAAATGCCTGTGCATTGGGGACGGCAAGATAAGTCCAAATTTATGTCCATGGTGAAGAATTTTTTCTGGGACGATCCTTACTTGTTCAAATATTGTCCCGATCAGATCATTAGGTGATGCATTCCCGAGCCTGACCAATCCAGTGTCATCTCCTTCTGTCATGATCATGCCTGTGGAGGCCACTTCAATGCGAAGAAGACCGCTGCAAAGATTTTGCAGTGCGGATTTTACTGGCCTACCATCTTTCAAGACGCTCACACTTATTGTGTTTCATGAGAGCGCTGTCAGAAGCTAGGGAGTATTTCACGTCGAAATATGATGCCCCTCAACCCGATTCTTATTGTTGAGATTTTTGATGTATAGGGCATTGATTTCATGCGACCTTTCCCAAACTCCTTCGGCTATTTGTACATTTTGGTTGCTGTGGACTACATGTCCAAATGGGTAGAGGCAGTTGCCTGCAAGACCAACGACCACAGAGTTGTGGTCCAGTTTTTAAAAGACACTATATTTGCTCGTTTTGGTACTTCTCGAGCAATTATTAGTGATGGTGGAAAGCACTTCTACAACCGGGTCTTCGAGCAGCTGATGGAGAAATATTGCATCACGCACAAGGTTACCACTCCCTATCACCCTCAGACGAGTGGACAAGTGGAGGTTTCAAACAGAGAGATCAAGAAGATTTTAGAGAAGACGGTGAACCCGTCAAGGAAAGATTGGTCTCTCCGGTTGAGCGATGCATTAAGGGCATACCGGACAGCGTTCAAGACACCGATTGGCATGTCACCTTACCGTATCGTGTACGGGAAAGCATGCCATCTGCCTGTGGAGTTGGAGCACAGAGCCTATTGGGCCATTAAGCAGCTGAATTTCGATCTCACAAAGGCTAGCTCACAGAGGAAGCTCCAACTCAATGAATTGGAAGAGCTGCGGAACGATGCCTATGACTGTGCTAGGATGTACAAAGCACGGATGAAGAAGGCTCACGACCAGAACATATTGAGACGATCTTTTGAGCCTGGTCAGAAAGTCCTTCTTTACAATTCACGTCTGCATCTGTTCCCAGGGAAGCTCCGATCTCGATGGAGAGGCCCTTTCATAGTTTGATCAGTATTTTCTTATGGGGCCATTGAGATTGACGATCCAAAAAATGGCAGCACGTTCAAGGTGAACGGGCAACGACTGAAGCCATTTTTGGAATTACAAAGCTCGGAGATTGAGACGGCCCTTTTAGAGGACCCGAGTTACTCGGAGTGATTGTCGTCAGGATGGAAAGTCTGGCTGAAGACTGAAAACTTAGCGCTTGTGGGAGGCAACCCTCATCATTTTTTTTCCTATCATTTGATTTTCTTTCTTTAGTTGTGATTTTCAGGACAGTGTCTGACGTTCAAGTTTGGGGGAGCGCTTCTCTTGCAGTGTGCCCAACTTGCATCACCACTTCGGTATTGTATCTCTAGCCACATTGGGGACAACGTGTCCTTCTAGTTTGGGGGTTGGGTAGACATTTCTGTCTGTTTTCTTTGATTCTTGCTTTGTTGCCTTGTTAATACTCATCCAAAAAAAAATGCCTTATTGTTAGTTGAGCATGGCTACATCTTACAATGGTTTGCACCTCATTGGTTTGTTTAACATGTTGAATTTTGCATATCATTAAAATCTGAGATCTTTTGACTCATCTTTGGATTAGAGAGACTTGACATGTTTAATTTATTTAGCACAAGCACATTAGCATTGTTTCTGTGGGGTATGAGATTTGAATTAAAATTTATATGTCTTGAGATTTGTAGGATGACTTGTTGATGAAACCTTGGCTTATTGTTATAAAAAAAAAAAATGCTTAGAAAAAAATCACCAATTTGACTTCTCATTGAGTAACTGGGCCCATTGCCTCATTAAGCATTGGGTGTACGCGTAAAAAGATGAGAATTTCAGTTTGGATGATTGTTTGGCTAGTTTAACTTCGTAGCCTTTTTGACTTGAGTAATTAAGCCCTTAGGGATGTTTTTACATCTAATGCCCTAAAACCATCTGGTTTGGGAGTCACTGGCCCAACACTCGTTACATAGGTCAATTAGAAAGCTTAAAGGAGTCAAACATTGCACAGCCGACACAAAATAATAATAAATGATAATAAATATAAGATAAGCTTTGGTTATTTGACGGAAGTCCTGCGAATTTTTGGATATATGTGCTTTGAGGAAAATCGAAACCCCATGACTCTATGTTATTCACACCTTACACTTTTGAACATGTGTTGTCTCAATTTTCCATCTATGAGTTGATCGATTTTTTATAACATGATAATGTGATATTCATTTTGTTAAACATGCTCATGATGTGTGAACCATGTGTTTGAATGATGATTTTCGCTCAATTGATAATACGGCATTTCAATGTTTGTGGGTACCATTTCTGGCAAACCCTCACGAGACTTCACTCGTCCACTAGGGAGTCCTAGGGGTTTAAAAGACTTGTTGCATATGCTAAATGCAATCGTTTCTCCCACAAAAGAGGACTTATGTTTCATATTTTGATTTTGTTTTCCATTTTGTTTTTGCTAAGGGACTAGCAAAATGTAAGTTTGGGGGTATTTGATGAGTGCCAAATTTTGTGTATTTGGACCCCTTGATTTGCACTAGTTAGACCTTTAGCCTTGTTATTTTCTAATGTTTTGGTTAGTTTTTGTGTTTTCTGTTTTTGTAGGACAATAAGAGAGGAATGGCAAATTTCATAAGGAAATGACTAGAAATTCGGAGATCTTTAAAAGTCGATCGATCGAACTTAAAATTCGATCGATCGAAACTTTGCCCGAAGTCGATCGATCAAAATAAAGGTCGATCGATCGAAATTTCCCAGAAACTGCTTTTGCAGAGCGCGCCAGAACGCCCAATCAGAAGCCAAAAAGCTGTCCTCCCTCTGATTTTCGCTGCAGAACAAACTGGTTTCGTGTTTGTGGTTGTCTCTAGCAGCAGAGGAACCCTAGAGGAGGTTAGAGAAGTCATTTCTAGCCCTAGCTCTCTTCTATAAAAGCCATAGCCATGCCTCCTTGTTGGGGAGAGTAGAGGAGGAGAGAATGGAGTAGAATAGAGTAGAAAATCAGTAGATAGGTTTAATTTCGTGCATCTTGTAGTGTATTTCAGTAATTTTATTTTTAGATATTTTCCCTTTGTAAAGTTTTTCTTTCATTTCCATGGTTGTTCATCATTTTCTTGTAGTGTTCTTAGTCATGGAAGGCTAGTAACCTCAACTAAGGTTGAGGATGAAACCTTTCCATTGATGACACTCACAATCTTGCTGTACGACTTGCACGTTTAATGATATATCATATTAGTTGTTCAAGTTCCATTCATTTAAAGCTTTATCTTTTGCAATGAATGTGGTTAGTGGTGGAAAGAGGACATTTTGTGTGTTTCAACCGACGAATACATTGTTTTATCGGTTTGAATGATGATATCCATTGTGATTGAATGATACATTGGATGTTTTGATTTCAATTGGTACTCTTTGTGATTTGTCTATGTGTCGGATTCATTTAATGGTTCTCGGGTTTATGGTTAAGAAACTTGAATGACACCCTAAGCTTAATGTTCTTTGGGTGTTCAAGTGGAAACCAAGAGTGTGAATTGTAGGATTTGGTTTGGTGGATTCCTTAACCTTAGTTCCTTTTAATTTGAATATTTCATTCCGTCTCTTTTATTTAGTCTTTTATTCTTGAATCAATTCTCAAACCTTTGGAACTAGGTTAAAATGAGGTTGATTAAGCAAGATACCAATATTTGACCATTTCCCTGTGGATTCGACCTCGCACTTGCACACACTATATTGCAAACTATTCGTGCGCTTGCGAGTACTATTTAAAACACACATCAAGTTTTTGGCACCGTTGCCGGGGAAATCGGTTCAATAATTGGTTTTTGTTTGATTGATTTTGTTTTTCTACTAGTTATGTGACGTCCCACATCGCCTGGGAATGAGGATGTGCTTATATGTATAAATGCACCCTTTATGACACAACGCGTTTTAAAGCCGTGATGGCAATGAACCTATCAGAACTCCGCAGTTAAGCGAGCCGCTGCGAGAGCAATCCCAGGATGAGTGACCTCCTGGGAAGTCTGATATGGGGAGCCAAAAGCGGACAGTATTGTGTCATTGGGGGTGGATCGTTACAAATGGTATCAGAGCCATTGCCCAGCCTGAGATGGTGGGAGCGTGAATAAGCCCAATGAGGGACGCCAGCGGGGACGCTGGGTCCAAAGAGGGGGTGATTGTGACGTCCCACATCGCCTGGGAATGAGGATGTGCTTATATGTATAAATGCACCCTTTATGACACAACGTGTTTTAAAGCCGTGATGGCAATGAACCTATCAGAACTCCGCAGTTAAGCGAGCCGCTGCGAGAGCAATCCCTGGATGGGTGACCTCCTGGGAAGTCTAATATGGGGAGTCAAAAGCGGACAGTATTGTGTCATTGGGGGTGGATCGTTACAAGTTAGATAGATTTTTGCTTCATTTTTACTGTTGTTTAGCTTCTGTTATGCTTTCTAAGTCCTTTCTTTGTTTTTCCCGGATCTGTTCTGCAGCTTCTGCAACTTACTGGGTACCCTGAAGATTCGATCGATCGACTTTCGATCAATCGAAATATACTTCGATCGAACGACTTTCTGCACAACAGCAGCTCGGAACTAGGTGAGTATCTCTAATCTAGTACTTCTTTTAGTCCATTTTGTTCATAATTTGTTTCTGTTTAAATAGTATTTTGCTGTTTGTTTAATTTTCTTTTAGTTCATTATAATTTAGTTCAAATTCTTTGTAGTTTGTATTTTATATTATCCTCAATTTGCTTTATTTTGTTCTAACAAAAAAAAAAAAAAGAGAAAGAGAGATTTTCTGTTCTATTTCTGTTTCTGTTCCTGGCCCTACAAATTTCGAATATTCGATCGATCAAATATTTGTTCGATCGATCGACTTTCGATCGATCGACCATTACATTCGATCGATCGACCTCAACTCAGAAGGCAGCTCCTGGATAAGATCAGTAGCAGAAATTTTTACCAAAAATTCTTTTTGGTCCCAACTTGTAAGTATTCTTATTTTTACTTTTACTGCTATCTTTGTGTAAATTGTATGCATTTGTGTTAGTCTTTATATTTTGTCTTATTTGTGTTATTTTTGTTTGATAAAAAAAATTTTAAAAAAAAAAAAAAAAAAAAGAATATTTTGCTAGTAAGGGTTTACTTAGCAATCTAAAGGCAATGACAAGGTGAATTCTGGCAAGGATTGGTCCTGGGATTTAAGTGTGTCCGTTGTGACCCCCCTCACCTACCTGGGAATTAGCCTAGATTGTACTTTGGAGAACTTTGTTCCCCATTAGCAAATTGTTTTCTTTATTTTTGTTTGTTTGTCTTTTGGTTAAACATTTTGTATGCTTGGTGTATGCTTGGTAGAAGATCATTGAACTTAGACTTGACACCTTTAGATCCCGAAATTGAAAGAACTCTTAGGAGAAATCTTAGAAATTCTGTTGAGATGGGAGATAACATGCAAGCAAATGAAAATGAGAGGAATCAGGGAGAAAACGTTGATCATACTAGGACACTTAGGGATTTGTTTGCACCCGTTGCAACAAATTCTCCTTCATGTATCGTGTTACCCCCAACCAATGCCACTCACTTTGACCTCAAGCCTCATGTCATCCAACTCCTACCCGCATTCCATGGCTTGGACCTCAAAAATCCTTATAGCCATGTGAAGAAATTCAAGGACATCTGTGCCACCTTCAAATTTCAAAATTTTTCTGAAGAGTCTGTGCATCTTAGGCTATTTCCTTTCTCACTCCATGATAGGGCCAAAGCATGGTTGGATTCAAACATGCCTGGTTCCATCACTTCCTGGGAGAACTTATTAAACAAGTTTTACAACAAATTCTTCCCCATGTCCAAAGTCAATGAGTGTAGGAAGGAGATAAGCTCATTTACTCAAGAAGAAGATGAGAAATTTTCTGAGAGTTGGGAGAGATTTCAAGATATGCTGATTAAGTGCCCTCCACATGGATACGAGAAATGGAGACTGGTGCAATTTTTCTATCAAGGATTAACTCAATCCAATCGTAGCATGATCGAGTCGATGAACGGAGGCACATTTCTGAGTTTGACGGGAGAGGAGGCGTATAGGACCTTAGATCAGTTATCCGACAATTCCTAACAGTGGGATTTTTCAAGCTGTCGAGATAAAGCTGCTCGCATTCAGAAGAAGGGAGGCATCTATGAGGTTAAGGAGGATATAGAATTAAAAATGAAGATAGATGCCCTTACCAAAAAGGTCGAAGCCCTAGTTGTTAGCAAATCCATGAATGCTGCCAACCCATTCCATGTTGACTGCTGTTCCATCTGTGCTAGTCCCTTGCACTTAGCACAGACTTGCCCATCATTGCCAGCTTTTGTCGAGTCACCAATGGAGCAAGTGAACACTTTCAACGATTATCGAAAACAAGCCAGTGGACCTTTCTCCGAATCGTACAATCTAGGGTGGCAGAACCACCCTAACTTTTCTTGGAAGCAGAACCAGCCTATGACTCAAGGGGGAGTTCCTCACCAATCCCATACTCAATTCCCCCCTGTATTTCATCAGCCGGTTCACCATCAAAGCCGTCCATCCCAGCCAGCACCATCATACCAAGCCCCTACTCAAGCCCCTGCCTCTTCTTCACAATCTTCTTTGGAAGACACTCTTAAGGCCTTCATCCAGATTACAGGCCAATCCATCAATGACGTGAAGAATGCTACCATGGTGAACACTCAAGCTATTGCCAAGATGGAGACCCAGATCGGGCAAATTGCCAGTCACCTGGGGAGAGAGAGAAGGGAAAGTTCCCCAGTCAGCCTGTGTCGAATCCAAAGTTGCAGTTTCATGAGGGAGGTTCATCAAATGCAGTGCATGGGCAGGAGCATGTGCAAGCCGTTGTCACCCTTAGATCAGGGAAACAAGTGGACAACCAAGTGGTTCACCCAGAGGAGAACCTACAGCACAAGGAGAACAAGGAAGCAGGAGCGTAGAGAAGAGAGATGCCGAGCCATCTACATTAGCTCCGACCATAGAGACTCCTCCTAGGCTGTTTATACCTAAGGCGCCTTACCCTGATAGACTTCTCGCGCCTAAGAAAGGAGGAACATTCGAGGACATTCGGGAGGTGTTCAAACAAGTGCAGATCAACATTCCGTTCTTGGATGCCATCCAGCAAGTACCGTCTTACGCCAAGTTCTTGAAGGACTTAATCACCATCAAGCGGAGAAACAATGTCCCGAGAAAAGTTTGTTTGACCGAGCAAGTCAGCTCAATCCTTCAATACAGGCTGCCCATCAAGTACAAAGATCCTGGATGTCCTACTATCTCTTGCACGATAGGAGTCAACAACATTGAGAAGGCCCTGCTTGACCTTGGAGCCAGTGTCAATCTCCTACCCTATTCAGTTTACCTGCAATTAGGATTAGGAGAATTGAAGCCCACCTCCATGACATTGCAATTGGCTGATCGGTCAGTTAAGATACCACGGGGAATAGTGGAGGATGTTTTGATTAAGGTGGATAAGTTTTGTTTCCCCGTGGACTTCATAGTGCTTGACACCGAGCCGGTACAGAATGTTGGAGTTCAGATACCGGTAATCCTAGGGCGACCATTCTTAGCTACGGCTAATGCCCTGATCAACTGTAGGACGGGGGTCATGAAGATCTCATTTGGCAACATGACAGTAGAGCTGAACATTATCACCATCAGTAAACAGCCGAGGGAGTGTGATGAGATCAACAATGTCTACTTGATAGAGGAAATCCTGGAGGAAAGCATTGAAGAATCAAGCATACAAGACCCCCTGGAAGGATGCCTTGCTCAATTTGGAGAGGATCTGGACTTGGATGTATTGCTTGAGCAAGCAAATGCTGTTTTGGAGTTTGCTCCTCTAGAGAGCAAGAAGGAAGAGGAGGCAACAGTACCTGAGCCTCCAAAGAAGGAACTTAAGCCCTTACCGGACAATCTCAAGTATAAGTTCCTCGGTCCAGCAGAGACTTTGCCTGTAATCATAGCTTCAGATCTTCACACCGCTCAGGAGGAGAGGTTGTTAGATGTCTTGAGGGAGCATAAGGAAGCTATAGGCTGGACCATTGAAGACATTAAGGGAATCAGCCCCTCGGTGGTGATGCATAGGATACACTTGGAGGAAGACACCAAACCATCGAGGGAGCCACAGAGAAGGCTCAACCCGACCATGCAAGAAGTCTTCAGAGGAGAAGTAATCAAGTTGTTTGATGCTGGCATCATCTACCCCATCTCTGACAGCAAATGGGTGAGCCTCATTCATGTCGTGCCCAAGCGAGCTGGAGTTACAGTCGTGCAGAACAAGGAAGGCGAGTTGGTTCCAACTCGAGTACAGTCTGGATGGAGAGTCTGCATTGACTACCGCAAGCTGAACACCGCCACCAGGAAAGATCACTTTCCTCTTTTGTTCATTGATCAAATGGTGGAGCGGTTGGCCGGGCACGAGTATTATTGCTTTTTGGATGGTTATTCTGGATATAACCAGGTCCCTGTGGACCCTGAAGACCAAGAGAAGATGACCTTCACTTGTCCGTTCGGGACGTTCGCCTACCGACGCATGCCCTTTGGCTTATGCAATGCACCCGCTACTTTTCAGCGGTGCATGATCAGCATCTTTTCTGATATGGTGGAGCGTTTCCTAGAGGTGTTTATGGATGACTTTTTCGGTTTTCGGGTCATCTTTTGAGGAGTGTTTGCACCACCTCACGTTGGTTTTGGAGAGGTGTAAAGAGAAGAACCTGGTACTCAATTGGGAGAAGTGCCATTTTATGGTACAACAAGGAATCGTGCTCGGGCACGTCATCTCTCGATGGGGGATAGAGGTAGACAAGGCGAAGGTAGATCTGATATCCAACCTTCCGCCCCCACGGACGGTGAAAGAGGTTCGCTCTTTTCTGGGCCATACAGGATTTTATCGGCAATTCATCCAGGACTTCAGCAAGATCGCCCGGCCCTTGTGCAAACTGTTGGTGAAGGAGGCCCCTTTCATTTTTGACGAGGACTACAAGAAGGCATTTGGGGCCTTGAAGGCAATTCTAACGTCCACACCCATCATTCGGCCCCCGAGCTGGGGTACACCTTTCGAGATCATGTGTGACGCATCCGATTACGCCGTTGGAGCTGTGTTGGGGCAGCGCATTGACAAACTTCCCCACGTCATTTACTATGCAAGTCGGACTCTGAACGACGCCCAGCTGAATTATTCGACCACTCAGAAGGAGCTGCTGGCAGTCGTATTTGCTTTGGACAAGTTTTGATCCTACCTACTAGGATCGAAAGTCATCATCTACTCGGATCACGCGGCATTGAAGTATCTTTTTTCCAAAAAGGATGCTAAATCTCGCCTCATCCGATGGATTTTGCTCTTACAAGAGTTTGACATTGAAATTCGGGACAAGAAGGTTTCCGAAAACGTGGTGGCTGATCATCTCTCGAGGATTACCGTGGACTTCACGGAACAAGCCGCCCCCATTTCTGAGACCTTCCCCGATGAGTAGTTGATGCATATTGCTCATGCTCACTCACCATGGTTTGCTGACATAGTGAATTATCTTGTCACCGGTCAAATGCCTGTGCATTGGGGACGGCAAGATAAGTCCAAATTTATGTCCATGGTGAAGAATTTTTTCTGGGACGATCCTTACTTGTTCAAATATTGTCCCGATCAGATCATTAGGAGATGCATTCCCGAGCCTGACCAATCCAGTGTCATCTCCTTCTGTCATGATCATGCCTGTGGAGGCCACTTCAATGCGAAGAAGACCGCTGCAAAGATTTTGCAGTGCGGATTTTACTGGCCTACCATCTTTCAAGACGCTCACACTTATTGTGTTTCATGAGAGCGCTGTCAGAAGCTAGGGAATATTTCACGTCGAAATATGATGCCCCTCAACCCGATTCTTATTGTTGAGATTTTCGATGTATGGGGCATTGATTTCATGGGACCTTTCCCAAACTCCTTCGGCTATCTGTACATTTTGGTTTCTGTGGACTACGTGTCCAAATGGGTAGAGGCAGTTGCCTGCAAGACCAACGACCACAGAGTTGTGGTCCAGTTTTTAAAAGACACTATATTTGCTCGTTTTGGTACTCCTCGAGCAATTATTAGTGATGGTGGAAAGCACTTTTGCAACCGGGTCTTCGAGCAGCTGATGAAGAAATATTGCATCACGCACAAGGTTGCCACTCCCTATCACCCTCAGACTAGTGGACAAGTGGAGGTTTCAAACAGAGAGATCAAGAGGATTTTAGAGAAGACGGTGAACCCGTCAAGGAAAGATTGGTCTCTCCGGTTGAGCGATGCATTATGGGCATGTCGGACAGCGTTCAAGACACCGATTGGCATGTCACCTTACCGTATCGTGTACGGGAAAGCATGCCATCTGCCTGTGGAGTTGGAGCACAGAGCCTACTGGGCCATTAAGCAGCTGAATTTCGATCTCACAAAGGCTGGCTCACAGAGGAAGCTCCAACTCAATGAATTGGAAGAGCTGCAGAACGATGCCTATGACTGTGCTAGGATGTACAAAGCACGGATGAAGAAGGCTCACGACCAGAACATATTGAGACGATCTTTTGAGCCCGGTCAGAAAGTCCTTCTTTACAATTCACGTCTGCATCTGTTCCCAGGGAAGCTCCGATCTCGATAGACAGGCCCTTTCATAGTTCGATCAGTATTTTCTTATGGGGCCATTGAGATTGAGGATCCAAAAAGTGGCAGCACGTTCAAGGTGAATGGGCAACGACTGAAGCCATTTTTGGAGTTACAGAGCTCGAAGATTGAGACGACCCTTTTAGAGGACCCGAGTTACTCGGAGTGATTGTCGTCAGGATGGAAAGTCTGGTTGAAGACTGAAAACTTAGCGCTTGTGGGAGGCAACCCTCATCATTTTTTTTTCCTATCATTTGATTTTCTTTCTTTAGTTGTGATTTTCAGGACAGTGTCTGCCGTTCAAGTTTGGGGGAGCGCTTCTCTTGCAGTGTGCCCAACTTGCATCACCACTTCGGTATTGTATCTCTAGCCACATTGGGGACAATGTGTCCTTCTAGTTTGGAGGTGGGGTAGACATTTCTGTCTGTTTTCATTTAATTCTTGCTTTGTTGCCTTGTTAATACTCATCCAAAAAATAAAATGCCTTATTGTTAGTTGAGCATGGTTACATCTTACTATGGTTTGCACCTCATTGGTTTGTTTAACATGTTGAATTTTGCATATCATTAAAATCTGAGATCTTTTGACTCATCTTTAGATTAGAGAGACTTGACATGTTTAATTTATTTAGCACAAGCACATTAGCATTGTTTTTGTGGGGTATAAGATTTGAATTAAAATTTATATGTCTTGAGATTTGTAGAATGACTTGTTGATGAAACCTTGGCTTATTGTTATAAAAAAAAAAAAAAAAAAAAAAAAAAAAAAAAAAAAATGCTTCGAAAAATATCTCCAATTTGACTTCTCATTGAGTAACCGGGCCCCTTGCCGCATTAAGCATTGGGTGTTCGCGTAAAAAGATGAGAATTTCAGTTTGGATGATTGTTTGGCTAGTTTAACTTCGTAGCCTTTTTGAATTGAGTAATTAAGCCCTTAGGGATGTTTTTACATCTAGTGCCCTAAAACCATCTGGTTTGGGAGTCACTGGCCCAACACTCGTTATATAGGTCAATTAGAAAGCTTAAAGGAGTCAAACATTGCACAGCCGACACAAAATAATAATAAATGATAATAAATGTAAGATAAGCTTTGGTTATTTGACGGAAGTCCTGCGAATTTTTGGATACATGTGTTTTGAGGAAAATCGAAACCCCATGACTCTATGTCATTCACACCTTACACTTTTGAACATGTGTTGTCTCAATTTTCCATCTATGAGTTGATCTATTTTTGATAACATGATAATGTGATATTCATTTTGTTAAACATGCTCATGATGTGTGAACCATGTGTTTGAATGATGATTTTCACTCAATTGATAATACGGCATTTCAATGTTTGTGGGTTCCATTTCTGGCAAACCCTCACGAGACTTCACTCGTCCACTAGGGAGTCCTAGGGGTTCAAAAGGCTTGTTGCATATGCTAAATGCAATCGTTTCTCCCACGAAAGAGGACTTATGTTTCATGTTTTGATTTTGTTTTCTATTTTGTTTTTGCTAAGGGACTAGCAAAATGTAAGTTTGGGGGTATTTGATGAGTGCCAAATTTTGTGTATTTGGACCCCTTGATTTGCACTAGTTAGACCTTTAGCCTTGTTATTTTCTAATGTTTTGGTTAGTTTTTGTGTTTTCTGTTTTTGTAGGACAATAAGAGAGGAATGGCAAATTTCATAAGGAAATGACTAGAAATTCGGAGATCCTGAAAAGTCGATCGATAGAACTTAAAATTCGATCGATCTAAACTTTGCCAGAAGTCAATCGATCGAAATAAAGGTCGATCGATCAAAATTTCCCAGAAACTGCTTTTGCAGAGTGCGCCAGAACGCCCAATCAGAAGCCAAAAAGTAGTCCTCCCTCTGATTTTCGCTGCAGAACACGCTGGTTTCGTGTTTGTGGTTGTCTCTAGCAGCAGAGGAACCCTAGAGGAGGGTAGAGAAGTCATTTCTAGCCCTAGCTCTCTTCTATAAAAGCCATAGCCATGCCTCCTTGTTGGGGAGAGTAGAGGAGGAGAGAATGGAGTAGAATAGAGCAGAAAATCAGTAGATAGGTTTAATTTCGTGCATCTTGTAGTGTATTTCAGTAGTTTTATTTTTAGATATTTTCTCTTTGTAAAGCTTTTCTTTCATTTCCATGGTTGTTCATCATTTTCTTGTGGTGTTCTTAGTCATGGAAGGCTAGTAACCTCAACTAAGGTTGAGGATGAAACCTTTCCATTGATGACACTCACAATCTTGCTGTACGACTTGCACGTTTAATGATATATCATATTAATTGTTCAAGTTCCATTCATTTAAAGCTTTATCTTTTGCAATGAATGTGGTTAGTGGTGGAAAGAGGACATTTTGTGTGTTTCAACCGACGAATACATTGTTTTATCGGTTTGAATGATGATATCCATTGTGATTGAATGATACATTGGATGTTTTGATTTCAATTGGTACTCTTTGTGATTTGTCTATGTGTTGGATTCATTTAATGGTTCTCGGGTTTATGGTTAAGAAACTTGAATGACACCCTAAGCTTAATGTTCTTTGGGTGTTCAAGTGGAAACCAAGAGTGTGAGTTGTAGGATTTGGTTTGGTGGATTCCTTAACCTTAGTTCCTTTTAATTTGAATATTTCATTCCGTCTCTTTTATTTAGTCTTTTATTCTTGAATCAATTCTCAAACCTTTGGAACTAGGTTAAAATGAGGTTGATTAAGCAAGACACCAATATTTGACCATTTCCCTGTGGATTCGACCTCGCACTTGTACACACTATATTGCAAACGATTCGTGCGCTTGCGAGTACTATTTAAAACACACATCAAGAACCTGCACCAATAAGTATGCGATTGCAGATTTTTCCACAATCTCATACTGTGATCAAGTGAGTCAACTGTTTTCAATAATATAATGCTTACAAAATTATTTATTTAAAGAAACACAATTATAAATTTATTTCTATATGTATATGCAATCCATGGTCTATGGTCATGAGTCATAGTAATAGATTGAATAGATATATATATATATATATATATATATAAAGTAATGGTGACAGTTTTATATGCATTGTCTTAATTATTTTCTGCTTTAACTGTAACGCCCAGCAATTTCAAGCTCTTAAGAAATCATTGATATTGTTGAGGAGACAATATCCACATGTTTTTATAAGCAAACCTAAACTTGTTTTGAAAACTTAAAAGATCAAAACCTAAAAGTAACATTTAAGCTTTAAATTTTGATTAAACCGAAAACAGGTCAAACAGACTCAGATTTAGTTAATTCAAAGGCCGTGGTGCTCAAAATAGAAATATATATCACATGGTAAAATTTTGTGAAAAGTCCACATGTTGACTTTTTGGATTTGTAGTTGACTATTTAGGTGCCAAGTGGCACTTTTGGTTAAACTTTAACCTTTAAATTTAGGCTTGATAAAAATGTTTTTATGGCTTATAATTACTCAATATAGTATATATATAGTTTTTACTTGAATCCTGTGAAGTCAGAATTCATTTTTATCCAAAACCAGTGCTTAAATAACCCAACTGTCAATATTAAACGAAAAGCTGTCAAAGAAAAATATCTCCATGCGTCTAGAAACATTTATGTATAAAAAACAAGAGTAATGATGAAAGGATAGAATATCTCAAGAGTAATCATGACAAGAAAGAAAAATCAATAAAGCAAGTGTGAACGCAGAAAGTGGTTTAAAGAAATTTTGGCTTTATAGACAGAAACTTTGACTTGACTGGAACTAAGTCAAAACGAACTCGAAATGAGTCAAACCATAAAGAGAAAGTGTTTGTCTTGAAATCCTTTATCTACCCTCAAAATTTCACATCAATCGGAGTAGGTTTGACCATCGAAAAATTTCTCGGAGTAGGCTGCCCTCTAGTTGGACGAAAATTCTAAAATCCAAATAAATAAAAAAGTAAGGATTAGTTTGCAAGACATTATCCAATAAGATAATTATTTTATTACATTTTGCACCTTAATACCCCTACTTTCCTCCTATAAATAAGCATGCAAGGGTCTTAGTCTTTCCACACAAATCATAGACAACTTTCAAGAAAGCTTTTGCTTTGGTTTTCTCTCCCTTTTTCTCTCTTTCTACCACACGACTACTTTGGTGTTCTTGAAGTTATTTTTCTCTCCAAATCAGATTGGTAAGTAAATCTTGACACCTCTTCCTTACTATTTGATTTCATTTCTTGTGTATTTATTACTACAGAGTTTGTTTGATCACTCATATTTTATTATTTATTTATTACTACAGAGTTGGTTTGACCACTCATATCTTATTATTTATTTATTACTACAGAGTTGGTTTGACCACTCATATTTTATAATTTATTGCATTCCAACAAAGTGGCTCTGCTGCTAATTTTCCTATCCCTTTGCATATTTATTTTATCATTTATTGTATTCCTACAAAGTGGCTATGCCGCTAATTTCCCTATCTCTTTGCATATTTATTTTATCATTTATTGTATTCCTACAAAGTGGCTATGCCGCTAATTTCCCTATCCCTTTACATAAAAATATTATCCTGTTAGGATTCATGTTTAAATGTTATGTTACCAAGTACATTATGCTGTGTTTCGATGCTTAAACATGAATCGTTGTAATATTTTCTCATGAATCGTTGTAGGATTCATGTTGAAGTAATTACCTTTTAATTGATAATTAAAAATGATGAGTAAAGTGATGTAAAAATATACACATTTTTAATATTGGAAAAAGGACTGATGTATATATCATCTTCTTTGTATATATTTGTTATAGAAAAGGAGCTAAGAAACTACACCAAGGAGAGTAAGTATGGATGTACTTACTGAGCAATGATTCTATGTTTCATCAGGACTGTGTGGAGTGTGTTTATTGCATGTGGTTGTTCATGCATTGCATGTTGTGTCCAATTAATATAATGGCTAATGAGATAGCCATCAACAAGCTGATGTAGTAGCAAGTGGAAGGAAAGCTAGTCAGTGGATCCAGGGGGTTCATAGTGACCCAGGGTGAGTCGAAAGTCCTAATATATAACTAATGCTGGGACCGGTAGGATTCCAGTGCAAACAGGTAAGACTTTAAGTGTGAGGCAAAGGACATGAACGGGTTTGGATACCTAAGAACGAGAGGTCTGAAGAAAGATGATCATAAAACACCAAACTAAATGGTTACTACGATGCACATTCATACAACCTTTGCATTTGTATTATTTATGAACTGTTATTAATCTGATGGTAACTTAGATATGAAAATGGATGACTCACTTGTTTGTCTATGTAAATATGATAATGTCATATTTGCATAGTTACTGATGCAGATCTGGAGAACGAAGGCATGGACCCATATGCCAGTTTTGATGGTTTTTGAAACCATCAACCAACTATTATGTGCTAGTTTAGAAATTACTAGTTGTGCTTATGTGTGATTTGTTTTGTGGCATGTAAATATTTATAACGATGTCATGTTTGGCATGTTTTATGTTATATGCTTATGTGCCGTTTGTAGCACTAATTTTGATGCACCTAGTGTGCATATGGCATGTAAAGATAAACCTAAGTAACTTTTAATAAACGTATCGAGGTATTTCAGTCAGCTCTAATGTGTTATGCTATCAATTCCTAAGTCTTTAGAAGAAAAAAAATATATATTCCGCTGCGAGAGTTTATCTCTGATGTAGTAATGTCACGTAGAAACCGGAGGTTTCTGCTTACGAATTTGCAGGCTCAAATTTGGGGCGTTACATTCACTCCTCTATTTCGACCTAGGCTCGGTTAACGTGTTACTTGAAGCCTAGTGATGTGTAAATTTATTTACTCGCAAGCGCATGAATCGTTTGCAATATAGTGTATGTGCAAGTACGAGGTCGAATCCACAGGAAATTGTGTTGCAAAAATTAATTTCTATTTAAACTAATTCTATTTTAACCTAGTTTCGAATTTTGGGGTTTTGTGAATAAAATAAAATAAAACAAAACAAAATGTACTAAGGTTTTATAATCCACACCCACCAAATTACAGCAACATATTCTTATGTTCGTCAATACATATCCGAAGTTCTCACCGTACAAATCTTATGTATGTTTTACTATGCTTCAAAAATTAATTAAATCATTCACTGAATCCATTCTTTACACAAATCACAAAAGATATCTGGTTTAAACTAAATCATCAAATATATCCATAGAATGAAAGACAATGAATATCCAATGTTTTGATAAATGAAAAATCCGAGCAATCAATTAAATGAGACTACCTCAAATCATCACATGTATCCAGATATCACAATAGATATCTAAGAAATCATCTTAATAATTGAAAATGAGTAGAACATTGGAAATATTAAACCCAATAAAATCGGATAGTATGAACTCTCGTGAAAATATTGTCGCTCTTCAAAAGTGAGGTTTAATCCTCAACCTTAGTTAAAAAATTAACTACTCATCATTAAGAAGAAAATACTAAATTTTATTGATAACATAAAAATAAATAAGGGACTTACAAAGAGAAAAGAAAATACACAAGAAGAAGCCAAGGATGGCTCTCGGACATGATGCCAGGTTCTCATTGTCCCCTCCTTACGCGTTCTCCCCAAAAACCAATCTATATCCTAAACACAAACATCTATACATATGTATATATAGCTCACGCATGCCTAGGTCTAAAAAAAAACACTCACAAGCGCCGCACCATCCCCTTCAGGTCAAGCCAAAAGTATGTTTACACGTGATCTGCTTGTTCTCTTTTGGAAAGAATAGTGTGTAGGTGCTTCTTCCTTTTCAGCATGGATTCGGTCTCTTGGCCAGGTTTGGAAGGACTCATGCATGAGTCTGAGGTTTAATTAGGCGCTGCCCTGCATGGAAAGAATTTGTCTTCTGCTTTTTGATTCGGTGTTGCACTATTTGACAGATACGCATGGCTTAATTAGCTGCAGGTTTTATTCTTTCTTTTGGCGAGAATCACGCACGCCTATGCGTCCAAGTTCTTCCAGTCGGCTAAAGGTGTAGCATCCTGAATAAAACATGTATAAGCAAAGAAGAAGGCTGACTTGCGCCGCACGACCTGCATGGATCATCTTTTTGATGCTGCATATCTTGGAAAGAATGTGTAGCTTGGTGGGTTCTTGCCAATTCTGAAGAGATACGTGTGTCTTAATTGGTTGCTGCCCATTATGGAAAAGAAGTCGTGCGTTCCTCTGCTGTCAAATTGGAGAAAAATCTTGTATTTTCTGTGCTGCGGCTGCTGCCCATGTATGGAAGGAAACACGTGCCTTTATTTCTGCCTCAGCTGTGATTTCCGAAGGTGCATGCGCTGCCAATTAAATCTGGAGATAGTTACGTGTGCTGCCAGCTACTGCTATATATTATGGAAAGACATGTATCAGTGCTTCTCCAGGATTCGGTCTTCAGTTAATTAAGGAAGGAATCTTGCTGCCAAATTTGCATGCATGGATGAAGACGTTTATAAGAAGGAAAATGACTCTTGCACAGCACAGTCGTTTTCCTTCCTAAAAAGAAATTAATGTCTCTCTATCCGGTGCAGCAAATCCTGTACAAAAATGTGTCTTGGCTATCTTTGGAAAGAAGTGTATGCTTTTGATTTTGTGCTGCAGGTCTTCAGGGATTCGGTGCCTCTTTTGTGAATTGCAGAAAGTGCATGTACTGGCAAGCCTTGAGAATCACGTATATTTGATTTTGCCTTCCTTTGCATGGGCTCACCTATGGAATATTCGGTGTTGGAACGGCTCTGGAAAGAACTTGTACAGCAGCCACGTGTAGACATGTCTTCATTTATGTGCTGTTGGTTTCCAAGGAAAAATCAGCTATGGAAAGAAAAACGGCCGTGTCTTCTTTTTGGTGCTGCAATCCCTGGAGAGAAACATGAGCCTTTGATCCGGTCCCTTTCAAGAAAACGTGTCTCTTCCTGCCAAGTTTCTCCAAAATTACGCCTTAATGAAACCTCAATTTTACTTGTTTTTCACGCTTCTTTGTAATTCCACATAAATTCCGTAATTTTTCCTCAATGATATGCAAAACACTAGAACATTAGAACTAACCAAAAATGTTAGAAAATAACAAAACTAAAGGTTTAACAAATGCAAATTAAAGGGTCCAAATATACAATATTTGGCACTCATCACCTAGGTTTCCTCACATATAAAGTTTATTTGTTTAGGAGGCCAAGGCCTTGCCTGTGAGTTTAGACTTGCCATGTTTGTATTTATTATATCTTTTCGAGTATTTCCTCATTCACCGTGAACCTAGGAACGCCAGTGAAGCCTCATGTACCCACTATGAACCTAGATCCGCCAACTTGTTAATAATCAGATTAGTTAAACCAGTAAACTATGAAAATTTCACAAGCGCAGATAATTAAATAAATATGTATCCATAATATGAAGGAAACTCAGTATCACTCATTAAGTATTTTAGAAATACTTACAGTCCTTTGGTACAATTCTTACTTCTTCATCTGCAATAAATATATATACCAAAGATGGCATATTTGTCAGTTTCTTTTCTAAACTTAATACATTAATCTCATAAACATGGGTTCCATGGTTTCAACCAATCGATTAAAACCAGGTGATAATTCTTTCTTAAGACTAGACCTATGAAAACATACATCAAAGTCAGTCAAATATTAACAAATATCATAGAAATAGTAACATATTCCCAAAACATAAAACATAGCCAAATTAGTGAAATGGCATGAAATTCAATTTAAATCTTATGGGGTTAAAATATAGTTAAAACTCATTGAATTCAAGCATTCAACCAAAATATAAATGCAGAAAATAAATAAGATAGATATTTTAGTGACGAAGTGGAAACTCTTTGTACCAGAGACAAAAACCACTCCGGGGCAGCCAAATCAGGAAATCCATTATTCAGAAAAAAAAAAAAAAAAAAAAAAAAAAAAAAAAAAGCTAGTTACAAAGCACTCATACTCACATACCCCTGATGCAGTAGTTGTACCTTGAACTCTAACACGTACCTATATGTGAGCGCCTCCAACCAGATAGCATGTCTGAAGAGTTCTTCAATGGACTCCTTTAGCTTAGGACTCCTCCCTAAGCTAGACTTCAATGGTTGATCAAATCACACATAATACTCTAAGAGAGCTCGCACATCTAACAATATCTGACTAAACACACTCTCTTAGCACATTGGAATTCAATACAAAAATCTTAAAAAATTACAAGCACAAAACCCATTTAAATAGGCTTCAGAAATCCTAATTTTAAACTGAAAAATAAAGTCACTTCTAAATTACAGTGTGTGTGAACAACGTGTAACAAAATATCAAAAGTTATTTTGTTAACGAAATGGAAACTCAATTAAAAGAAAAACCACTCCGGGGCAACCAACCCAGGAAATCCACTATTTAGAAGATAAAGCTAGTACAAAGAAAGTAACACTCACATACCCATATGCAGCGACCATATCTTGCACTCCGACACGTAACCCAATAAGAATGCCTCCCAACCAAGTCACCTACTTGAAGGGGTCTTCAATGGATTCATTTACCTTAGGGCTCCTCCCTAAGATAGACTTCACACGAAATAGCAACAATACACTGGCAACAGCTTGAGAGTTAGCAAATTTTCACAATATCTCCCTAAACACCCTCTCTAAGCTATAGAGAATTCAATACCGAATTCTGTAAAGATTACATGCCTAGAGGCCTCTATTTATAGGTTAAGAAGACCTAAATCGACTATGTCTTTGATTACTCTAGGCGGCGTCTGGACGGTAACATAGAGCGTCCAGACGGTCAGCTGTACAACTACCTTTCCATAACGCGCTTCACGCATTTCCATATTAAGGCAGCGTCCGGACAATTGCAACTTATCTGCACGCAATTTCCTTATCAAGGATCTTGGCGTCCAGATGGTGTTGCCTTGTCGTCTGGACGGGTGTAAGCTATCTTCCCACTCCATGTCTGCAAAGGAAAAATTGGAATCTTCTCGAACTCAGAAGAGCATCTGAACGTGTTGCCATGTCATCCGGACGGATGCAACCTTGAACTGTTCAGAAGCTTCTAGACACTGATGGGCATCCGGACGTATCACTAGGCCGTCTAGACGGAAACATAGGATCCGACTTCTCTGAGTTGGAATATGCACAGAATCTTCTTTGAACACTAAAATAGCCTTTCTCTAAATACTTTGAAGATTCTGAAATTATACACATCCCTGTTTATGTTAGCAACATTACATAATAGTGATTTTGGCTATTCTGGGACAAAAATCACTTGACCAGTTTAAAAATACATTCCCTGTCCAAAAATAAAAATACTCCCCATTTTTGTCTCAAAAGGACAAAGGGTAAACATAGTATAGAAAAATTCTAGTCATAAAATACTCTCCTTTAATGTCTCAACAAGACAAGGGTAAACAGAGTATATAAAATCCCATAATAGCAAAATTACTAATATTCAACAAACCAAGAATAAAATTAAATTGTCTCAAAATAAGAACCAACAAAACAACAAAAATAAGTGATCAAATCACCCAGTCATCCTCATGATCCAATTTTTTGAGGCAGCGTCTAATGTTGATATGAGTCTGCTCAACACGAATACCCATAGTGGTGACCTCCCGTAGAATGTTATAGTATCAAGAATGCGGGAGAGCATAGCATCAGTGGCTAGAGGTGGTGGAGTAGTGTTGGAAGAGGAAGCTGCAGCAAGGTCATCCTGACCTGGAGAAGAAGCTACTTCCTGTTGATCCTCAATACGCAACTGAGCATTAGATTTTATCACTGTATGCTTCCCAAGGGTATCCTTGGTTTCCTCCTTTGGCTCCATAGCTGGAATGTCAAGAACAACCTGCATGCAAATCCTCGTGACAAGGCACGCAAAGGGGAGACCTGTTTGATGCTCATCACGCATCTCAAGCATAGTAAACACAATGTGCTTGCAGATATAGAAGGGAATCCACTAGATCAAAGCATATAGAAATCTTGCTCTTTTGTAGATTAGCTCACTCCGTCAAGCCATAGGCCATAAATTGTGCTGCACAATTTTTGCAAGAAGACGATGCGGAGAAGAAAAGATGCTAATCCTGATAGAGTGAAAGACTCATCCATGGTAGGGGAAACCACAAAATCTAAGAAAGGACTGTCCTCAAAAGGAACTGGATCAGTCCCGATAATAGTCCCAATAAGCGCAACATCAACTCTGAAAGTCAAAAGTCACTCCCCTAATTGTGGACTGTAAAGTGAGACCGCCCTGCTCATCTTGAATGACCTCCAAAAGCCCATAGAAATCCTGGACCAGTCTCGGATAGACAATACTGGAGTAGTGGTACAGGTAATCCTAATGATTCTCCCAGATCAACGGATCAATGAAGTCAAAAGTAGGAATCATAACGTCGGCTCTGACGACATTTCTCTCAATGATCACGGGTCTGGTTTCTCTCAATGATCTCGCGCTTCCAGACTTGTCACTTATTTGTAAGGACATTTGAGCCGCACGCGTCTAGACACAAGAGAAGGTCCGTACAGACGCTTCACACTAAAAAACTAAAACTAGAGGAAAATTTGCAGAAAAAATATTTTCCCTAAAGTTAGCTTCAGAACACGCATGTATAATCAATTGATAAAGCAGTTCAAATAGCATTTCAAAAATATGCAAAGATATAATTGAGAGTTAAGTATCGAATAAGCATAAATTTCCTAACAGATAGGAAATTTAAATAGATTACTCAATTTATGCAATGCGTGTGTGTGTGTGTGTGAAAGCTTTCTCAATAAGGTATGAAGTTCGCTGATATGACTTGAAGCAATTGAATTTTCTAAACAAGAGAGAAAATCAAAGATAGATCAGTCAAAAGTCAAACCTTATTTTGCTAGAGCCTAGCCACCCTCATCTTATATACTCACCCTAAGATGCAGCACTTTTCTTTTACATAGTCCTTTAGTGACCATATATTTTCGCAATGATTTGGTCACTGACTGTTTCTTTAGGGACAAGTTTAAGAACAGATTTATAGCACAATAAGTATTGGATCTTTTCAAATATCCATATATACTGAAATTTAAATGCTTTTTATCACTTGGTACTACAACCTAGAAAGAATGCCAAAATTTATGGGTTCTAGGTTCAACTAGCGAGTTAGTTAATCTGACCATCTTAGCAAAAAAAAATCTCTCTCATCAAAATTTCCAGAAGCTAAAAATCAGAGAGTAAAAAAAATGTGCCTTAGGAGAGCTTTTTTGGATAATGCACAATTTTTTATCACATGAGAAAAGTAACTATCTAGCATTAAGATGCATAGGAAAACTTAGCAGATATCAAGCATAAACTCTCAATCATATATAAGCATAGTTAATTAATGCACAATGAACTGAGATATCAAGCAAAAATACATATAATATTTGAAAAGCTATCAAAAGAAAAAATAAAAATTTATGCATCTTCTCCCCAATATATATATATATTATGTAAAACAATAAAAACATGCTTGATGGTAAAAAAATAGAAACTAAACCGAGCATATGTGGTAAGATCAAACATGTCATAAAGGAGAGACGTTCAAAATTACCACGACAGAAAAGTAGCCACTAGACGTGCTTTTTCTGTCATCCCCAAATAGTACCGGCAGAAGTTTCTCAAGACAATACGAGAAAGCAATGGGGATAAAACAATGATGGTTCCTAGATTGCAAGGCAAAAAAGAAATATGTCAAGGAGAAAACAATGCAATCAAACCTGTTATGCTCTAGGATTATGAACCAAATCCTACGCATGTGAAACCTCACCATCTTGGTGAGTCCACTCCCCCTCAAGGGGTGAATGGCTTTATCCTTTCTGACCCATAATTGCCTTACCGGTGGTGGTTGTTGACAGGCCTTCAATTGGTTGTTCATCCATCTTATCATGCTCCACATCAACATAGGCAACTCCTTGTAAAACTGGTTGCTTTCAGGCTTTTGTAGCTTTTTCATGTAGTGCCTTGATTTGTTTGTCTTGGGTTTGCCATTCTAATTGGCAGGAACAAATCGCTGTTGTTGCCGCTGATGCTGTGGAGCCTGATGCTGGATCAGAGGTCCAGTGCCGGATGTAGCTTGTCTTGGTTGCTCCTTCTTGACCTTTGATCTCTGAGCTTTGAGAAGTGAACACTAAGGTTAGATATGACCACTTAAACCACAATGGAGGCATATAGGAGGCCTTCTAATGGTAGGAGGCGTTTGGGACAGCCGGAACATCTCCACCAATGACTTCCTTTCCTTTATCCACACAGGGCTCGGGGACAATGGGCTTGACAAACACAGTCTTGGAAGTAGAGGGGATATCAGAAGCAGAGGTTACATACCCAAGTCCTATCATGTTTATTGGGCTCTTCTGGATTGATAGCATATAGGTAAGCTTTTCATCAGTGACCCTCTCCAATTGTAGTTGTGTCTCCAACAACTTCTCCTCTAGATCTTGAATCTTGAGCAGTAAGGAACTCTTCTCAATCTGCAGACCGTTCAGCTCATGCACGTGTTGTTGGCGTGTCTCCCTCAACTTCAAGTATTCTACATAAAGGACTTTATGGGCCTCTTTGAGTTCTTCCCCGTCTTCATCACTGCACTCAGAGTAGTAGGATTAGGAATCCTCTTGGTCTATTCCCACAGTCTGAGCATTCAAAACATATGGGACCTCTTGGATCCTTCTTCTTAGCTTCTTCTGGCTCAGATTCTTTTGGGGCCTTCTTCAGTCTCTCGATGAACTTGTTCTTGAATTTATCATTCTTTATCAGGCTCCCAAAGTTCTTGGCCAGCATTGCCATTGCATCTTCTTCATTATCAGAGTTTTCCTCAAATGAGACTCTAGCCTTCTTCTTATATGCCTTGAGGGCAATTGTCTTTGCCTTCTTGATTGGAGGCAGGGAATACTCGTAAGTTTGAAGAGATCCCACCAACTCTTAAATCTTCATCTCCTAGATCCTTTCTTTCTTCAATGGTAGTTACTTTTATTCTGAAACGCTCATGCAAAGATCTTAGAATTTTTTGGATGAGTTTTACATCCAAGACTGTCTTCCCAAGACTCACCATCGAGTTTCTCAAGTCGCTAATCTTAGTGTAAAACTCCCTGAATGTCTCTTCTTCAAGCATCTTAATTTTTTCAAATCTAGAAATCTACATCTAGAGCTTGGCAGATTTAACAAGTTTTGTACCCTCATATGTTGTTTCTAAGATTTGTAATGCTACTTGTACAAATTCACAATTTAAAAATTCTTGCGAATTCAAAAGGTGAAAGAGGTTGACATAGAGCATGCATGGAGTGCTTTATTGCTGGCAAGTCGTGCGTTTTTTTGAGTAATAGGCTTGATAGCTGTAGCCTTTGGCTTAGTCCAACTAGATTCTACAATCTGCCAAACATCGATGGATTTTAAAAAGAAATGCATATGAGCTTTCCAATAGCCATAGTTTGTGACATCAAAGGTAGGAACAGAATTAAGAGTTTGAGACATAATAACTGTTAGGTTTTGATTGGCTACATTCTGGTTGACAAAATCACTTGTATGTAAAGATGCTTTTAACATGGATTTCACTATTCAGAGTGATGTCAGAAGTTTCTGCACTGCTTACAAGTCAGAAGAATTCGGTTCCCTGTCAGCCGTC
This sequence comes from Alnus glutinosa, assembly GCF_958979055.1. Taxonomy (NCBI): domain Eukaryota; kingdom Viridiplantae; phylum Streptophyta; class Magnoliopsida; order Fagales; family Betulaceae; genus Alnus; species Alnus glutinosa. Next base: position 10,421,986 of record NC_084897.1, read on the forward strand.
CGGACGACGTGTCATCCCGTCCGGACGCCCATCTGTCCACTGTTCCATCCGTCCGGACGACGTACATTTTTTGTCCAAACCTCTACTGTATCGAGAAGCTACTGTTCAAGCATTGCATCCGTCAGAACGTCTCAACAGCCCGTCCGGACGCCTCTCAGTGATCAATCAGCTTCAGATTCTTTCCAAGTTCAATTTAAGGGAAGATTACTTCAACCGTCCGGACGCGCTCATACATAAGGCAAGAATCGCAATTCAAATATCACCGTCCGGACGACATTCAGCCTTGGTCCAGACGCGTGTTCATCAGTTAAGAAAATTGCCGATTCGACTTCAACCGTCTGGACGACTGCCTATCATGGTCCGGACGCACGCATAGCAGATATGGAAATTGTGTGTTGAAGTTCAGCCGTCCGAACGCTTATCCCCCATGGTCCGAACGCGCGAAGCCTTATAAGGAAATTACTTGTAGCGAAAGTGAGGCCGTCCGGACGACTGTGTCTTACCGTCCGGACGCGGCTCTTAAACAGGAAAGATTTTCAGCGAAAATCTTGAAAAATTCTTTCGCACTATTGTCAGTCCAGACGGCCCTGGTTCATCGTCCGGACAGCGTCCGTACATATTACAGCAATCGCCTTTTCTGCACCTCAACCTATAAATAGAGGCTCCTGGGCATTGAGAACTGCAAGAATTCGGTATTGAATTCCACAAGTGCTCAGAGAATTTATTTTGAAGATTGTTGAGCTGATTTAGTTTCCTCTGAAGCCATTGCAAGTGTGTTGTTGCTGCGCTACAACTGAAGTCTATCTTAGGGGTTGGCCCTAAGGTAAATGATTCCATTGAAGACCCCTTCCAGTAAGAGACCTGGTTGGGAAGCGTTCGTGTTGGGTTACACGTTAAAGAGCAAGGTACGACCACTGCATCGGGTATATGTGAGTGTTACTATCTTGTATCTAGCTTTGTCTTCTGAATAGTAGATATCCTGGGTTTGGCTACCCCGGAGTGGTTTTTCTCTTAATTGAGTTTCCATTTCGTTAACACAAATCCTTGTGTCATTTATTTTCCGCATAGTTATTTTTGTTGACACTTTGTGCACACACTTGCTATTTATTTTAGAAGTCAAATTTCATTTTTTCAATAAAAATAAAGAAGAAGTCAAAAAGATCACGCTCAAAAAATTAATCTAAATAGAGTGTACCAAGCTCTGATACCAATTGAAAAATAAAGTGACTTCTAAATTACAGTGTGTGTGTGTGTGTGTGTGTGTGTGTGTGTGTGTGTGTGTGTGAAAGTGCAACAAAATATCAAAAGTGTGGAATTTAAATGAGACAGATATTTGTTAACGAAGTGCAAACTCAATTAAGAGAAACACCATTCCATGGCAGCAAAACCCCGAAAATCTACTATTTAGAAGACAAAGCTACTACAAAGACAGTAACACTCACATACCCATATGCAGCGATTGTATCTTGCACTCCAACATGTAACCCAACGTGAATGCCTCCCAACCGATTCACCTACTTGAAGGCGTCTTCAATGGATTCCTTTACCTTAGGGCTCCTCCTTAAGATAGACTTCACACGAAACAGCAACAATACACCGGCAACAACTTGAGAGCTTGTAGATTTTCACAATATCTCCTTAAACACCTCTCTAAGTTATAAAGAATTCAATATCGAATTCTGTAAAGAATACATGCCTAGAAGCCTTTATTTATAGGTTAAGAAGACCTAAATCGAGTCTGTCTCTGATTACCCTAGGCGGCGTCTGGACGATAGCGTAGAGCATCCGGACGGTTAGTTGTGCAACCTCCTTTCCATAATACGTTTCACGCGTTTCCATATTAAGACAGCATCCATACGGTGTTGCCCTAGAGTCTGAACGGTTGCAACTTGTCTGCAAGTAATTGCCTTATCATGGACCACATTCGGACGGTGTTTCCCTGGAGTTCAGACGGATGCAGATTTTATGCATGCAATTTCATTATCAAGGATCTCGGTGTCCGGATGGGTGCAAGTTGTCTTCCCACTGCGTGTCTACAAAGGAAAAACTGGAATCTTCTCGAACTCTAGAGAGCATCCGGACATGTTACCATGACATCTGGATGGAAAGGAAAAATTGGAATCTTCTCAAACTCTAGAGAGCATCCGGACGTGTTACCATGACATCTGGATGGATGCAACCTTAAACTATTCAAAAGCTTCTCGACACTGATGGGCGTCCAGATGCATCACTGGGCCATCTGGATGGAAACATAGGATCCGACTTCTCTGAGTTGGAATCTGCACAGAATCTTCATTGAACACTGAAATAGCGTTTCTCTAAATACTTTGAAGAATCTGAAATATACGACATCCTTGTTTACGACAACGACATTACATAATAGTGATTTTGTCAACAAAATGAAGCCAACAAAACTAACATAAACAAACTCAAATTTCCATAGGTGGCATCCGGACGGTGCTCGTAGCGTCCGGACCTTCACTTGAATCTTCAATAAATCTCTAAGGCACGTCCAGACCGATAATCCTAGCATCCGGACGGTTGCATGAAAACCCTTTCTTCGTTCTCAGTCATTGCATTTTCTTCTAGACCTTGTGCAAACGGAGACTTACTGAGTATAGTGTCTGCTAGGCCGTCCGGACCTCTTCTAGACCTTGAGCTACTGACTTCAGTGTCCGTTGCGTTGTCTAGACCTGTTCCGGATCTTAAGCGACTGACTCCACCTTCTGCTATAGCGTTCAAACCCTAATTAGACACTGAGTTTCTGACTTGGGCGTCCGGACGGTCTGTAGGGAAAATCTACTTTTTTGATATGTAAAGTCTTCAAAATATTTCATCCTCCAGGATGTTTCCTTCTTAGTGATATTCATGCAAATTTCTTCCTTGTTCACCCCTTTCCATATTGAAATAAATCTTCTGCAAATATTCTTCTAGAAACCTCTGGAAATACGGTGTCCCTATTATGGAAATCCCTATAAAGGAAATTCCATGATATGGAAGCATTTTTGTCAAAACAGAATGAGCCAATTGGAATAAACCAACAAACTCCCCATTTGACCATTGTAGGACAAAAACGACTTAAACCAATAAAAATTACTCCCCATTTTTGTCTCAACAGAACAAAGGGTAAACAGAGTAATAAAGTGAGGAAAAAAAAAACCATAAAGGTTTAAAATTAGTGAACAAAACGATAAAGATGTTCATGAAGGTAGCCCAGTTATAAAAATTTATCAAAATACATGATAAAAAAATGATGCAGCACTAAATCCGCTAGCAGCTTTCTGAAACAGAGAAGAAAAACATACAAAGAGATTCTTTCACACATATAGACAGAGCACGCATGTATAAAGAATGGATAAAACAGTTATGAAGCATATCAAACATATCCAAACATATACAAGAGATATGAGTAATTTATGAGCAACAATTTCTCTACAGAATTTTAACTATGATCAATTTACTCAACTCATGCCATGTGTGTCGTGTGTGAAAGCTTTCTCAATATGGCAAATGTTTACTGATAAGGTTGCAAACATTGAATTTTCTAACCAAGAGAAAATTACTGTTAGAAGAGTCAAAAATCAAACCTTATCTTACTAGGGCCTAGCCACCCTCATCTGAAATACTTCCCCTAAGGCACAACACTTTTTCTTTAACTTAGTCCATTAGTGATCGCCGCTTACCGCAATGTTTTGATCATTGACTATTTCTATAGGGCCAAGTATAAGAACAGCTTTAACAACACAATAAGTAGTGAATCTCTTTATTTATCCATATTTTATAAAAATTGAATCATTTTTAACACTTGGTGCTGCAACCTATAAAGAATGCCAGAATTTATAGGTTCTAGGTTCAACTAGCGAGTTAGTCAATTTGACCATCTAGGCAAAAATTTATCTCTTGATAAAATTTTCAGTGTTAAAAACCAGAGATAAAAGAATTTACCTTAAGGGATCTTTGATAGGGCACACATTCATCGCATGAGAGGAATAAACTATTTAGCTTTTAGATGCAGCAGAAAAAATTAAGCATATATCAAACTTAAATCATTTCAAGGATATGAAGAATATGTCATCAATGCACACAAATTGAGATATCAATTCTAAATACATAAAATATATGATGATATGTATAAAGAATTAGCTGCAACATCCCCCCCCCCCCCCCCCCCCCTTTTTGTTGAAAAATAAAACACTCTTAAACAGAAAAACAACAAAAACATGTTTTTTAGAGAATAAGATAAAATCTATTCTAGAATGTAAAGTAAAAACAAACATGTCCTCAGAAAGAGGTTTGAGATAGAAAAATAAAAACTCCTAATTTACCGTGTGTGTGTGATCAACAATTCACCAAAATATAAATGCGGAAAAGTAAATGAGACAAATATTTTGGTGACGAAGTGGAAACTCTTTACCAACAAAGAGAAAAACTACTCTGAGGCAGCCAAACCCAGGAAATCCACTATTCTAGAGATAAAGCTAGTTACAAAGTACTCGTACTCACATACCTTTGATGCAGTATGATATAGTAGTCATACCGTTAACTCTGACACGTACCTATACGTGAACGCCTCCCAACCAAGTCTCTTACCTGAAGGGGTCTTCAATGGGCTCTTTTAGCTTAAGGCTCGTCCCTAAGCTAGACTTCAATGTGTTGATCAAATCACACAATAACCACCCTAAGAGAGCTAACAAATATCTCTATTTCTTCCTAAACACCCTCTCCTAATACACAGGAATTCAATACCAAATTTTTAAAGAATACAAGTCTAGAGACCTCTATATATAAGCTTTAGAAGACCTAACACAAGTCTGATTTGGAGTTCTCTGGGCAGGATCCGGACCAAGATAGTGGGTGTCCAGACGCCAAGAAGCAATCGACTTCTTTTCACGCGGTCTCACGCATTTCTTCATTAATCTTTAGTCATCAAGTTCGAATGGCTTCGCCCTAGCATCCGGACAATTGGATGGTAACAAGGGAACTAACTTTGCTGAGCTATAAGTGCGTCAGAATCTTCCTTGATTGCCTTAATTGATATTTGTAACACTGAACTTGTCGTATTATAACACACCCTAATAATAATTAAAACATTTTTAAGATTAGATAATAGGTTGCTTAAAAAAAAAAAAAAAAAAAAAAAAAAGAGGGCAGTACAGATGGACGTGTGAAATTTTTTTGTTTAGCATGAGATTTCTTAGCATGAGATTTTTCTGATTAATTATGGCTGTCCGTGAATGCCGGGATCTGCAAGTTCTTTTTTTGTTTAAGCCTAATCTTCCAAGACACGTACGCAACTCTATCCATATTAAATACCCTTGAGTTTTATTTCTTCTACTTCATCACCTCTTCACTGAACTGAGAAAGCTTGCAAAACCCAGAGCAAAACCAGCAGGTATTATTTTGAGTTCTACTGCATTTGGTTTTGTTTTCTAGTTCTTTAATATTCTTGGCATATGTATATTATTTCTTTTTTTTAATCTTTATTTTCTTTCCTTTCTCTTCCTTCAATAACGTGCGTGTCCCTGCAGACAGCACCTTATTTTGTTTTTTTCATTCTTCTTTTCCTTCTTCTATTCTCCTTCCTTCTCTGTTTATTTCTTCTTGTCTTTTTTTTTCTAACACAATCAGAGAGGGAGACGAGAGTGGAGATGAGGGAGATTTGGGCGTTGGCCGAGAGAGAGAGGGGAGGAAGGTAGAAGACCCAGTCGGTGGGTTGGCCACCGGACTGGGCGGTCGGCGCCGCTGGGCCGGAAGGCCACGGCCCTGCGTCGGCAACGTCACCGGAGAACTTTTTCCGGTGATGTTTTCCGGTACTTATACCATAGAAAACCCATTTTCTCCATGGGTAAGTGAAATCCTAGTACTTTTATATTTTTTGGGTTGATTTTGGTTTGATTTTGGGAGTAGATTTCTTGGGTAAACCGGTTGAGTTGTGGGATTCTTAGTTCAAGAAAAATTCTGGTTTGGTTGAGCTGGGGTGTGTGCCGTGAAGTGGGATGTGATGATTTTGTGGTGGTTTTTGATGATCGGTTTTTCTTGGTTGGCTTTGTGGGTTCGGCCGGTTGGATGGAGGTTGACAGTGGGTTCGTTTGTGACTCTCAGTAGAGTGTGTGTGACCTTCTTTACCATTTGTTTTCTTACTAAGGTGTTCATGATCTAGTGGCATTTCAAACTGACCCAAAGCTTTGCACCTTGTTCAGTTATCTCATGTTCAGTCGTGATGTTCTTCCCTGTTTTAGTTATTTCATATTCAGTTGTGTGTTGACTGATTCGTGATATTCTTCCCTGTGTTGGATTTGTGCTCTTCTGATTTTGAGTATGTGCTTGGGTGTGATGCTGTATGACCGAATCCATGTAATTTAGAAACAAGATTTTCCCCTGTTTTAGTCATTTCTCTGTTGATAAAATTTGAGTAGGCTAATTTGATTGGTCTTTATTAAGGATTTTGGTTTGGTAAGGGGATATTTATAATTGAGGACTAATATGTTTTAAAATGGTTAATTTACTAGCTAATTTGGTATTGGAACAGTGGACTTTTAAATTAGTTTTAATAAAATGATAGTGTAAGTATTAGCTCTAATTTAGATTTTAAGGTTTATAATTAACTGTTATAACGGTTATCTAAACTACAGAATATCCTCTAAAAATTTACCCTTGTGTTTTATTTAGGTAAAAGCTCAATCTTGTCGTTATGAGCAAATCCAGGTAAGGGGATACAACACCTAAAAATCCCCCAACAAGATTTTACTATAAATCTTTTGAAAAAGTGTTGGGGAATTTTACAAAGCATTGCTCATGTGAAATTTTAAATGCCAAGCTGTTATTTCTCATATGTTTTTATTCATGCAATTTTATGCATTTTTATAATTATGATTAAGAGCATTTTAAAAGTTATGGATTATACATACTTACAGCTATGAGAAAGAGCAATTCAAAGATTTGATTATAGAGTATTCTAAAGTTTATGATTTACATAGTTTTGAATGAAAAAAAAAAAGAGGATTTAAAGTTTAAAGTCTGCACATGACTATAGTTATAAAAACGGCTCTTACAGTTTTAAAGTATAGTATACAGTTATAGTAGAGCCTACAGTATTACAGAAAACGTTCATGTGCAGTAATTGTTTAAATCCTGAGGCACTACTACAGTTAAGATCGGTACCATATAGGGTAGCAAGGCAAGCATACCAAAATACGGTGTGTGCTACCGGCCGGGGTTGGCCTTCACCTAGGGAAGATCCCCAACCCGGCGACTCTTCTCTGTGACGACAGGCTGAGTCTATAGGTCCTTTGGACAAAGCCAACGTGCGCCGCTCACGGGAACTGGCGGTGTAGAGTCTATAAAGGGTTAAACCACAGTTAAAGGATAAAAGAGAAAATAAAAAGAATTGATTTGATTATTCATGCCATTATTCATGTTTCTTGTTCATCTATTTTTAAGTTCTGTTAATTATACTTATAAATTCTGTCTTAATTGCTCATTTTGATATTTTTGTCATTATGCATAATTAATGATTTTATAGCATGTTTTATTTTCCTGGTGTTGATATTTCCTTACTGAGTTGTCGAACTCACCCCTTTTCCTTATAACCATTTTCAGATGAAGGTGTATATCATAGTCTTGAGGGGAGGAGTGCCTGTAGGACTCCTGGTAGTCAGTGACCCACAGATTTGGCCCCATCCGTGGGCAACTTGGACTTACTGTACAGTGGACTAAAAGAAGATGTAGATATTTGTAAATAGTAGCAGTTTTAGTACCTGGGGACTCCTTCGTGGACAAAGACTGTAGAGCTGATAGATCATGATAGTACAGTTATATTTTGTTGATGGAAACTGTACTCATTTCAGTCTTTTAACTTATGTGGTGGTTTTTGTAGCAATGTTGATTGCTAGCTTTTGCTTTACCACTTCACTTTTGAGCTGTAAATAACCTCGAGCCCCAGTGTAAAATTTTGATACTGCTATCATAGTTGGTATAAATAGTAATACTACTTGTGTTTTGAAATTCTCCGTCTTTATTTATTTATCTTTTAGTTCGCGTTTCCCTTATTTTCTTAAACGGGGGCGTGACACGTATTAAGGCTTTCCATGTTAGAGAAATATTCTTTGAATATTCTGAAGACTCTGAATAATTACGGCATCCTTGTTAAAACAATACGTCAATATGGTAATGATTTTGTCAATAAAATGTAGCCAATAAACTAACAAACTCCCTCTTTGGCCATGCTCAGACAAAATTCACTTGACCGGTTAAAAATACAATCCCGGTCCAAAAATAAAAAATACTCCCTATTTTTGTCTCAAAAGGACAAAGGATAAACAGAGTATGAAAAAAGCACAGCAATTACAGAACTAAAGACCAAACAACAGGAAAGTAGTAAACTGTAAACAAAAAGCCCAAAACAAAGAACATCTTGCTGAGATGACAGAGAAAGAAAATAAGGTTAGTCTTTCATGAGTAAAGCAGCATATGCATGTATCTGAAACTGATAAATCAGTCAGATAACATATCAAAAATATGCAGACATACAATTGAGAGTCAAGTAATTAATGAGCATAAATTTTCCTACATATAGAAATTTTAACCAGTGTACTCATCTCATGCTATGCGTGTGTGTGTGAAAGCTTTCTCAGTACGGCAAGATGTTCACGGATAAGGTTTAAAGACAACTGAATTTTCTTAGAGAGAAAAATTTATCAAACCTTATTATACTAGGGCATAGCCACCCTCATCTAATATAGTCCCCCTAAGATACAACACTTTTCTTTTACTTAGTCCGTTTAGTGATCGTTTATTTCCCCAATGATTTGGTCACTAACTGTTTCTATAGAGACAAGGTTAAGAACAGATTTAACAGCACAATAAGCAATGGATCTTTTTATTTATCCATATATACTGAAATTGAATGCTTTTTATCACTTGGTGCTGCAACTTAGAAAGAATGCCAGAGTTTATAGGTTTTAGGTTAAACTAGCGAGTTGGTCAATTTGACCATCTTTGCAACAAAAAAAAAAAAAAAAAAAAAAAAATCTCTCTCATCAGAATTTTCAGCAGCTAAAAAACAGAGAAAAAAAATTACCTTAGGGGAGCTTTGGATAGTGCACAATTTCATTGCATGAGAGGAAGACACTATCTAGCATTTAAGATACAGTAGAGAAATTCAGCAAAGAGCAGACTTAGAATCTCAATCATAGGTAATCATATTCAATCAAGGCACAATGAACTGAGATATCAGATAAAGATACATGAGATAGTTGAAAGACTTGTAAAGAACAACCTTCACCTTTCCCTCTTTTTTTTTTTTATAAAACAAATCATGCTTCCTGAGGAAAAGACTAAAGAACACACTAAAGTCTAATCCTAGCATGAAGAGAGACATGTCTAGGGCATGTCACAAACACCAATGGCTTTTCTAAAAGACTCAAACCTGCTCCCATTGAGAGGTTTGGTAAGAATGTCAGCCAATTGGTTTTCAGTGGGTATAAAAGAAAGAGATACTACCCGGGATTCCACAAGATCACGGATGAAGTGATGTCTGATGTCTAAGTGCTTTGTACGAGAATGCTGAACCGAATTCTTGGAAATATTAATGGCACTTGTGTAGTCACAGTGGATGGCCATGGTGTCCTAAGTGAAACCATAGTCACAAAGAAGTTTCTTCATCCATATCAACTGAGTGCAACAGCTTCTAGCAGCAATGTATTCGGCCTTAGCAGTTAAAAGGGAAATAGAATACTGTTTCCTACTCATCCAGGTCACTAGATTAGTCCCAACATAGAAACATCCTCCATATTTACTCTTTCTGTCATCTGTATTGCCAGCCCAATCTGCATCAGAGTAACCTGCAAGCACAAGATTTGTTTCTCTAGAATACCAAATGCCATGGTTAATAGTATCATTAACATACCTGATGATGCGCTTGACTGCAGTGAGGAAGGATTCCTTAGGATTTGCTTGAAATTGAGCACACACTCCTACATTGAAGGCAATATCTGGTAGGCTAGATGTAAGGTAGAGAAGACTCCTGGTCATACTTCTATAGAGAGTAGGATCCACTTGTTTGCTTGTACTATCAGTACTGATCTTGACACTTATGCTCATGGGAGTACAAGCATGACTCTTCACATCTAGATCAAACCGCTTCACCAGATCTTTGGCATATTTGGATTGAGAGACAAAGCTCCCTTCAGAAGTTTGCTTAACTTTAAGTCCCAGAAAATAGGTCAACTCACCAATCATGCACATCTCAAACTCCTGCTTCATCTCCTCAGAAAGCTCATGGGCTTGGGAATCCAAAGTTGCTCCAAATATGATGTCATCAACATAAATTTGAGCAATGAGCTTATGATTCCCTTGATTCCTAATGAATAGAGTCCGGTTAGCGTGTCCTCTTGTGAATCCTCTAGCCAGAAGGGGGGCTTGCTTGAGGCCATACAGGGGCTTCTTCAGCTTGTAAACATGTTGAGGATGATGAGGATCTTGGAACCCCTTTTGTTGTTCTACATACACCTCTTTTTGAAGTATGTCATTCAGAAATGCACTTTTAACATCCATCTAATACAGCCTAAATCCAAGATAACAAGCAATGGAAAGCAGGATTCGGATGGACTTTAAGCGAGCAACCGGAACAAAAGTTTCATCAAGATCTACCCTTTCAATCTGAGTATACCTCTGAGCAACGAGACAAGCATTGTTTCTAATCATCGTACCATGCTCATTTGATTTGTTCTTGAAGATCCACTTGGTGCCAATGACATTGTGATTTGAAGGTCTGGGAACGTCCACACATCGTTTTTGGTAAACTGATGCAACTCCTTATGCATTGCAACGATCCAGCTTTCATCTTGTAGAACTTCATCAACCTTCTTTGGTAAACCTGTGCAAGATAACAGCTATATGTGACTTGATTAGCTACTTCATCTGATAGTTTAATTACTCTGCTTCTCAAATGACATCCTTCGTCGAGATTCCAAATAAGCTGCCTGGAGGGATGATTGAGTTTGATCCGTGAAGATGGTTCTTTAGGAGGATCAGTGGGTTATCTTCAGAAGTACTGGAAATGTCCCCAGAAGACAAAGTTTCTGGAGAGTTTGGAGGAGGAGTAGTTGCTAAAGGAATAATAAGAATTATTGGGGTGAAGGAGGCTTGACCGCATCAACTGAAAGAGAGGCCGGCTCTACTAGAGAGAACAGTGGTTCCTCCCCCTTGTTAGGTAACTCAACTTCTTCATCATCAATCACCACATTGATTGATTCGATAATAGTCCCTATTCTTTTGTTGAAGACCCTGTAAGCACGACTGTTGGTGGAGTATCCCAGGAATATTCCTTCATCACTCTTAGGATCAAACCTGCCCAGATTTTCTCGGTCTCGAAGGATGTAACACTTACTTCCAAATACCCGAAAATACTTGACTGTGGGCTTCTTTCCCCGCCATATCTCATAAGGAGTCTTGTTGGTTTCAGGCCCCAGATAAACTCTATTAATGATGTGGCAGGCAATGTTCACAGCTTCTCCCAAAAGTGTTAAGCCAAATTCATTGAGTGGATCATTACACGAGCCATTTCTTGTATAACTCTGTTCTTCCGCTCTACTACACCATTTTGCTGAGGAGTGATGAGGGATGAAAACTCTTATTGAATCCCATGTGAGAGGCAATACTCTTCAAAACTGGCATTCTTGAATTCTCTTCCATGATCAATACGGATTCTCATGATGGGACAGTTTTGCTCAATCTGAATTTTCTTGAATAATTGTTGATCAAAAGCATCAGACTTTTCCCAGAGAAGAAGAGCCCATGCGAGCCGGGAATAGTCATCCACAACCACTAAGATATACTTTCTTCCACCTAGACTAGCAGTTATAGTAGGACCCATGAGATCCATATGTAGTAATTCTAAGTTTCTGGAAGTGAGAATACCTTAAGTTTTCTTATGAGCTACTTGAATCTACTTCCCCAGCTGGCATGGACCACAAACTCCTTTCCCAGTTTTCTCCATCTTGGACAGATCTTTGGCAATTTCCTTGCTGGCAATCTTAAGCATACCTGTGAAGTTTAAGTGTCCTAACCTTTGATGCCACAGTTCACTGTCATCAGCGATTGCCTTGTTGCAGATTATCTGAGTCTCTAAAGTAAGGCTAGGGAGGCCATAGTAGTTGTCAATAGTATTTTCTCCTCCCATTATCCACTTGCCACTGCTGTCAAAGATATTGCATTTCTTTTTGGAGAATTGGACCACCAAGTCATTGTCACAGAATTGGCTAATGCTGAGGAGATTCGCCTTGAGTACTTCCACATATAAGGCCTCTTGAGATGCTCCCAATCTTGGAATATCAATAAGCCCTTTTCCGATGACCTTGGATTGACTTCCATCTCTATAGGTGATCTTTCCTCCTCTGCCCATCTGAATTTCCTTTAGAAGTGTCTTGTCACCTGTCATATGTTTAGAGCATCCACTATCCAAATACCACAAGCAAGTATCAAGTATTTTCAAAGCAGTATGAGCAACCAAACACAGGTTGTCTTCTTTTTTAATCCAAACTTGTTTATTGGTGGCATTCTTCCTTTTACTAGACACGACATATTTCTTCTCATTAGGGGTAAGGCTTCCTGGTTTTTCACTAATGAGTTTGACTTGATCACTTAGGGTCTTAACTTGATTCTCAATACCAAGTTCATCCTTCCTAGGCACATGTTGTTTATCCCAAGGTTTCTGATAACGTATTTGAAAGCAATTAGAGCAGATATGGCCACTAATGCCATATTGATGACATGTGAGGATAAAATTTGAATTTTAATGACTAGTCCCTTTAGCACTTTTACCCTTGTCCCCACAAGCAGAAAGAGTATGATGATTAGACATGCTAGGTTTAACAAACATAGTTCTATCAATACTCAGAGTAGAATCAAAAGGTTTATCCAAAGGCATTTTTTATTTCATTAGAGCATCTTCCAAAGACTTAATTTTTGCAATAAAACCATCTTTTTCCATTTTAAAATTTTTAAGTCTTTGTAGATGTCCAATGCTAGAATTTTTAATTCTTTGCAAATGTCTTACCACATGGATTATACACTCCTATGTACTTTGTTTTAGGCTTGCCTAGGTTAAGGAAAGGTAGCGATTCGATTTTTGTGGTTGTTGATAGGTTTTCTAAGATGGCACATTTCATATCTTGTCATAAATCTGATGATGCAACCCACATCGCTGATTTGTTCTTTAGAGAGATAGTACGGCTCCAAGGTGTTCCTAGGAGAATTGTGTATGATCGTGATGTTAAGTTCCATAGCTATTTTTGGAAAGTCTTGTGGGGAAAGTTGGGAACTAAATTGTTGTTTTTGACAACTTGTCACCCCCAAACGGATGGACAAACCGAGGTAGTGAATAGAACTTGAAAAATTGGGAGGATTGTTTGCCATTCATTGAGTTTGCAAATAATCGGAGTTTTCATTCTACTACTAATCTTTCACCATTTGAGATTGTTTATGGTTTTTATCCACTAACTCCTCTGGATTTGCTGCCTTTGCCAGTTAATGAAAGGACTAGTTTGGATGGTCAAAAAAAGGCTGAGATGGTAAAGAAACACCATGAAAGTGTACGGCAACACATAGAAAAGAAAAATGAGCAATATGCAACCAAAGCTAAAAAAGGTCGTAGACAAATCATCTTTGAACTGAGTGATTGGATTTGGGTGCATATGGGAAATGAAAGATTTCCAACCCGTAGGCAGTCCAAGCTACATCCTAGAGGTGATGGTCCATTTCAAGTCCTTGAGATAATCAATGATAATGCTTACAAGTTGGATCTTCCAGGTGAGTATGACATTAGTGCTACATTTAATGTTTCTGATCTTTCTCTTTTTTATGTAGGTGACGATTCAAGGTCGAATCATTTTGAAGAAATGGGGAATGATGAGAATCAACAAGCATCATTAAAGGATCCATTGCATGTTCCAATTGGGCCTATTACTATAGCAAGATCCAAGAAGATCAAAGAAGAACTTAATGGGCTGATTCAAGAGATTTGGGATGATTCTAATAATGGGGCATTTCAAGCTTGGCCCAAAGGATGATGAAGGCGTAACAAATTTAATCCAAGCTATTGATGGGCGTAATTTCCTTAGTAATGACATGGATTAATGACTAATTATGGCGTGAGTGGGCGTGGAATTAGGAGAAAGCAGCTGATTACTTTCTAATTTCAGACTAATTAATTGGCTAATTGACTTTCCAATTCCATACCAATTATTTGGCTAATTGACTTGCCAATTCTATATCATTTAATTAGCTAATTTATTTGCCTATTATTAGTGCTAAATTTTAGGCTCCTATGTTTTTAGTCCTTTTTTATCTATTTTCTTATTTTCGAAATACGTTAGTTTCCTTTTCCTTATAGTGGTCGTGTAGGGTTGAAGAGGTTATAAATAGCTTGCACTCATTGAAATGAAGCATCATTTAATTAAAAAAGTAAGGTTTGTTTTCTTTTATTAGTTCTTCAGAGAACTTGTGAACTTATCAAGGATTCTTCCTTGCGGCGTTCAAATTTTATACCTTCGGTTCGTGATTCAATTATAATCATTGGGTCAAGGTTTGTTACTTTGTACCTTCGGTTTATGATTCAATTATAATCGTTGGGTCGGGGTTTGTTACTTTATACCTTCGGTTTGAGTTTCATTTATAAATATTAGGTCGGGGTTTTCTATCAAAAATCTGAATTTTAGTTTTCATGGGGCAAATATTTCAATATTATTTATTGGATCTCAAAGCGTGTTGATTGAGGTTCGCATCAAAGGAGTAGCTGAAACCTTAGTCTTTTTGTAATATTTTTTTTTTTGAACACGTGGACTGTGGAGGCGCCATACATGCAGATAGGGAAAGAATTTTTTTTTGACCGAGACACACACGTTTTCATGAGGAGAAAGGCGCCAAAACTAGGGTATGTGGAGGCGTGAAAACCTAAAAGCGTTGCATTATATATTGTTTGGACAGAAGGGAGAGAAGCGGCAGTACTGCAGAATACATTTTTTTTTTCTTTTCTTTTCTTTTTCTCTTGTAAAAGGTGTATTGGGACGTGGATTAGAGGCGCAAAACACAATTCTTGAGTATTTTTTTTTTTTTGTCCCATGCAGCCATACATGTAAGCAGTGGCGGAGCCAAAATTTTGGTTCAGGGGGGCAAAATTTAAAAATAAAATTAAACAAAAATTAATTAAAAATTATGACTATAAAAAAATAAAAAATAAAAAATTATTGTTTAAAATGTATAAATGTAACTTACGATTTATTGTTCTTAATACCGAAGCACTATAACAACTGATACCGTTTTACTCCTATAACCTTTCTTTGGGAGAACCTTTGTTATTCGACACCTACTGTCCAATTGATTCTTACCCTTTAAGTCTCTTGGGGAATTGTAAATGTTGAACTTAATTTGCCTGATCATTTATAATATTTCAAGTTCTCTTAAAATAAAAATAAAAAAAAAAAAAAAACTCTTTTGTCTTTTGTTATTGGTCAGAAATCATAAAAGAATTTGGTTCAGTTGATAACAAAAAGAACATTGGCGTGAATGGGCTTTTAAAGCATCCACATCAAGCTCTCTAAAATTTTTTCTAAATTTAACTTAAACAATCTACTTTTTTGATTTTATCTCTCACTTTTGAAACACTTTCTACATCAAATTCTCTAAATATTTCTCTATTTTAATTATATATAATTTTTTATTAGTTTTAACACCAACCAATTTAACTGTATAAATTATGAACATCAAATTTTTCTACCAAAAGCAATCCCTCTACAATCATCTACGCACATAACCACAATCTCAAAATTACACTATACCACTAAACCGGCCTATTTTTTTTTTTTAAAAAAAAAAAAAAAAAAAAAAAAAAAAAAAAAAAAAAAAAACCCACCGCCAGCTGTAAAACACAAACTGCCCAGCTCCATCCAAAAGCCGCCACGTATACTGAAGATGACGCAGTGACCTTAGTCTTCACTTCAGTTTGTTTCTTCCCTTCACTTTAGTTTTAGCTTCCTTCCTCAATAACCGCATTCCTTGCCTGATGATGAGTCAACCCGTGACAAGTTCTCTCTTCCCACTCATTCTCCAAGCAACAACGCCGTCTGCGAATCCACAGAGTCCTTTGTTTCAGCAACTGTCCTCCACGGAGCTAAAAGACATCGCGCCAGACAGATATAATGCGAAAGCTTGAAGGCGCGGAGGAAAAGTGAAGACGCGCGGGAAGAGAAAAAAAATGATATTAAAGTGAATGGCGTAAGAGCAAATGGGGTTAAATTTAGATAGAGTTTCTGATGAGAGTTAGTTTGGGGAAATAATAAAGAGCTCAATGCATGGAGGTTTTTGAAAAGTTTCTCTAATATATGGTGAAAAGTTTAAAATGGAGAGTTTTATGCTAATGCTCTTAGTTACTAATTTTGATGAGGCTCACAATAATACCAAAGCCTAGTTTTAGGAACACGATTAAACACTTATGCTCCGTTTGGTTCGACGTAAAATGGTTTCTGTCGTAAAATGATTTCAGGGAAGTCATTTTTCTGGAAAATATATTTCGCCAAAAGTATTTTTCGGTGTTTGGCGCGTACGGAAAATCACAAATATTTTTAATATTTTTATTCAATCATATTAACCTATAAAAATCAATTTTTATTCAAAACATATAAATATTAATGAAAAATAATATAAAAATTACTGAAGACGAGATTCTGTCACTGACAGACAGGATTTTGGTCATTTTTACCGAATTCCGTCATTCTGTCTACTATAGCTAGAATCCAAGATAAAGGCCAGAATCCGAACAGTTTCATCGGAATCTGGGTTGGCAGGATTCCGGCAAAAGTGGCCGGATTCTGGCCAAAAATTACCGAATTCCGGCGAAAATTGCCGGAATCCGGCCAGATGGCCGGAATACGGTCACCAGAATCTGGGTTGATGGGATTCCGGCGACGATGGCTGGATTCCGGCGACATTGCCTGAATGCTGTCGGATTTCGATACCAGCAAGATTTCGGTGATAGTCAATTGCTTGAAGTGAAAGTCGACTGTGTCATTTAATAGGGGTCAAATGCGTCTGGCGTCTTCGGAAAATGATTTACGCTTTTAAAAAGCGTAAATCATTTTCCTAAATTTACTAATCATTTTTGGTCAAACAGAAATCATTTTCCGGTTGACCATTATTTTCGCCTCTACCAAACACCGAAAAATGCCGAAATCATTTTTCAGAAATCATTTTAGGCCGAAACAAACGGAGCATTAAACCCGATCAAAATCATTCCTCTGCAGAAGAGCTGGGTCCACTTACACGTATGCCGCGTTTTGGGTTATTTATGACTTTTATGTGATGTTGGCATATATAATCTAAACGAATCGTTTTAGTAAAAAATCTAAAAGACTTGAGAAGAAGTCGTTGTCGTCGTCTTCCTTCTTCTTTTAACCTAAATATCTGAAACTGTAACTGTAAATCAAGAAAAATACAAAGACTCTCGCATGACGGCGTCGTCTTCCTCTGGAAAAAATTTGCTCTTAATTTCGATGCCCCTGATGAAGTGGCTGAGGGTGGGCAAAGAAGACATCTACGGGACTTTTACCAGGGATTAAAAAAAATATTGGGGGTTGAGGGGGGGGGGGGGGGGGGGGGGGGGGTGGGGCATTTGCCCCCTCTCAACCCTCCCTCCCTCCGCCCCTGCCTATAAGGGTGTAACAGTTCATTCGCACGTCTTCTTCCTCATCGAAAAGTCACCAAGTTTACTTCTTTTATGTTTTTTATTCAAGTTTTTATGTTGAATTTAGTCATGAAAGGCTAAATCTTTAGCTGAGGTTAAAGATGAAGCCTCGCCATTGATTAGATTTCATATTTTCATGTTTCGTTCATATAATCTAAATATATGTTCATTTCAATTCAATTAAAGGATTAACACTCTTTTAATTGATTGTTTCGATTAATATATGTGTAAATGTTGGATATTCAATGTGTTTCATCCAACGGACACATTGAATCTTTTGATTTAATTTGGATATTCATTGTGATTTGTTAATCAAACGGATACATTAGATGGTTTTGAATGAAATTGGATATTCATTATGATTTGTAGAAAGGATGGATTCATTGAATCTTTCAATAGGTAATTTTATGAAGATTAGAACATGCATAGGATTTATTGGAATTCGCATGTATTAACAAACATGAGAATATGTGCTTTGATTTGGCGAGGTGGATTCTGAAAAACCTTAGTGCTTTTTATCTATTATTTTTAATTCAATTTTAATTTAGTTTATTATTCTGCATGATAAAAATCCCAAAATTCGAAACTAGGTTGAGATAGATTTAGTTTAAATAGAAAATAATTTTCACAACACAATTCCCTGTGGATTCGACCTCACACTTGCACACACTATATTTTCGTGCGCTTGCGAGTAATTTAAAACTCACAACACCTTCCAATATACTTCCAAGCTTGTCCACAGGCAGACCGAAGCCACCCATTCGGATATCGCTAGAAAAGCCAAGCAATGGGAAGTTGCTCAGGGCTCAGCCGGAAGGCTTTTAGGAGTTGCCGGTTTCTCACTGGCTTCAATGCTCTAAGAAGAAGACTTGGCTCAACCTTCCTAGCAATTCTGGCTAACGCAGTCGAAATGGTGTATTTCTTTTTCGATCATTTTTTTGGCTGTCAAGAATTGGAATCTTGGACGCGAAGTTGGCAGGAAAGATGAGCTTCATATCAACATTTGGTGAGTCTTTTGGCTATATTTTCTTTATTATATCTGATTTCATTGTCATTAGAGAGGGAGTAGAGGCAGAGAAAAAGCTTGGCAGTGCTTCAGAAGGAGAATCAGAGGATGCAAAACAGAGCATCAAAAAGATCAAAGCTGATAGAGTGATGAGGCTGATGGCAGTGGCAGCTAATGTTGCTGACTTGATTATTGATGTGGCGGATATCGAACCCAACCCATTCTACAACCATGCTGTAACTCTTGGGATCAACAAATTGGTCTCTGCATGAGCTGATTTGTACAAAAATTGGCCCTCAAAGAAGTTTCCAGGACCGTGAATCAGATGTTAGGGAACGCCTTTTGCTAGAACCGCACGGACTATGTCGACATCCTCGGTGGTCGACATTGTGTTAGGGTTTGGCCTTGGGGTGGCTGAACCACCCCCAAGGGCCATGAGAGTGGTTCCTAAAACCGGCCTTGGAGCTACCCCCTTGGCCAAAATGAGAGTGGCAAGCCGGGCCCATTGGCCAAAATAGGAGGCCCGACCACCCCACATTTTTTATTATTTTTTTAATTTAATTTTTATTATGTTTTAATTGAAAAATGACACGTGGCAAGAGTATTATAGGCATATTTTAACAAAATAGGCATTTTTGAAACTTTTTGGTAGTTTGAGGGGCCAGAGTCCAAGCGTTGGCAGTTCGTGGGGCTACTTGCAAAATGGCTGGCAGTTTAGGGGGCTAAACTGTAATTTTTTCTATTATTTATTTATTTATTTTTATCAGGTTACGCAATGTTTGGCCCGCTTTCTAATTGACTCATGTATCGAGTGTTAAGCCAATGACTCCCAAACCAAATGGCTTTAGGGCACTAGTTGTAAAACACCCTTGCAGGCTTACTAACTCGAGTCAAAAAGGCTATGAAGCTAAACATAGCCATATTATCAATTAATCCAAATTTCTCACCACGTGAACACACAATGCTTAATGAGACAAGATGTTCAGTTACTCAGTAAAAAAATTTAATTCTCTTTTTTCTATTTTTTTTTTTTTTAATATCATGCCAAGTCATTTATCCAACAAGTCACCCACTTCATTTCAAGATATTGAAAACAGACACAATTTGTTTCGCATGTCATACCCCACAAACTGTGTGCTAATGTGCTTGTGGCAGATTCAAAGTGCAACATGTGAAATCTCATGTGCCAAAGGTAAGTACCAAGACTTAGATTTCCTAATGAAACGATCATGTGTTCAAAATTTTAAGCTCGCTAATGAAATGCAAATCGCAATTAAAGTTGAATCCAAATCTTAGAAATAACATGATCAGGCATTCACAATATGTACAACAGGACAACAAAATATTTTTTCCTACCCCTAAACGTAAACAATACATTATCCCAATGTATAGATAGAGATACAATACTGGGTGAAAAGGAAAAGGTGGGGCTAGAGTACTCCCCCAAACTTCGATGCAAGAACATCTGCCCTGAAAAACAAAGCACTACTCCAGACATAAAAAAAAAAAAAAATGCTTTATAAAAACAGCAGGAGAAGTATCAGTAAGAGAACAAAGTAAAAATAAAAAATAAAAAAAGACAGGAATGTAATGGGCTGCCTCCCATAAGCGCTAAGTTTAACGTCTTCAACTAGACCCTTCAAAACTGACATCCTATGGGTTGATCAATAAATGTGAGTGAAAAACAACCCTTAGTCAGAATGCCCGGAAGTGAGTTTTTGACAAATGCTTGCAATATTTATAGGAAGAAATGCTCATTCTTAGACGGCAATGGCTGGGTGCTATGGAAGATGTTGAGTGTAACAACCCACCCCAAACGACACGATATTGTTCGCTTTTGGCTCCCCCAAACCAGACTTCCCAGGAGGTCACCCATCCCGGTACTACTCTCGCAGAAGCACTCTTAACTGCGGATTTCTAATATGTTCATGGCCATCATGGCTTTAAAACACATTGTGTCAAGAAAGGTGGGAATATACATATAAGTACATACCCTTCCCAGGCGATGTGGGATGTCACAATCACCCCCACTTGGGAGTCAGCGTCCCCATTGGCGACCATTATGGGATTCCCCCACTCTTGGCATCCCAACGAGTGTCCGTTGGTGACCCTCATGGGCTTGTACAAGCTTCATCCATCTCAAGCTGGGAAATGGTTCTGATACCATTTATAACTACTCACCCCAAACGACACAATATTATTTGCTTTTGGCTCCCCTAAACCAGACTTCCCAGGATGTCACCATCCCGGTATTACTCTCGCAGAAGCACACTTAATTTCAGAGTTTTGATAGGTTCATGACCATCACGGCTTTAAAACACGTTGTGTCAAAAAGGGTGCGAATATACATATGAGTACATACCCATTCCCATACGATGTGGGATGTCACATTGAGCTTTCTCCCACATTCTCAATAGGCTCATTGGGATGGTGAGGAAAAAGAGCACTAGGCTCATATTCCTTCTCAAGAGGAACTGGGAATGGAATTGAATTTTTCGGGAGTTCAAAAATCAGAACCAGCTCATCCTTCATTTCCTCCATCTCGTTGTCAATTATCCTCTACTCCTTAGTGAGATGTCGGCCTAGATTAGTTCATAATGATAATTGCTTGAAGCATCTTCATCAATCATGTAATATGGAGAATTGTCTTCAGATTGACTCCAAAGCTCATCTTCCTCTGTTTGATTAAGTGCATGAACTAGCCGCTCCACTTGGAATTCTAGCTTGGCTATGGATTAAGAGTGGGAATGCAGCAATTAAGTGGCTGGCTCAAGTTTGCCAAGGGCTGCCAACACTGTATCTTCAAAGCCAACACTATATGGAGATGATTGACATTGCTGGTGGGGAGGATGGATGTCGCATGGTGGATAGAACGCTAGATTGTAGAATTGCGGATATGCTTGATTGTGCAGTTCATGACATTGTGGGGCTGAATTACCCGTGGCTTGATCTTGCCAAGAGAAATTAGGATGGTTTCTCCATCCCGGGTCATAATAATCAGAGTAAGGATTATTCGCCGGTCTAGAGAAAGCCACATACTCTAAATCAAAGTGATCAAACCCAAAGTGAGTTTGATAACCTTCATATGGGTCCATAGATATGGTTCAAGGGCAAGGTCACAAAGATAGAAGTGATAAAGAACAACAACCAATCATAACTATGTAAAACAAATAAATATATATAGAAAATAAAATAAAATAAAAAATCCAAAAAGTTCAAGTGTATAGCTCTTTGCAATGCAATAGCTTAAGTACTACTGATTTGGGAAGGTGCGCTCACGCTCTTCTATGTAGCAGTATTGGTATTGCGCTTAAGCCCAACTAGAATGCACTCAAGCCCAATCTGACAGTGTTGAACCTAAAACAGGAAAACTAGAACATAAATTTAAAAATCAAATATATACAATTTCCTAAACTACGAATCAAATTAGATTTAATCCAAAAAACTTAACTACGTAACAGTCCTCGACAACAGTGCGAAAAATTGATGTGGTCATGAGCGTATTAATAATAAATTAAACCACTCGCAATAGAACAAATCTTTGTAGGATAGGATCTATGTGAGGTTTGTGTCATGTAATGCATTCAAGATTAATTGTAATATAACTCAGAGAAGGAATTGATTGTTTTTGTATCAATTATCACTAATATACGCAAAAGTAAATGAGAATGTAGTAAGGAGAAAGATAGAGTATTGATTTCACCATTAACATTATAATAATAGTAAATTGCAATTATCAAGGGAATAACATAAACATGAGTATTAGGACCGGGGGATTCATATGTCTAAATATCCTTTTTCCTTTCTTCCCCGGTGTTTATTTTTGAAAGCAAATTTCGAGTATGAAATAAAGATTCACACAAGAAACCGTTGCGCTAACAAACAAGCAACGAATTGAGCTTTAGAAAGCTGTTTCTTGTTGGACCTCATAATAATGGTAAATTGCAATTATCAAGGGAATAACATGAACATGAGTATTAGGACTTATGAGTATGTGTTAAGCACTCAACGATGTCATAAAGAAAGTACTTGTATTAAAAAATAAGAATAATCCATCTTTGGTTGGAATGGATTGCCCACCTAGCCACTAAGATGCGGAATGATCCATTCTTCCCTCAATATAAATTACGATCATTCGTGGTGGTGACCACGACCGTTCCTAGGGGAAAATCGCAAACGGTCCCAGTTTAGTAAACTCAAAAATTCAAAAGATCCCAATTCCTAATAAAGACATAATTATCCTTGATAATTATTTGGGACACTACACTTGTTGGTGGTCCGGGGGTGGCTCTGTTTTAGTTTGGGGGTGGCTTGAGGGTGGTCTAAGGGTGGCTCAGTGATGGTCCTAGGTGGTTCAATGGTGGTCCAGGGATGGCTTGGTGATGGTCTAGGATGGCTTGGCAGTGGTTTGGGGTTGTCTCGGTGATGATCCAGGGTGGCTCAATGGTGGTCTGGGGGTGGCTCAGTATTGGTCTAGGGTGGCTCAGCGATGATCCGGGGGTGGCTTGGCAATGGTCCAGGGTGGCTAGATGGTGGTTCGAGGGTTGCTCGATGATGGTCCGGGGCTTGCTCGGTGGTAGTCCGGGGGTGGCTTTGTGATGGTCCGGGATGGCTTGGTGAAGGTCTAGGGTGGCTCGGCTGTGGTCCAGGGGTGGCTCGAAGGTGATTCAAGGGTGGCTCGGTAGTGGTCTGGGAGTGACTCAGTGATGGTCCAGGGTGGCTCGATGGTGGTTCGGGGGTGACTCGGTGGTGGTTTGGCGATGGTCCAGTGGTAGCCCAAGTGATGGCTCCATGATGGTCCGGGGTGGTTTGGTAGTGACCTAGTGATGGCCTGGGTCTGTCTTGGCAGTGGTCAAACGATGGTTATGCATTTTGAGTAGGAGAAACTCAAACTCGAAAAAATGATTTACGGAATCTAAAAATGTAAATCATTTTCCGAAAGTAAAGAAGCTTTTTTAGTCAAACTGAAAATATTTTCGATTTGACTATTATTTTCGATTGCACCAAACGCCGAAAAATACGAAAAACAATTTCTAAAAAATATTTTACGTCCAAACTAACTGAGCATAAGAAGAAAGACAACTCATGCCTAAGGTATCAAAATACAACATAAGAACTCCCATAGTAGCCACCTGCATTCATCCACAACCAAAGTGTCGAGCTCAACATCCAAGGAGGTAATACCTATCACATACCCTTCACACTCCATTCAATAAGAAAAATGCTTCA
Organism: Alnus glutinosa; assembly: GCF_958979055.1. Classification (NCBI taxonomy): domain Eukaryota; kingdom Viridiplantae; phylum Streptophyta; class Magnoliopsida; order Fagales; family Betulaceae; genus Alnus; species Alnus glutinosa. The sequence goes on from NC_084897.1 coordinate 10,445,958, forward strand.
ACTCTCTTATCACCAAAATATGACTTGAATCTACTAAATGTACATTAAAACAATTTTGAAGCGTATGCAAGCATTTTGGTACATAACTTATGAGGAGAAGAAAAACACTTTAGTATTATTACAAGATGACTTCCATTAAAAAAATCAAATAAAATAAAGTGAAATGAATAATATAATCAACGAGATATTATTTGTTAAAAATCTAATTAAAGCATCTAAACTTGCAAGGAGATGCTGGCCTAGTGCAAGAAAACCATAGCTTACTAAGGAACAAAGTTTTCTAAAATTTATGTTCTTCTAACTCAATCTATTAAATTGACATATGTTCTTAGAACACTTAATTCTCACATGCATATTAAAAAATCCATGTGAGAGACACATACTCTAACGACATATGTCAATTTATATTAGAAATATATATATAAGAATTACATGCTCTATAAGTATAGATATTGAGTTGGAGGAAATTCAATTTAATTTATATGTGTATATATTGATAAGTCTTGAATTATTCGATTCAAGACTCCTTAATTTGCATTTGTTATACTTAGTTTGTATTGTATATATAACGTTTTGTTGTAGTTTTGTAGTATGTCTTATTTTCAGGTCTTAGTTGAAAGCTAATTCAAAACATTTGAATTAGACCTGAATATACACCAAGGGCAATTTAGTCATTTTTAGAGTTCAAGGTTGATCCTGAAAAGATAAAAATCAGCCAAGGCAGTTTGATCGATCGACTTTTAGTCGAACCAACTTCGATCAGTCGAGATGCGATCGATCGATTCTTAGAGTATCACAAAATCGATCAATCGACATTATATTTGATCAATCGACTTCGGGTCTTCCAGAAGGTCCTGATATTTCCAAATCTTTGTGCGATCCAAATCAAAATTTAATTTCTATGGACAGAAATGGACGCCGACCTCCTACGTTTGTGCGGCTAGAATTGATTTTTGATGACATTTTGTAAATCCAATTCTCTTTAAATAAGAGGGTTAGGGTTTAGGTTTAATTTATGCATCGTTTGGGGGTTTCAGATTTTCTCTGGTGTATCACTTAGTTTCTTTATATTTTAATTTCCTTTGATGCACGTTTTTTGGGCCAAAATCCAGAGAGCTTGTTCCTTTACACTTCTTCCTTAAATTTCAAGTTCTAGCTTAGGTTTTGTTCTTCCTTTCTTTTCTTTTGTAGTCCGAATTTTATAACCTCAATATAGTTGTTGTTCTTCAATTTTCTAGCTTGTTCTTTACTGTTTTCATTAATTTCCATGCTTAGATTAGATTCAATTATGTCTAGCTAAAACCGTTCTAAGAGTTTTGATCAAAATCTTTTCCAAAAACCATAGAGTGTTCTTATGTTTTTAAGTTTTTTTTGATATGTTTGATGATTGTGTAAGACTAGAATATTGCAAAACTCATGCTAAAAGGTTTTGTCTTCAAGATTCCAATCCATTTGTTCATGAAAAAGAGTTATGCTTATCTATGAGTTTTCTTGATTTCTCGAATAAAACTAATGTTCTTGAAAGAGAACGATGTCTTTTGCAATGGTTTTATTTGACATGATATGTGTTTACTTATTAGAGTTACCTTATAGGATATGCCAGGGAGCACTAGTCATTTCACACCTTTGGTTGTGTAAAACGTCTTTCCATTGTAGTTTAATTTTTACATGGAATAGATCGGTGTGAAACTAAGATATTTTATCATTGTGGCCTAATCAGGGTGTTCATGTATTGTGTATGCTTATTAGGATGTTTTATAGAGTAGTAAGCTAGGGCTCATCAATCCCCCACACCTTTGGTAGTATAATTGCTTTTTTATTGTAATTTAAATCTTTACGTGGTAAGTGTTTGATGTGAAACTAGATGCTTTATCATTACATCTTAACGAAAGTGTTTTCATGTCGAGATAGTCGTAATGGTTAACGCCCATTATGCGCTCATATCATGCATGTTAGGAAGATCCATATAGACTTTAAGTATTCCATTAGTTTAGGATTTGATAAGTTCATTATCCTAAGTTTTCCTTTAAGTTTGTTTCATTTTCTTGTTTTTATCATTTACTTGTTGTAGCTTCAATTCTACAACCTTTACTTTTTTTTTTTCTTTTTTTTTTTAATTATTATTATTTTATTATTATTATTATTTAAGTTAAGTTAAATACGTTCCTTCAAATATCTTGTTACACAAAACAACTCCCCAATCTCTATGGTTCGATAACTCTTATTATAGTACAATTTATTTGTATTATTGTAAGTGATAAAACTATAAATTTAAAATTCACGTAGTCGAATTGACTACTATATATATATTTTTTGGTTTGCATAGGCATGGATGTGTGAACAAGGAAGTAGGATAAATAAGACTGAAAATTGTAATAAATGTAAACCAACAATAAAAGCACTTTGTATTTTTTTTTTTGAACGGTAAAAATCAGCATCTCATTAGAAGAATCAAAACAACATAACACTTGGTCCCAAACAAGGAATCTAGGGACACAAACGTTCACTAAGAATAAAAGCACTTTGTTGAATTCACATTATCAGATGGTATAAACAAACATTTTCTTCTCCAATTGGGGGACGACTGACGAATGGCCAACCCATTTGATACGCAAGAAAGTCCTGGCTTTCCAGTCAAAACAGTCAAATCCCATTCATTGTCACTAGTAAACAAGGCACGCACGGTCTTCTCCCCACTTAAAGGTTTGGCTCTGAATTTCCAATTCGAAAGACTCTTCCTTTTTCCCATTTGGACTTTTGCGTCTCTGAGTTGTTGAAAAGTTAGAAAGACCAACACAAAACGAAGTCTTCGTGACAATAACACCCTACTGATGTTTCGTAGCTGATTCTTGGGTTCCTATGCTGCAGAGAGGGTCTTCTACGTTTTCTTCTTTTCCCTGTTAATTTTTTCCCTTCTTCTTATAGATGATAGTTCCCATACGAAATACTGAGTTCAGGTATGTCTGAAACCATTTTCTCTTCTGGGTATGTCCCAAATCTTCTTTAGTCAATTGGGTTTCAAATTTTCTTGGGTCTTCAAGGATTTAAGGTTAGTGTCTGTAACGTCCTCGTATCAAATTTAGGGCTGCTACTGTTGTTGTTTCTTGTAACTTATCTTGTATGATTGTTTTTCCTTAAATAAATTTCTCGAGTTGGGGTAGTATTATAGCTTGAATTGGGTTTTTTTTTTTTTTTTTTTTTTTTTTTTTTTTTTGTGATAATGAAAATCGAAGTCTTTTTCTTGGTTTGTGTACTATTTTGGAGCTAAATTCTTTGTAAAATTCTTAATTGGGTTTTGAGTGTTATTTTATTCCAAGGACTCCTCGGTGAATATGATGTTGAATGCCAAAGATGTCGTTGTTCTTGCCCCCACTCTGATCTTGTTTGTGGTGATGGTGTTGCTTAGTAGTAGTTCAAGTTTTGCCACTTTGAGTGATATTCACTGCTTGAAAACCATCAAAGACTCTATTGAAGACCCTTACAACTACTTGAACTCCTCCTGGAATTTTAACAACAGTACTGAGGGATTCATTTGCAAGTTCACTGGTGTGGATTGTTGGCACCCCGATGAGAACAAAGTTCTAAATATCCGCCTTTCGGACATGGGTCTCAAAGGCAAGTTTCCTCGTGGCATCGAGAATTGTTCAAGCTTGACAGGCTTAGATCTTTCTAATAACAAGCTATCAGGACCCATCCCTAATGATATATCAAAGAAACTCACGTTTGTGACATCCCTTGATCTCTCATCCAACAGTTTTTCAGGTGAGATACCAGTGAGTCTTGCAAATTGTACTTACTTAAACGTGCTTAAACTCGACCACAACCAGTTAACCGGTGCGATCCCGCTGCAACTCGGCCAGCTAAATCGGATCAAGACTTTTAGTGTGTCCAACAATCTCTTGTCAGGGCCAGTCCCTGTGTTCAGTTCCAGTTCTAATTCTAGTTCTGTTGCAACGACTGAGAGCTATGTGAATAATCTAGGACTCTGTGGGGGACCCTTGAGAGCCTGCCAAGGTACCCCAAAGAAATCTCATGTTGGAATCATTGCCGCAGCAGCAGTTGGTGGGATAACTTTTACAGCTATTATTGTGGGTATTGTTCTCTACTACTTGTCGCGTGGAGTAGTTATAAAGAAGAAGGAAGATGACCCCGAAGGTAACCAATGGGCAAAGAGTATAAAAGGAACGAAAGGCATCAAGGTAAGTTTTGTTTTTGATATCTCCATTTCTTGTATCCATAATATGTTGATGGATTTCGGTTGAAGAAGCTCCAAATTAATGACTGACAAACAAGTTTCAATGTTGTTTATACAGGTTTCAATGTTTGAGAAGTCAGTTTCTAAAATGAGATTGAATGATCTCTTGAAGGCAACTGATAACTTTAGCAAAAGCAGTATCATTGGAACAGGAAGGACCGGAACAATGTATAAAGCGTTGCTTCCTGATGGTTGCCCCCTTATGGTTAAGAGGCTACAAGACTCGCAGCGTTCAGAGAAAGAATTTGTGTCTGAGATGAATACGCTGGGGAGCGTGAAACACCGTAACTTGGTTCCCTTGATGGGATTCTGCATGGCAAAGAAGGAGAGAATTCTGGTGTACAAATACATGGAAAATGGGAGACTCTATGATCAACTACATAGTACGGAAGAACCTGAGGCTAGGAGCATGGACTGGCCCTTGAGGCTCAAAATCGGGATTGAAGCAGCCAGAGGTTTGGCATGGCTTCATCATAACTGCAACCCACGGATTATTCATCGTAACATAAGCTCCAAGTGCATACTTTTGGATAAGGACTTGGAGCCCAAGTTATCTGATTTCGGCCTTGCCAGGCTTATGAATCCAGTCGACACCCATTTGAGTACTTTTGTCAATGGAGAGTTTGGGGATTTGGGTTATGTTGCTCCTGAGTATCCACGGACATTGGTAGCCACTCCGAAAGGGGATGTTTATAGCTTTGGAGTTGTTCTTTTGGAGTTGATAACGGGTGAGAAACCAACCCGTGTGGCTAATGCTCCTGAAAGCTTCAAGGGAAGTTTAGTAGAGTGGATCACAGATCTTTCAAGTCATTCCCTTCAAAAGACTGCCATTGATAAATGTTTGCTCGGAAAGGGTTTTGATAATGAGCTTACGCAGTTTCTTAAAGTTGCTTGTAATTGTGTGTTGCCAACTGCTAAGGAGAGACCTACTATGTTTGAAGTGTACCAGCTTCTTAGAGCTGTTGGGGAGAGGTACCACTTCACAGCTGATGACGAAATCTTGATGCCATCTGATTCCAGTGAAATTAATTTTCCGGATGAACTTATTGTTGCTCAAGAAACAACGCAGGTTCACTGATAGACGGAGTTTCTTTTTAAGTGAGATATTCTAGTTTTTTTTTTTTTTTTGAAATAGAGATATTCTAGTTTGATCTTATATGAAAGAAAGGTACACCTGTTCTAGATGTAATGGCTTCTTGACATAATATATTAGCATTTATGCAAGATATATACAATATGTAACATTTCTAGCGTCTGTTGGGCCACCGCCAATTGTGTGTATATATATATTCTACTTGGTTGTGATTTTTTAAGATAGTTTTATCTCATTTCATTGGAGACCAAAAGTATATTGTTTAGACAGTGTGGGTCTTTTTTTTTTTTCCCTTGCGCGGGGGGGGGGGGGCGGGGGGGGGGGGTTGGGGTGGTGGGGTGGTGGGGTGTTCAGTGGTGTATTGAAGATCAGCAAATTGATTGTCTCAGAAAACAGGCTCAATGGCTCCCAATGGCTCCAAGAGTTTCTGGGGTTTAATATACTACTGCGTTTGTGTGGTTTATTCATTTTGGTTGTTTAACAATTTCTTGGCAGTACCTTTCCCTTCTGTCTCCGAGGAGAATTCACTTGTACTTCGCCGCAAACTTGATACCTGTAACCCCTTGGAATAATGTCCTACTATGCTCTTGATTTTGTTGACTTTGCACGATCCAAACAAACTGGCATTAAGCAGCAGGTGCAATGAGTATAGACAAACATGCAAACAATGATTCCTTAAAGATCAACATCATCTGCAAAATTCTTCTTAGGAAGGAAGTACTTCAAACCTTGATCCTATTATGACGAGTGAACAAATCTATTTAGTAACGAAGTTTAGCTCACACTATGCACATGGATCCCATATTGCAGCTTCCCACAGTCCTATTCGGTCAAAACCATCCAAACCTGTGAAAAATCATATCAACACGCTTCTAATTTGTAAGGACTTCTGCGTTTCGGTCATTCGGGACCTGCTTTTTGTCAATGCGGTAGCCTCACTACATTTTCTAAGGCAAGATCAATATGTGCAAAACGCTTGCCTCCCCATTCAAGGCAGAATGCCAGAAACCACACTCTGTTGCTACTGATTTTTGATAGAGCAATTTACCAGAACCAAATTATCGACCTCGAGCCACACGCAGTTCAAACCAGGGAGAGGCTTCACATTTGAAGTTATTGGCAAAAGAAAAAAAGAAAGTTAAAAAGTAAATAGGGCATGCATTTCTTTTTTCAGGTCTGAATCTACATATGCCTCAAATGGTAGAATGAATCAAATGCATACAACAAATTCAGATAGACACGTTAGGTGCCTAGCCTAAACTCAACTCGGTAAATTCTGACTATCTGGCGGAGGTTGAAAACTCTCAACAATTTTCCCCTTTTTTTTTTTGTTTTTAGCTGGACGACACAAACAAAATAGAGAGATACATTACTAGAGAGGTAAAGGTACATTCATTCATGTCATTCATGTAATAGATGATACACTGTAGTTTGGTTAAAAGTCAAGATCTTAAGTGCAGAGAAGAAACAATTTTGACCTGAAAGAGGCACCATATTTTTTCTGAACTCCCAATTGCCGCACTGATCTGCCTTTCAAGAGAGACCCAGCACATATTAGGAACAAGCCAAAGTCATCAGCTTTTCCTCCACAATCAGATAATAGGAAAATGCCAGTAAAAAAGAATTAGAAAAAAAGGAACCCATCAAAGGAAAAGCGAGGAACTCAAGATGCTCCACCATTGGAAGCTAGTAACTCAAGGATCACAATGGAAGCGGGTAACCACGGAGGTATGTGGAATCTACACCCGACTCCCGCACCAATGCCACCCTCCCTGTCCTTGCAACCTTCAAGAAAGAGAAAATAGCTCGTAAATCTCCAAGATTAATTAAGCAAGAACAGTTTTCAATCACCAATATCTTTCTCAAAAGTTCCAAAACACCCCCTATCCTTGTATTGTGTAACACAACCACCTATTTTTAGTATTAACATTAAGAATGACATAAGATGATGTCAGCATTTTTTGCCCCTCTCTACTTTCTCGTTTCATTGTCTTCACTCTCGACTTCTCCAGATTTTCTCTCTTTTTCTCAAGAGAATTGGTTCCGTGCTGGTAGGCGCATGTCCCAGGAGTCTAATATAGTGAAGTTTTTAAGGATTGACTTATGGCTTTTGTTCATTGTGATTGAAGTTAGTCAACCTCAAAGTGGGGAGAGTCATGTTACAGATTTGAGTGGAAATCTGGGAATAGAGGAAATCGTGAATTAAAGAGATTGGTATGTTTGGTGAATGTACAAGGTCATGCATAGAATAGGTGTTGGGGACGGGGAGGTTCCTCAAAAGGATCGTTCAGAAGAATGGTGCGAACTGTATAAGCAACTAGCTCCCCTACATTAAATGTGGAGCTAAGACCAGGATCCAGTGGAACAGCAATGACAAACACATTTAGTTCGGCCCATTGCAAACACTTACAAAGGGCTGACAGTATGATATTGCAATTTTCGAATGAGTCCAAGTGGAACCCATTCAAGTCTAATCTGGACCATGATATCATTTTCTACATCAAATTCATTCAAATCTTTACTTCAGTCGACTTCAATTTATATTGGGCATGAGTTACTTGAATATGCTTACTAGTCTCATGCAAATCACGGCCATGTCGTGCCAATGCATTGGCTGACTTAGAAACTCTAGCATGTAGGGACATCAGGAAAATGTCTAGAGGTCCGCTAGGCTGATAACAATGCACAACTTTAAATGGACTCACGCCAATAGACTTGTTTTGATAGGAACAACTTCAAGAACAGCTGACCTATCTACAACGAGGTAACTCGAATGCAACCTAGATGGGTAGGATTGCCTAAGCAATCATCATCTACGTCCTCAAACTCATCAAGGTTAGGCTCATAGATGATAGATCTATGTTTCAACACCCTCTGTTTCTTTCGCATCAATGATAAGGGCCTTGTTGGTGTAATTGATGGCAACATAACTGAAACCTAGACACCTGAAGCACTGAACCTATCCTATCCTTGTCAGCATCAAGTAAATTCAGTTTGTTATTGGGCAGAAGCTGGTTGACCACACTTCAACCAATTATAGCAGCTAGGTTTCAAGTCTAACTCTCAGAATCAACAGGTTATTAGATTTTATGATATGTAGGTAAACTGCATACTACAATCGTATGGCAGTGTTAGAATATATAGAGAATAGATCATCTAGGTTACACTAGATATCTTTTACATGAAGAGTTCTAGTACTAATAACTATCTATCTTATCACAAGACTAAAGAGACCTAGACTAATAGAATATAACTCTTAACACTTTACACTTATCATTATCGGATAGCAAGTCTAATCCAATACGCCCCCTCAAACTCGATGTGGGAGGATGAACGTTGAGGTTGAATCGGAACATGATGAACCGGGCAGCAACAAGTGGCTTCGTGAGGATATCGGCCAATTGATCTTTTCCAGAGATGAAGCATACTTTAAGGAGCTTTTTAGCAACCATATCTCGGATAAAATGATAGTCAATCTCTATATGCTTTGTGTGAGCATGATAGATGGGATTTGAAGCGAGATACGTGGCGCCAATGTTATCACAATACAAAATCAGTGGTTCTGGAGATATTACATCAAGTTCACGAAGAAGTGTTTGGATCCAAGTTAAATCTGCAGCTGTATTCGCAATGGCCTTGTACTCAGATTCGGAACTAGATCAGGACGCCGTGGGTTGTTTCTTGGAGCTCCAAGATAAGATGTTTTTACCAAGGACACAATACCTGGAAGTAGAGCGCCGGTCATCAGGACAACTAGCCCAATCGGAATCTGAGTAAGGAGTAAGATGCTTTGTAGAATTCTTTGAAATGCAGAAGGTATGTGAAATTGTGGACTTTAAGTACTAAAGGACACGTTTTACTGCCGACCAGTGAGTGTCCCTAGGATCTTGCATAAACTGTGATACTTTATTGACTGCAAAGGCAATGTCAGGCCGAGTAAGGGAGAGATATTGAAGAGATCCCACCGTGCTTCAGTATTGAGTAGAGTCCGTAATAGTAGAACCTTCAAAACGGCTGAGTAGTGGAAGCCGACATAGGAGTAGCTATTGGCTTTGCAAGCAGCATGTTTGTCTTGGTGAGGAGATCATGAATATACCTCTGTTGGGAAAGATGAAGAGCATCATTGTGCCATGTTGCTTCAACTCCATGAAAAAAATGAAGAGGTCCAAAGATCCTTAAGGGCAAAGGATTCGTGACGGTCACTGATGAGCTGAGAGATGGCCGCTGGATGGGAGCTTGTGATTATGATGTTATCGACATATCTTAGGACAAAGACAGTGATGCCGTGAGATTTGTATATAAACAAAGACGAGTCTGATTTGGAGCTAGTGAACTTTAGATCAAGTAGTCGAGTACTTAGGTGCGGGGGGCCTGTTTTAAGCCATATAAGGCTTTGCGAAGTTTGCAAATAGCTGCTGGATATTGAGGATGCTGAAATCCAGGAGGTTGAGCCATATTCACAGTTTCTTGAAGGTGACCATGAAGAAATGCATTGCTAACATCCACTTGCCGAATGTCCCAACCTGCAGAGACAGCAATGGAAAGCATAGTACAAATAGTAATGGGTTTGACCACTAGACTATAAGTTTCAGCAAAGTCAATTCCAGGTTGTTAATGAAACCCTTTCGCCATCAAACGAGCCTTGTACCGTTCTATTTCTCCATTAGCTTTTCTTTTAATTCTGAAAACCCATTTGGAGCCGACAATATTCATTGAGGGTCATGGAACTAGAGACCATGTTCCATTTTTGAGGAGAGCATCAAATTCAGCCTTCATTGCTGCACGCCAGGCCGAATGTTTGCTGGCTTGAGAGAAACAAGTAGGTTCTTCTTCGTTGGAAGCAATGGAAGCCGTGAGAGCTTGAGGAGGGTACCTCACCCTGCCATCAGTGAACTTGGATGGCTTGAAGATCATATTCTGTGACCGAGTGGTCATGTCATGGACTCGGGTTGGAGGAATTTGCAAGGGGACGGAAGAGGTTGGCTCGGATTGAGAAGGTGAGGGCGGTGTGGTTACTGTAGGTGAAGGTGATGGAGTAAGTGGTGTGTTTGGAAAAGTTAGCAAAGGTGGATTTGAACATGAGGCAGGAGATTGAGGAGTTAATGAGGGTATAATGGGAATAGAGATCGAGGAAGGTGTTATAGGAACAATAGATGTTGTAGTGGGAGTAGGAGTTGAAAAGGGGAAGCTGTTTTCATTGAAGACAACATGTCTTGCAATAGAGACTCGATCGGAGGGAAGATGAAGACATTTATAGCCAAGATTTTGTTTGCTATATCCAATAAACACACAAGAGGAAGATCGGAAGGAGAGTTTAGAGGAGTTATAAGGTCGAAGAAAGCGCTAGCATTCACATCCAAATATTTTAAGGAATTTGTAGTCGGGAGGAGTGTGAAAGAGAGACTCAAAGGGAAATTTTTGGTTGGTTACTTTAGATGGGAGACGATTTCTGAGATAAGTGGCTGTTTCAAAAGCTGAATCCCAAAATGTTATAGGAACATTGGCAGTGGCAAGAAGGGATAGGCCGGTTTCAACTATGTGGCGATGTTTTCTTTCAACGGTTCCCTTTTGATGATGGGTGTGTGGACAGCTTAATCTATAAGAGGTTCCCATGGAATTAAGGGCAGATTGAAGTGGGCGAAATTCACCACCATTATCACTTTGGACAGATTTTATTTTAGTATTGAAGAATGTTTCAACAAGGTGTTTGAAACGAAGAAAAGTTGAACACACTTCCGATTTAGTTGCAAGAGGAAAGAGCAAAGTGTACTTGCTAAATCATCAACCACACTTAAATAGAAACGATTGTTGTTTACAGAATTTATAGAGGCAGGCCCCATACATCAAGAAACAACAATTGAAGGGGAGAATTTGAAATAGAAGGTGAATAACTGAAATGAAAACGGTGACTTTTGCCCTGTTGACATGGAGAGCAGACGGAGGAGGACTTTGATGAATACACAGGCAGTTTATTTGACTGGACAACTTGGTTGACGATTGGAGAGGCAGGATGACCAAGCCTTAAATGCCACTGATCCAAGGAGACTTTTTCACCAAGGAAGGTAGCAGGTGACTGGGAAGAAGAAGCAGCAAAGGATGGCCATGGATAGAGGCCGAGCTTACTCGAGCCTTGAAGGAGCAGCTAACGAGTTCAAAGATACTTAACACAGAAAAAGGTAGGGTGAAACTCAATGAAAACATGGTTATCACGTGTGAATTGATTTACGGATATAAGATTTTTCTGTATTTGAGGAACATGAAAAAGAGAGAATGAATGAAAATTACGTGAGGGAGTGGGTAAGAGTCCACGACCAGAATTTGAAATATGCAAACCTTGTCCATTGCCCACTCGGATCTGATCAGTGCCATTGTAATTCTCAGCATGCATATTGAGGTTCGCCAGCTCATTCGTGAGATGGACATTAGATCCGGTGTCATGATACCATTGAGAGTCAGATGCAATAGGGAGGGAAGCCAAGTTTGCATTCAGAGGAGAGCTTTCAGATTGGTATCCTTGTTCAAACCGGAACCAACAAGTGGCAGCCGTGTGGCCTAGCTTGTGACAGACTTGACATGTAGGGCGTTGGGACGAACCAGAAAAGGAATATTGATGAGGTGGTCCTCGACCACGGCCACGCCCCCTGCCACGAGAGAAATTTGAGTTGCGGCAGCCTGTATTGGAGCCACGATTGTTCCTTGGATAGCTGGGACTTTGACGTTGAGCAGTGTTGGCAGTAGAGATGTTGATTTCAAGAGCTGTTTTGTGAGTCTCCAGACGCAGTTCATGTGATAATATGTAGCCATAAAGATCAGTAAGAGAGATAGACTCTTGCCTTCTTGTGACAGAGGTAACAAGGGGGTCATAATCAGCACCTAGTCCGGCAAGGATGTTTAAGATTAATTCGGAATCTTCGACGGGCTTACCAATGGCAGCCAAGAGGTTTGCAATTCTCAGTGCTTTTTGGAAATAAGCAAAGACAGTTTGAGCATCTTTCTTCAGATTTGATAGTTGTTGCTTGAGTTGGAGGATTCGAGATTGGGACTGCACAGCAAATAGAGTTTCGAGAGTGACCCAGACTTCCCGAGATGTTGTAAGGCCAATAACATGGGGCAGTGTTTCCATTGAGAGCGTGGAGATGATGGCGCTGAAGATAATGCGATCTTGATGATACCATGGAGAATGATCGGGATTGAGGATGAGGAGACCAGAGGTACGGTCAGGGATGAGTTTTGGAGGCTGAGGGAAGGTGCCATCAACATAACCGAAGAGGTTGTGCCCTTCGAGAAACGAAACCATGAGAAATTGCCATAGGATGTAATTATCCTGGGTTAGTTTTTCAGAGACGTGATGGTGCACATTCTGAATAGGATAGGAGAAGTAACTGGGATGGAGATAGAAGGTGGGTTTAAGGTGGTGGTAGAATCGGTTTCAGAGGTGGGAGCAACCATAGACATTAGTCTTGACTGGCTCTGATACCATATTAAATTTTATGACATGTAGGTAAACTGCATACTACAATCGTATGGCAGTGTTAGAATATATAGAGAATAGATCATCTAGGTTACACTAGATATCTTTTACATGAAGAGTTCTAGTACTGATAACTATCTATCTTATCACAAGACTAAAGAGACCTAGACTAATAGAATATAACTAGTCTAAAGATTACCCATAGAGGAAGAATCTTGATCTAACTCTAACACTTTACACTTACCATTATCGGATGACAAATCATGATCTAACTCTAACACTTTACACTTATCATTATCGGATAGCAAGTCTAATCCAATACAGGTTACTGCAAATAAAATTTCCAATGTCTTTAAAATCTTTAATCTTTCTTTCCCCTTTTTTTTTTTTTTTTTTTTTTTTTTGATATTGAGGCATGTCAAATTTGGTTGTAACTCAAGAAATATGGATCTAAACTTGGAACGAATTTTGACAAAGCTCACACAACAAGTATTGATCACATCAAGTAGCTACGCAAGTTGAGTGCCTTCCTCATTTACACTTTCAAGCACTCATTTTTTATCAAAAAAAAAAAAACCTTTCAAGCACTCATCTGAAGATGTTCCCCACAAAAATCAAGAATGAACATTAACAGTATGTGAAATGTTTGAAAATGTTAATTGCATGAAACAAAGACTTTGAACCAAGTTCACATGGCAACTCAAAGTTACTCCTATAAAAATAAATGCAGGAAATACCTCACAAATTCCAAAAGGCTCTAATAACCTCTGTAGTGCAACCATCTTGTTAAAATCACCTGTAAGCTGGAGCACATATAAAAAGCTAGTATTAGTAAGACAGGATGGAGAAGATTGTGGGGATTAGTGAAGTCAGCCAGCTGAGACATGCGATCAGTGGCATGTTAATGAATGTGGAGCTGCTGAAAATCAGGTTAACTGCTATAATTTTGCATTGCTTTCATCACCAAACTCAGATTATTATCCATCCATCCAACTGTCAGTTTTCAAATAATGTCTATACCAATAGACACTCTATCCCTCATTTCAATTTTATTTATTTATTTATATTTATTTTTTATTTTTTAAGTAATTCCTTGTTTCAAATTAAATAAACTAGAATGAGTAAAGCAGGTTAGGGTTGCAGATGATGTTGAGGAGCTGTTCAATTTCAGCAGGTTCATGAGTATGGGCAAAGGTGTTTGTCATGCTCATATTGCCCCTGAAATGCTTCAAAATTGTTTCCTCCAACTAGACCTAATCCCTAGAAATATGTAATTGGCAGTGAGATGGAGAGCTAATAAGAGAAGGGAACGACATTATTCTTACAGATGTTCCCATATCATGATTGGTGTCAATAAGGTAAAAGAGGAAAGATGAGATTTCATTGGATCTTTGTTTAAGAACCACCCACTCATACAAAAAAGTAGTGTCTTATGAGATCAACTGACAATCAACCAACACCCAATACACCCCCTCACCCCGCGCCTCCGGGCGATATCTGCCATGTGAAGTCATGAACTTAGAGCTCTTATGAGCCCCTAACAAATATAAAGTTATATGCCATGTGAAGTTGTGAAAATGGTATTCTGTAGAAGCTATCATTCTTTTCGACAGACTTTTCCAATGCTGGAATAGTCTCTCTTCTGATTGTAATGCATTCCTCTATCCTCTTACATATTGAATGGTATTGATGTTATGGAGGTTCAAATTAAAAATATTAAGCTTTCCAGAGCAAGCCTCTCTGTCACATCTATGCTAAATAGATTTTTTAACGTTAAAATAAATAAATAAATAAAAAAACGCGCGCGCACACACACAGGAAGGGCCCTTTCTTAACTCCCAAGATAATGTTATGCTCAATAGACGATTGGATCAGAATTCTACTTTTCATTCAAAGGAAAGAATGCCATTACAGTGATTCAAGCTGCTTTTAAAATCCTACAGAAAGTATGCTAAGGCGTAACAACATGCTAATAGATAGACAGATATGTAAGAATTCTTACCTCAAGGGTAATGGTATGATCAGACACGTCAACAGCTTTGGCCCGAAAAATGCTGGCAATATCAAGGACGTCCCTCCTAGCAGCAGTATTCACAGCAACCTTTATCAGCATAAGCTCCCTCTCTGCAAATGGCGAGTGAGTAATATCCCGAACCTGAAGAAATAACCACCTTGCTTTTTGTCAATAATGACCCACAAATTTAGGTGTTCAAGAATTGGGAAACCCAGTCACGGCATTAAGGACAGCATCCCTATGCAAGCAGATAGGAGTGACCATTTTATTAACTGCACTCTTTTGGTAATAAAACAAATTAAGAGCAGTAGTTCAAATAACTATTCTATTGAAGCTCAATTTTGTTTGGCAATACTTAAGTTTAGGAAAGTATTTTCTTTTTTGTTTGGTTCGATAGAAATCTTTCTCCTGATGAGGAAGATCTATACACACACAAACACATGTATCTATGAATGTACATGTTTATATTGTGTACAATAGTACCTTTCCCAAAACTAGTCTAGGCATAGCAGAATTTTCTCAAACTTCACTATAACAAAAAGATCCAATGATGAGTAGAGAGCCTTGGACCCTTAATGGAATAGCCGATTATTAAAATCTGACAACTTTTTTCTTAAATGCTAATTTTTTCACATTTATTCTTTATTCAAAGCTCAAATGTTCAGATTTTTTCCACCAAACCAAATAGGAAAATAAATACTTTCGAGTGTTAAAAGTAAAAGATGGATGACAAGAGTGAAGACTTGATTATTTTTAATGCATCAAAATGATAAGAGTATCCCCATTTTAGAGATTTGATACCAATACAATAATTTTTGGCTTCTGAAGACTATATTTCCATTGAACATAAGGAGCAAAGCATGCACCTGATTTTTTTTTGATAAGTAAGTAGTAAATTTTATAAAAAGCGTAAAGGCGCCCCTAAGCATACAGGAAGTATACAAAAAGACACCAAAACAGGAAAGAGAGGGGAAGGGGAAAAAACACCCCAAAAACCCAAACAGAGGAAACCCAAAAAACCCCTACAAAACCAGCCCACAAAACCCCAAGACTAATACATCACATTAGGCCGCTTAGCCTTGCCCCTACTAGAACAAAAAAACCTCTAGCATCATAATTAATCGAGCACTCTAAGTTCTTCACTTCACGACTCCCTTTAAACTTAGAAGCGGAAACTGAAGCCTCTAGACGATGCTCCGCATCAATTAGAGTCATGAAGTCTAGAAAGCCCTTCACATTCCCCTCGTGGGAGACCCCTAAAGTATTAACACAGAAGCTAAGATCAATCGCAGCCTCGGGAGGATCACCAATCTCTTCAAAACCACCTCCCCGCGAAGATTTACCCACCTCTGAGAAAGACATTAAAGACGGCCACCCAAGCACAGACTGGACCGAAGAGAGTGGAACCACTCCCACTTCTGATGGATGAAGAGCCACGCCGCTTGGGAGAAGGAAGCCACGCCGAAGGATAGGCAGATAGCCCTCGTCTTGAGCAGCCGAAGACTTTGGAGCTAACAAGGGCTTGGAGACAACCCCACAAAGCGGCCTGGAAAGCTCCTTGAGAGCACTGAAAGTCTCAAGAGCCTCTTCAAGCAGATGCTTATCCAATTTGCCAACCTTGTTCTTCCGAGAGTATGTAAGCACCGACTTGGATTCCGACGGGTAAATAGGCGCGCCAAACTCCGACATCACAGGGAAGGAGAAACGCAGCCTTTCACTAAAGCATCCGCGCCTGAAGAGCAATCGCCGAGAGCTGAATCAAACCCAAAGAGAGCCGGAGAAGGAGCCATCTCAGACGAAGGCGACAAAGGAGGATCCCCACCCAAAGCTGACCTCACCAAAGCAGAGACACCAAAGCCCTCGGAAACAGAAGTAACGGCCGACGACGACACGTTAGAAGCTTCAAACTGGACGGAGAAGAGGAATTTTCCCTGAGAATCTCCGTGGCAGAAAAAACTGGAGGAAAGGGATAGGAGCGCTCTTTTAACTCCGGAAGAGAGGCTGAAGAAAAACCCACAATTTTCGGCACCGGGGCACCCAAGCCCGAAGGAACAGAACCCATACCCGCGTCAGAACCATGAACCAGAGCTAACCCGCATTTCTTAGCCTTCTTAAAGTAATCCACTCTTCTAAGACCCGAATTACTGGTCTTTTTAGAAAAAGACCTACAGCCCACCCTTCTAGACCTAGCTCTAAAACGCATTCTGCCCAACCCAAGGCAATGTAAAAGTCCATGGGCCTTACTCACTCTTAAAAGACGCCTTGAAAGAGGAGGGGACACCATGACTTATAAAGTGCCCAAGTGAAGGAAATCTTAGCGATGTAGGACACTTTAACACGCCCCCTCACGTGTGGCAACTAATGGCCAAACACGTGGACAATAACGGAAGGGAAAGGACCCATCATCGCAAGAAACCTGTGGCTCTGATACTATGTAAAAGTCTATGGACCTTACTCATTCTCAAAAGACGCCTTGAGAGAAGAGGGGTGTCCATGGCTTATAAAGTCTACAAGACAAGGATCTCTTAGCAATGTGGGACACTTTAACACGCCCCCTCACGTGTGGCATCTTTGGCCAAACACGTGTTCAACAACGGGAGGGAAAGGCCCATCATTGTCAAAGGAACCTGCTCTGATACCATGTAAAAGCCCATGGGCCTTACTCACTCTCAAAAGACGCCTTGAAAGAGGAGGGGACACCATGACTTCTAAAGTGTCCAAGTGAAGGAAATCTTAGCGATGTGGGACACTTTAACAGGCAACACTTAGTCTGCCCAACACCTGATTTTTATCTTACAACTTTATAAGTTTTTTTTTTATAGGTAATCAGAAATTTTTTATAAAAAGTGTAGGCCCCTAAGCATACAAGAAGTATACAAAGGGACATAAAAATAGAAAAGGCAAAAGAAACAAGAGAAACAAGAAAAAAGCCGCAAAGACCCAACCACAACAAAAATCCCAAAACACCCTAGCAAAAACCAGCCCAAAAACCCTCAGCAACATTACATCACACCCTCAGCAACATTATATCATAGCAAGAGCCCTCTTGCTTTTGCCTTGAGTAGAACCAAGACTTCTAGTATCATAATTGACATCGCATTAAAGATTTTGTAGTTATCTTCCCTTTAATCTTAAGAGTGGAAATTGGGAAGACGCTGCCCCTCAACCACTTGAGCCATAACATCCAAAGAACCCTTCACGTTCCCCACAAAGGAAATCCCCACAAGCTTGAAGGTGCGTAGCGTCAAACACTGTCCCAGGAGAAACTGCAGCCTCTTCAGAATCACCTCCCTTCGAAGATTCACTCACTTCAATTGGCGGGGAAGAAAGACTATGCAAAAGAAGGAACCCACGCCGAAATGGAGGCTCCTACCTGCCTCGGTCTCCATTGGAGGCGAAGAATGAGGACCCAGCAGAAAAGCAGAGGCGGTGATCGCCACCAAAGACTCAGCAATTAAAGTCTTGTTAAGTTGCGTATCCTTTTGCTTTTGAGAAAACCTCAACACTGACTTAGACTCCGACGGATAGATAGGTGCCCTAGACTCCAACATCATGGGAAGCGAGAGACATGCCATTCACCCAACGCTGCCGCCCCCGAAAAATCTGACCCAACAACAGTGAAGCCCGGCACTAAAGGAAACTCCTCAGAACCTGTATCTTCCAAAACCACCAAGGAAGACCCCTCAATACCCGGTTCTTACTCAAAAATAGGTGGACCAATGACTTGTACATAAGGGACATAGCGGTAGGGAAGGAATGTGCTGAGATGTGCGTAGAAGGGAAAGAAGAGGCGTGCACATATGACGCCAAAACAGTAAAATCCCACCCAGAAAACGCTAAAACAGATTCTGGTCTACAGTACGTCTGAACGGGATCAGAGAAGGTCGGAGCAGTACCTAGAATCATCGCCGAAGACCACAAACTTGGAAATGCTTCTGGGATCGAGACCCACCCAACAACCGCACCATAACCCAACGAAGGCTCAATACCCGTAACCATAGAAGCATCCATGGCCGCTGAAGACTTGGACTCGCACCTGGACCCGAGACCCGCCCCGCATCTGCACCATAACCCAACGAGGGCTCAAGACTAGTATCCACAGAATACGCTACAGGCCCAAAAACTAGGTCGGGACCTATGACCCTCTTGGCATTGGGCTTAAACACCAACCGACTAGACCCAACCCGAATCCGAAAACCTTTGAGTGCAGACTTATACCCCTTAATCACCCAGCCTGCCACAAAATCACCCACCTTACGCTTAAGCCCAAAAGTGGACTTAAAGCCCAATCTCTTCGAAAACCCACAAACCCAATCTAAAGCCTTGGAGAAACATCCAAATAGCTCGAGAATCTTCCTGAAAACACCAGACTCTTCCTGCACTGAAGTGTCAACCTCAATCTCTGTAGCCCTAGACTTGACGCAAGCTGAGCTACCTCTGAAGTCTCAAAAACTGAAACAATCATCAACATGAAGTTTCTTACCTAGGGGACCAAGCGTTTGCATTTCCTGAGCGAAGCAATCCACCGCATGCTGAACCACCTCCATCTCCATACCTAGAGGACGAAACTTCTCCAACTTGCACCAGTCCACCACCTGTCGTGTGTCTTCAACCTCTACCACACCCCGCGAACCCGTTGTCTAAACTAGAAGCTGGCAACCCAGGATAGAGACGGTTGCTGCAAAGCGCACCACCTCCGCAAACGACAGAAATCCTACTTTCTTACCCAACTTCTTCCCTGTCAAAGGACCACCAGAAGGCGAAGACCCATCTGTAGCTTCAAGAAAGGCCAGAGCTTTGCTCAGCTCTCAAGAAACATGGCTCCAACACCGCCCATCATGGCCTTCAGGAATCAGAATTAGCTATCTCCGGCCACCCACAGCGTAAACCGCTACCTTCAAGAATTGACCGGACCTATTCTCACCTCTTTGTACGATGATCGCCTTAGACCCCACCCTTAAGGATTTGACAAAATCCTCAAACCCAGGATTTCAGAATACCTCTTCCACCATCAACAGCAGCCAAGCAGTGCATCTCGTCCCCAAAAGAGCAACCCCTAAGAATCCTTTCCTCTTCTCCTCCACCCGAAGCTCTGCTAACGCTTTCACCACCGAAAAACAGAAGGTTTAGCCTCCACAAAGAAATGGCTCTACATCCCCAACCGCAAACGGCAACCTCCTACGGGAATCACATCAGACACGCCACCATGTGTCACACAAAGTTACCTTAGATATTACTAGGAAATCCTTAAATCTTTGCAAAAAAAAATTAATTCCTAACTACCCACAAAGTTAAGAGTTTTACATTCCCAACTTGGATGTGGTTAGAGTATGTTTCTTTTTTTTCCTTTTTTTCAGGAATTCTTTTAACTATCACTCAATTACTTGAAATTAAATTTGTAAAGTCTCACTAAACATTCGCAGCATTTAATTCCGTACCCCTTACCTCATGAAGATCGATTAACTTGTGAAGTTGTTGAACCAACTTGCCAATTGATTCATCAGTCCCAGGAACAACAGTTGTAATGCGGGAAAGCCCCTCTATTTCAGCAGGCCCCACAGCTAAACTCTGTATATGAATGAAACTATCGGATCAGCGAAGGCATCAAAACCAGAAAGCTAGAAAGATGACCACCACTTGAAACCAAACTGACCTGAATGTTATAACCTCTTCGAGAAATAACCCCAGTGACCATGTTGAGAACTCCAGGACAGTCATTCACAAGCATAGTCAAAGTATGTGACTGAAGCCCACTTGACTGTAGTATTACATTTAGCACGTTCCAATTAGTGGTACAAGTAAAACAAAAACAAGAACTATGACACGGATTATTAACAAATTCAAAAGATAACAGTAACTATAGTTAAGAAACCAATTCACTAACAAAGAATGTGAACAAACTTAATGATTTGACTTTCAGACCAACCTGTCGCCCACATGTTATATGAAATTGAAAGAACTCCGTAACGAAATTATTTACTGACTGACTGAATATATAGAGAAAATATCAAAGCTCATTTACATTAATGAAAATGGCATAGAGCAACCAAATAAAAGCTCAATTTTGATATGGCATCTTCACAATAAAGCTTATCAAACTATCTCGACAATATCAGCAGATTGTTGAGTTCATCCTAGGCAATATCAGCAGACAACATTAAGATAAGGTGATTGAACAGCATCTACATTTGAGTTAAGATGACCCAGATTTTAAGGAGCTAATAACAAATGTGTCAAATAATCTGAAATTACCATAATATGTGATTTATTCCATTTGTACACCTAGCACATATTCTACATGGCATATATTTACTTTGAATTAGTTCCATAATTATCTTTCAGAAAAGATTATAAAACAAATTAAAGGATTCTCAAACATATATAGGTATCTTACATCTTCATCATAGAGAACACCCCAATGAGCATCAAGAACTTGTTTCATTGACAAGTCATCATATGGCTCCACTGGATAAACATCACCCTGTAACAGAGTTAAAAGTTACAAATTTGCAAACCAAAATTATAATGATCGAAAGGGAAACCTACAACACAGGAAGTAAAGAGGAATATAAGCAATACAATATAGATTTAGTAAAGCAAGAAAGAATATCAGTCTGAAGACATTAAAATATAAAAGTATTGGAATCTGCTTGCATAAAACATACAATAGTCCTTGGGCAGAGTAAAGAAGCCAAAAACCATGATTCAGTGGGCCAAACATCCTACAGACAGCGGGAGGGCCGACAACTTCATACTAGGGTTCAATATGTGAATGCACAACTTCAGGACCATTTATGATGCAATTCCAAATACAATCAAGTAGCGAAAAGGAACTTAATTTCAATTCAACCAACTCCCAATTTCACCGGATATGATTTTACTAACATGCCACCAAGTGTTGGATTACAAACTGACTGCAATATGAAACTTCATCTTAGAAAGGAATTTACCACTTCACCATACATTGTTACCAATAGTGTAGCACCCCAGAAAATTACATCTCACATTGGCTGGGACTTGGGTGGACTGTGGTAGTGTTACATGGGTGTGAAGTGATTATAAGTACTTTTAAGAAACTCAAATAGTAACTTTGACTAATATTTTTGGAGTACTAGTACAAATATAGTAGCACTTCTTTGAGTCGCAAAAAAAAATGGTATCAGAGCAACCTAGTAACTGTTAGAGAATAAAGAGCCGTTGCAGCATATCAAGAATATCTCATTGATTTCCTCTCCAATATCTTTTCTTATTTTCCTACCTGATTTCCTCAATATTTTCCACTTTAATATCTCCTGATTGTGTGCCATGATTAGTGGGATGTGCTCCCCTCTATTAGCCTATATATTCATATCTTTTGTAATCAAAAGCACTCAATGAAATAAGAAGCAATGTAGCGTTTTCTCTCTTTTGTGTTCTCCTCTTCTTCCCTTCTATCTCTTCTATTTTATTTTTACATAGTATCAGAGACATTTGGCTAACACCTCACGATCTTGGTTTTCTTCTTCGCTAAAGCACACTCTTTCAGCCCCTTTATCAAACACGTCTCACCCATCACAAGGTTCTGCCTAAAAACAGAGCTTCATCTCTGCCACTCCCAACATCCCAACTCCATCCACACAGAAACTCTCATAGTTTCTAATCTATACCAGTTTTCATCTTCATCTCCCAAAATTTTCTCTCTTTCACTCCAAAAAAAAAAAAAAAAAAAAAAAAAAAAAAAAAAGAAAAGAAGAAGAAGAAGAAGAAGAAGAAAGAAAAGAGGCCCATTTTTGGCCCACTCTCAAATCTCTTGCTTGTGGTATGTTTAAAACCCAAGCTTCTAAAGCCATTTGGCTCTCTCTCTCTCTCTTTCTTTCTTTTAATTTAGCCTTGTGATACAATTAAAAAGCCCAGACTTTATCTTTTATATTCCTGGCTTTGTGGTAATGTTTCAAAACCCAAGCCTATCTTTAATTTCTTTTGGCCCATAGTTGGCTTTATTTTTAGCCTTTGAGGTACAGTTTGGAAACTCGGGCCAACACAAAAAAAAATAAATAAATAAATAAATAAATAAAAATAAAAAAAAAAAAAAGGTTTCATGATGATGATCCGACACAGAAGACAAACTGAAGGAAGTTCCTCCCATCAGTTTGCAGGGGAGTGTTAGAGAATAAAGTGTCGTTGCAGCATATCAAGAATATCTCATTGATTTCCTCTCCAATATCTTTCCTTATTTTCCTACCTGATTTCCTCAATATTTTTCATTTTAATATTTCCTGATTGTGTACCATGATTAGAGGGATGTGTTCCCCTCTATTAGCCTATATATTCATATCTTTTGTAATCAAAAGCACTCAATGAAATAAGAAGCAATGTAGCGTTTTCTCTCTTCTGTGTTCTCCTCTTCTTCCCTTCTATCTCTTCTTTTTTTTTTATAAGTAATGATAGTTTTATTGAAAGCGTAAGGCGCCCCTACGTACACTAGAAGTATACAACAAGAAACACCTAACTAGAAAGCGAAAAAGAAGCAAGAAATTCAGCAAAGCTGATAGATAAAGGGTACAAATAAGCCATCAACCAGACATACAAGGTATGGAGAAACAACTCTAGCACCTCCTCTAAGGAGCTTTCTAGATTCTCAAAACACCTAAGGTTTCTTTCTCTCCAAATACACCAAAAAAGGCAAATAGGCACCATCTTCCAAGAAGTAGCGCTCCCAGATCTCCCAGACTTCCACCTGTCAATGGACAGCTGTGCTGTCCATAATTCCTCCGATTCTTTCCTTATTTCTCCATCTCTTATTTTGTATAGTTTATTTTGTATAGTTCGCATATATTTGACCGAATATGGTTTATATGTATAGGGCTAGAATCATGCGGGATATTTATTTTCTTTCCATGTATAGCATTCGTGTAAAGTCTTTATAATAGACAGAACTCAAGGCTCAAAGGCAGCCATTCTCACAATATTTTGTCATGGTATCAGAGCCCAATTACTAAATTTTTTGCTTCCTGATTTTTTTCTCAGTTCTCGATTTCTCGGTGGTTTCTCGGTGGCTTCTCGGTTTCTCGGTGGTTCTCGGCCTCAGTCTCTCGAAACAGTTTTCTGCAGCTTGGGTTAGTGGTTTCGGCAGTCTCTGTGTGATTCTCGGTGGTTTTCTCGGCACTTCTCTGGGTAACAGTGTGGGTTGTCCCTCTCAGTGGAGTTCTCGGCAGAGTCTCTCTGAGTCTCTCTTTCTTCCCTATGGATTCAGCTCCTGTGTGTGTTAAGTTTACCGGCACCAATTATGCTACCTGGGCATTTCAGTTTGAGTTCTTTCTCAAGGGCAAGGCGCTTTGGGGTCATATTGATGGCACGGATGTCGACTCATCGTCAACTTCTGAAAAATCTAAGGCTGACGGGTCTTCTCCGTCCTGGGCTGTGCTTGATGCCCGTATCATGTCCTGGCTTCTTGGTTCAGTGGAGCCTCATATTGTCACTCACTTGCGGCCTCATCGCTCCGCTCAAGCCATGTGGGCTTATTTGAAGAAGGTTTATCATCAAGCTAATGATGCTCGTCATTTTCAGTTGGAACATGAAATTGCCATGTTTCAGCATAATAGCCTTTCCATCCAAGATTATTACTCGGGGTTTTTGACTCTTTGGCACGAATATGCGGCCTTGGTTACTGCGGACGTTCCTGCTGCCGCTCTTTCTGCTATTCAAACTCTTCACGCCACTACACAGCGTGATCAGTTTCTTATGAAACTTTGCCCAGAATATGAACCTGTTCGCTCCTCTTTACTGAATCGCTCTCCGGTTCCCTCTCTTGATGTTTGTTTTGGTGAGTTACTTCGTGAAGAACAACGTCTTAGTACTCAAGTTATTTTGGAGCAATCTCATGGCAGTTCTAGGGCTGCAACTGTGGCCTTCTCTGCCCAAGGCCGTGGACGGCCTATGCATTCTCGACCGTTGCAGTGTTTTTGCTGCAAGGAGTCTGGGCATATTGCTGTTAATTGTCCTAAAAAATTCTGCTCTTATTGCAAGAAGAAGGGCCACATTATCAAAGAATGTCGTATTCGTCCCTCAAATCGTCCAGCCCATGCATTTCAGACTTCAGTTCTTGCCACGCCTCCTGCTGCTCCTGCCACCCCTCCTGCACCAGATTATTGCACTCCAGGAATGGTGCAACAGATTATGATTTCAGCTCTATCAGCAATGGGGTTTCAAGGTAAACATTCGCCTAAACTCTGGTATGTGGGCTCGGCAGCGTCTAATCACATGACCCCTACTCACACAGCTTTGTGTCATGTTCGGCCTTATGCTGGTACTTCTATTATTCAGACTGCCAATGGCAGTTCTCTGCCAATAGCTGCTGTCGGAGATGCTTCTTCTAAGCTCACTGATGTGTTTCTTGCTCCTGAGCTTTCCACCAATCTTATTTCGGTTGGACAATTAGTTGAAAACAATTGTGATGTTAAATTTTCTGGTGAAGGTTGTGTTGTGCAGGACCAAGTAACGGGGGAGCAAATCGCGAAGGGACCTAAAAGGGGGCGCTTGTTTCCACTGTTTTTGCCTGTTCCAGTTTCTTCTTCAGTTTCTTCTATTCAGTCTTTTGCTTGTAATAATGTTTCTGATCTTAGTATGGTGTGGCATCGTCGTTTGGGCCATCCCAATACTCAGATTTTATCTCATGTATTGAACTCTGGTTTACTTGGGAATAAAAACAGTTCTTCTTTCTCTCTTGAGTGTGCTTATTGCAAACTTGGTAAAAGCAAAATTCTTCCCTTTCCTTTGCATGCTAGTCGGGCATCTCATTGCTTTGACCTTATCCATAGTGATGTTTGGGGTCCTTCCCCTGTGAGTTCACATGAAAAATTTAAATACTATGTGACTTTCGTTGATGATCATAGCAAATTTACTTGGGCCTACTTCCTTCGCTCTAAATCTGAGGTCTTTCGTATTTTCACTGAGTTTTTTTGCATATGTTACCAATCAATTTCCTTCTTCTATTAAGACTTTACGCACCGATTCCGGTGGTGAATATTTGTCTAATGAGTTTCAAGCTTTCTTGGCATCTAAGGGTATTCTTCATCAACGTTCATGTCCCTCTACTCCTCAACAAAATGGAGTAGCTGAGCGCAAAAATCGTCATCTCCTTGATGTGGTACGTACTCTCTTGTTAGAATCTTCTGTTCCGTCCATGTTTTGGGTAGAGGCTATGAAAACTGCTACTCACTTGATTAACCGTTTACCTTCTCAAGTTCTACATATGGAGTCTCCCTATTTCCGCTTATTTGCTAAGCAACCTAGTTATGATAACCTTCGTACTTTTGGTTGTGTATGCTTTGTTCATTTACCTCCTCATGAGCGACATAAATTATCTGCTCAATCTGTCCGTTGTGCTTTCTTGGGATATAATGTGTGTCAAAAGGGATTTGTTTGCTATGATCCTCTCTTACATCGTACTCGCATTTCTAGGAATGTTATTTTCTTTGAAAACCAACATTTCTTTCCTGTGTCCTCTCTGCCATCATCTTCTACTATGGTTCTTCCCTCCTTTGAGGAGTGGCTCTCAGATCTTCCTCCCGTCAGTTTCAGATTTAAACCAGGTATTGTGTATACAAGACGCTCCCGCCCACAGTCTCTTCCGGTAGCTCACCAAGTATCTAATCCTACCGCGCTCCAGATTCAGTCCGTGGCAGCACCTCCGGTGGCTTTGGTTCGTCTCTCTTCTCGAGTGTCTGTTCCTCCGGATAGGTATGGCTTTTCTTCTTCTAGTGCTGACAATTCTATTTCAGCTCTTACTGCTACATTGGCCAATTATGATATTCCCACCTGTTACTCACATGCTGCCAAGCATGATTGTTGGCAACAAGCTATGCAGGAAGAAATAGCCGCTCTAGAGGCTAATCACACCTGGGACATTGAGCCCTGTCCTCCTACTGTTGTGCCTCTGGGATGCAAATGGGTTTACTCAGTCAAAGTTCGGTCTGATGGGAGTTTGGATCGTTATAAGGCTCGGCTTGTTGCTCTTAGAAATAATCGGGAGTATGGTGTTAATTATGAAGAGACTTTTGCTCCAGTGGCTAAAATGACAACTGTTCGTACGATTCTCGCCCTTGCAGCTTCCAATGATTGGCCTCTACATCAGATGGATGTTAAGAATGCTTTTCTCCATGGGGATCTGAAAGAGTGTATTTACATGAAGCCCCCTCCAGGCTTGTTTTCATCTCCAACTTCACATGTGTGTAAGCTTCGTCGCTCCCTTTATGGTCTCAAACAGGCTCCGAGGGCCTGGTTTGATAAATTTCGCACCACTTTATTACAATTTTCATTCAAGCAGAGCAAGTATGACACCTCTTTGTTCCTTCGGAAATCTGACATGGGTATTGTTCTTCTATTGGTTTATGTTGATGATATTGTGATCACTGGTTCCGATTCTATTTTACTTGACCAGCTCAAAACTCATCTCTCGAGGTCTTTTCATATGAAGGATCTTGGTTCTCTCACATATTTTCTTGGTCTTGAGGTGCATCGTGGTCCCGCCGGCATTTCTATCAATCAACATAAGTATGCTAGTGACTTGGTGGCTACAGCTGGTCTTCAAGAGGCTCCTTCTGTTGATACTCCCATGGAATTAAATGTCAAGCTTCGTAAAGAGGAGGGCGACTTACTTGCTGATCCCAGCTTATACCGGAAGTTGGTGGGGAGTCTCGTTTATCTCACCATTACTAGACCGGACATTTCTTTTGTTGTCCAGCAAGTGAGCCAGTTCCTTCAAACCCCTCGTCATCTACATTTAACTGCTGTCCGAAGAATTATACGCTATGTTCACGGTACTTCTGCTCGTGGCTTATTCTTTCCTGCCAGCAATTCTACTCGTCTTGCCGCTTATAGTGATGCTGATTGGGCTGGTTGTGCGGATACTCGTCGCTCCATCACAGGTTGGTGTGTGTTCTTAGGTGATGCCTTGATCTCCTGGAAAAGTAAGAAGCAAGACCGAGGCTCTAAGTCATCTACGGAATCTGAGTACCGCGCCATGTCTCTTGCTTGTTCAGAAATTATTTGGCTTCGTGGTTTGCTTGCTGAGTTAGATTTTTTTGAGACCGGCCCTACACCGCTACATGCCAATAATACCAGTGCTATTCAGATCAAGGCCAATCCTATCTATCATGAGCGCACCAAGCATATTGAAGTGGATTGTCACTCTATTCGGGAAGCCTTTGAAGCTGGGATTATCACTCTTCCACATATTTCCACTGATCTACAAATTGCGGATATTTTCACCAAAGCTCTCACTCGTCATCGACATTGCTTCCTAAGTAGCAAATTGATGCTTGTTGATCACCCTGCATCAATTTGAGGGGGGCTGTCAATGGACAGCTGTGCTGTCCATAATTCCTCCGATTCTTTCCTTATTTCTCCATCTCTTATTTTGTATAGTTTATGTTGTATAGTTGGCATATATTTGACCGAATATGGTTTATATGTATAGGGCCAGAATCATGCGGGATATTTATTTTCTTTCCATGTATAGCATTCGTGTAAAGTCTTTATAATAGACAGAACTCAAGGCTCAAAGGCAGCCATTCTCACAATATTTTGTCACTACCAACAAGCAACTAAGTCAAGCACGCTCCTAGGCATGACCCACGAAATACCAAAGCGGGAGAAAATGTTATTCCATAGAGCTGAGATCGCAATGCAGAAGAATATGGTCCACTGATTCCCCATCCCGCTTGCAAAGACAGCATCTATCCACAATAATTAAGTTCCTCTTCCTAAGATTGTCTAAGGTCAAAATTCTGCCTAGAGCTGCAGACCAAGTGAAGAAAGCTGCCCTCGGGGGAGCCTGAGACCGCCACACACACTTCCATGGGAACCGAGTACCTCCAGCACATATCATAGAACCAAAAAATGACTTCACCCTGAACACACCTTTCTTGGACGGGACCCATTTAAGACAATCTGCCCTTTCCATATTCACCTTGGTAGAGCCCAGCATCTGGAAGAAAGAGGCAAAAACATCGACTTCCCAATCATGAGCCTCTCTAATAAAGCTTACGTTCCATTGAATAGACCCGCCCAAACTCTCCAAATTATCAGCCACTGACGCATCCTTCATCCGAGCAATGCCAAAGAGATCAGGAAACACTTCTTTCAGAATCGAATCACCACACCACAAGTCATGCCAAAATCTAATCCTACTCCCATCCCCCACCTCAAATCTAAGGAATTTGGAGAAATTCTCACAACCTTTCCTTATAAACTTCCACAACCCTACTCCAAACGCCCCAGCAACCTCTCGGGAGCACCACCCACCCCACAAACTTCCATACTTGGATTCCACCGCGACTCTCCACCAAGCATCTCTATCTGTACCAAATCGCCATAACCATTTACCTAGCAATGCGCGTTTAAACTGAACCAACTTCCTAATGCCAAGCCCCCCATTCGAAATTGGAGTACAAACCTTCTCCCAACTCACCAAATGGTATTTAAAAACTTCACCCATGCCACCCCAAAGAAAATCGCGTTGCAACTTCTCAATGCGAGAAGCAACACTCACCGGAATAGGGAACAGAGACATGTAGTACGTAGGTAAGTTAGAGAGCGTACTCTTGATAAGGATCACTCTCCCTCCCTTAGAGAGGTATAACCTTTTCCAACTAGCCAACCGTTTTTCAACCTTCCCTTCTATCTCTTCTATTTTATTTTTACATGGTATCAGAGACATTTGGCTAACACCTCACGATCTTGGTTTTCTTCTTCGCTAAAGCACACTCTTTCAGCCCTTTTATCAAACACGTCTCACCCATCACAAGGTTCTGCCTAAAAACAGAGCTTCATCTCTGTCACTCCCAACATCCCAACTCCATCCACACAGAAACTCTCATAGTTTCTAATCTATACCAGTTTTCATCTTCATCTCCCAAAATTTTCTCTTTCACTCCCAAAAAAAAAAAAAAAAAAAAGAAGAAGAAGAAGAAAGAAAAGAGGCCCATTTTTGGCCCACTCTCAAATCTCTTGCTTGTGGTATGTTTAAAACCCAAGCTTCTAAAGCCATTTGGCTCTCTCTCTCTCTCTCTTTCTTTCTTTTAATTTAGCCTTGTGATACAATTAAAAAGCCCAGACTTTATCTTTTATATTCCTGGCTTTGTGGTAATGTTTCAAAACCCAAGCCTATCTTTAATTTCTTTTGGCCCATAGTTGGCTTTATTTTTGGCTTTTGAGGTACAGTTTGGAAACCCGGGTCAACACAAAAAAAAAAAAAAAAAAAGGTTTCATGATGATGATCCGACACAGAAGACAAACTGAAGAAAGTTCCTCCCATCAATTTGCAGGAGAGTGTTAGAAAATAAAGAGCCGTTGCAGCATATCAAGAATATCCCATTGATTTCCTCTCCAATATCTTTCCTTATTTTCCTACCTGATTTCCTCAATATTTTCCACTTTAATATTTCCTGATTGTGTATCATGATTAGTGGGATGTGCTCCCCTCTATTAGCCTATATATTCATATCTTTTGTAATCAAAAGCATTCAATGAAATAAGAAGCAATGTAGCATTTTCTCTCTTTTGTGTTCTCCTCTTCTTCCCTTCTATCTCTAGTAACATCATTTAGCATTGAGACATTGCATCATGACACGGGCCTTGATGAGGGAGACGTCAGGAATTTGAGTGAGGGAGATTGTACTACTCTGTAAAGTTAAGTCCCACATAAGGTGGGTGGATTGTAATGGTGTTACAGTGGTTAGCGCTTTTTCTATGTCGTGACAAATAGCTCCAAAACAATCTAAGACAAAATAAATATACAGAGTTCTATCTGAAAATCTACTTGAGCTAACTTGACCTGATTTTATTTAAATATAGTGTAGAAACACAGGAAATTGATCAGAGATTTATTTAAGTAAACTTCTTGATTAACTTAGATAGCCCAAATATTTTAATATTGTAAAAATCTGAGAGCAAGCTGTTCTCACTTTCAGTCTCATTGAGTTTCTTTCTCAGTTAATGAGAAAAGTCTTGACAATCTTTTCTTGCTTCAAGAAGCATTTTGAATTTCTTAACAAAGCAACACTGTTAAATGGATATCTTTTCTGATATTAGTTCCCACAAGTCAATTTATCCCAATAATGCAGAAACACGACATACAGAAGCATAGTATCAGGATAGCACTTCAAATAAGAAACACCTACCAAGCTGTGGCCAGTGTCACCAACTCAATTTAAAATTAATAATTCTATAAACTACTTTTTCACCTGTCCTTCTGACACTAGCCTTTCTCATCACAAGTTCAACAAAAGAAAAAAAGTAACTTTTGAAATAAAAATTATAATGCTGACGACAAGCAGGAAGTGTCACAGAATAAAACGCAACAAAGAAGTTGCAACTATGGTGAGTATAGAAAAGGATTATATGTTCTCTGTATTAAATAATAGCAATATCTCCTCCCAAATGATTCAAAGATCATAAAAGTTTGAAAACCAAGGCTGCCCCTGCGATTCCTTATTCTCAAACTGCATTTTGTTAGATTTTTTTTTTTTTATAAGTAATTGCAATTTACAAAAAAAAGCACAGAGGAGCGCAACCCTTATACACGGAAAGTATACAAGAGAACCCCTAAAAGGAACGAATAGAGAATAATTTTAAAAAATCTACATAAGTAAAAACATTCAAGCTATGATGGGATGCTATCCAAATATATAACGTATTGAGCAACTGCTTCCGTAGCTCCACCATAGATGTCTCTACATCTTCAAAGAGCCGCGCATTCCGCTCCCTCCAAATGCACCACAATAAGCACAGAGGAGCTAACCGCCAAGCTGCTTTAGCACGACCACACCCAATCGCCACCCCCCAACTATTCAACAACTCCAACACCGTTCGTGGCACAACCCACTCTACCCCAAATAAAATAAGAATGTAGTTCCAAAGTTCCCGAGCGATTTCGCAGTGAAGCAACAAATGATCAATAGACACCCCACTCTTCTTACACAAACAACACCACTCGATCACTATAACATTCCTCTTACGCAAGTTATGATGCGTCAATATTTTGCCCAATGCTGCTGACCATACGAAGAAAGCCACCCTTGTTGGAGCCTTAACACGCCATATATTTTTCCAGGGAAAAGATGGAAAAGATGGGCCATCTTTCCTAATAAGCTCTTCATAGAAGGATCTCACCTCAAATAAACCTTTTTTAGAGCGATTCCACACTAACCTGTCATCCTCTCCATGTCAAGCCGAAATGGAGTACAGTCGATCGAAGAAAGAAAGGACCATATCCATCTCCCAATCCTAGATTTGTTGCGTAAAAAGAACATTCCACTTAATAACATCATTATGAACAGCCAAATTATCCACCACCATTGCATCTTTGTTCCTCACTATACTAAAAAGAGCTGGAAAGCATTGCTTCAAGGATCTATCCCCACACCACCAATCATGCCAAAAACTAATATGTGATCCATTCCCCACATCAAAACGAACAAAATTGCGAAACTTCTCCCACCCCCTCCTAATATGTTTCCAAACACCCACTCCAAAAGAACCCAACACCTCTTTCGAGCACCACCCACCCTATAGACTCTCAAATTTGGCATCAATCACCAATCGCCATAAAGCCTCTCTCTCCCTGCCATATCTCAACAACCACTTACCCACGAGTGCTCGGTTGAACTGGATGAAATTGTGAACTCCCAACCCACCTGCATGCAAAGGAATACAAATCTTGTTCCAATTCACTAGATGAAATTTGGTCTCGTCCCCATTGCAACCCCAAA
Organism: Alnus glutinosa; assembly: GCF_958979055.1. NCBI lineage: Eukaryota > Viridiplantae > Streptophyta > Magnoliopsida > Fagales > Betulaceae > Alnus > Alnus glutinosa. Next base: position 10,478,541 of record NC_084897.1, read on the forward strand.
GAAAATCCTTTTGAATTCTATCAAGACGATTAGCCACCCTCATTGGAATAGGAAACAATGATAAGTAATACATAGGAATATTGGAAGGCGTACTATTAATAAGAGTCAACCAGGCACCCTTCAACAAATACATTCGCTTCCATCCCGCCAACCTCCTTTCCATTTTCTCAATAACACCATTCCAAATAGAAGTGGATTTGTAAGAGGCACCCAAAGGCAAACCCAAGTCATAGGCAAAGATGCAACCCAACATCCAAGAAGATTAGCCAACCCTTCGACATCCTCTACTTCACCAGTAGGAACAATTTCTGATTTTCCTAAGTTAATTCTCAAACCAGAAGCTACCTCAAAGCATAAGAAGATACATCTCAGATGTCGAATTTGTTCTTCTTGAGCACCACAAAAGATCAATGTGTCATTAGCAAACAGTAGGTGATTCACAACTAAAGCCTCGGAATCCCTGGAACCCACTGAAAACCCTATCAAATTACCTTGATCCAATGCAGCAGTCAGCATCCGACTCAAAGCCTCCATAACCACCACAAACAACGAAGGAGAAAGAGGATCTCCTTGTCGCAAACCACGAGAACTACTAAAAAAACCCGATGAGGTTTCATTTACAAGAATAGAAAATCTCACCGTAGAAATACAAAAACGTATCCAATCCCTCCATTTTTCCCCCAAACCACGTCGCTGCAACAAATAAAGCAAGAAGTCCTAGTTCACATGATCATATGCCTTCTCCAAATCTAGCTTACACAGGAGTCCTGGGTCCCCCGATCGAATATAACTATCCACACATTTATTAGCAATAAGCACAGAATCCAAGATTTGTCTACCGCCAGTAAACGCATTCTGTGTGTTGGAGATAATCTTGTCCAAAACAGATTTAAATCTGTTCACAAGGACCTTGGACATAATCTTGTAAATCCCTCCAATCAAACTAATAGGGCGAAAATCCTTCACACCCATGGCACCAGTCTTCTTTGGAATCAAAGAAACAAAAGTAGCATTAAAGCTCTTTTCAAACTTACCTCGAGAATGAAATTCTGCAAGAACAGCCATAATATCATTTTTTTTAAATATCCCATCACTTCTGAAAAAATGCCATAGTGAAGCCGTCTGGACCCGGTGCCTTGTCTCCGTTCAACTCCTTGATCACATCCCACACCTCCTCCTCAAAATCTCTTTCTAACCAAATACTTTCATCCTCATCAATAGATATGAAAGAAAGACCATCCATCCTTGGTCGCCAAGAACAATTCTCAAGGTACAGATTGTTGTAAAACTGGACTATGTGCTCCTGAATCTCCACAGGGTTCTTGGAAATTTCACCATTGATCTTCAAAAAGTTCACTTGATTGAATTTACGATGTGAGTTTGCCACCCTGTGAAAAAAATTTGTATTCTTCCTTCAGCCGCAAAGCTCTAAATTTCTGTCTCCAGTTCAATTCCTCAAAAAGAAAAGTTTTCTCCATCTCTCTCGACATATCAATCTTACAAACCCTTTCGTCCTCCTCTAAGCTACGACATTCTTCAATAACATCCAGCCCTCGAATATCCTCCAATAATTCTTTCTTTTTCTTCCCTATATCACCAAACACTTCTACGTTCCATTTCTTCAAATCTTTCTTCAAGGCCTTCAATTTATTAGCCAAAATATAACTAGGTAAACCAGAAAATTCATAAGACAACCACCAATTCTTAACCTGCTCAACAAAACCCTCATGTTTCAGCCACATGTTCTCAAACTTAAAGTACTTGTTACCTCCTCTTGGTGCCCCACAATCCAACAACAAAGGAAAATGATCGGATAGAAGTCTTGGCAATCTCTTCTGAATCACTTCAGGAAATCTTTCTTCCCACTCCGGAGAAACTAAGAATCTATCAATTCTAGGCCATATTTGATCTTCCTAATTGTTTGACCAACTAAACTGGCCACCTTCAAGAGGTAGATCCACCAAATTTTGCATGAAAATGAAGTCTGAAAACTCTTCCATAGCTGCGGAATAGCCGGCACCACTAGACCTTTCACTTGGGAAGCGGACCACATTAAAGTCTCCCCCAATGCACCAAAGCAACTCCCACAAACTCATCAATCCAGCAAATTCAATCCACAAATCATTCCTATCCCTATCATCATTCGGGCCATAAACCCCCCCCAAAAGCCCAAACTACATTATCTCCGGTGTTGCGCAAAGAACAAGCAACAGTGTACCTACCTACGCATTCCTCCACTTTCTCCACCACCCTTCTATCCCACATTAACAAAATCCTACCCGACACTCCATTGACCCCCAAATAGCACCAATCAACATGATAGCAACCCCATAAACTTCGCACCACCTCCCTAGAGATAACTGCCATCTTTGTCTCCACCAAGCATGCTCCCAATCCGGCAGAGATAGGGGAGCATGTGGTTCAGTTCTATCAAGATCTCTTCTCGGAGAAGCATAGTTGGAGGCCTCGGTTGGATGATCTTTCCTTTGATGCCATCTTAGAGTCAGAAGCAAGGTGGTTGGAGAGAGCCTTTGAGGAGGAGGAAGTTAGAAAAGTTGTGTTTGCTTTTAATGGTGATAAAGCGCCGGGTCCGGATGGCTTCTCTATGGCTTTCTTCCAAGCTTGTTGGGAGGTGGTGCGCTTGGACATTATGGAGGTTTTTTCTGAGTTTCATGCGAGAGAAGTTTTTGAGAAGAGTTTGAATGCTTCTTTTATTTCTCTTATTCCTAAGACTCCAGGAGCCTTGTCTCTCAAAGATTTCCGGCCCATTAGCCTCGTAGGAGGTATATACAAGATTATTGCAAAAGTCTTGGCCAACAGATTGAAGACGGTTATGGACAAGGTTATCTCCAAATCCCAGAGTGCTTTCATCCAAGGAAGGCAGATTCTTGATCCAATCCTTATTGCGAATGAATGCCTTGATAGCCGTATTATATCAAGGGAGCCGGGAGTCATTTGCAAAATGGATTTAGAAAAAGCTTATGATCACGTTAATTGGGATTTTCTGTTGTATATGTTGAGGAGATGCGGCTTTGGGGGAAAATGGTGTTCGTGGATAGCTCGGTGTATCTCTTCTGCTAAGTTTTCGGTGCTTGTTAATGGCTCACCATGCGGCTTTTTCAGCAGCTCTCGAGGCCTAAGGCAAGGGGACCCTTTGTCTCCTCTTTTGTTTGTATTTGTTATGGAGGCGCTGAGTCGCATGATTACTGCGGCAGTGAGTGGGGGTGTGTTGGATGGTTTCAGAGTGGGTGGTGCTTCTTTTTCCCATCTTTTGTTCGCTGATGATACATTGATTTTCTGTGATGCTAGCTCCGCCAAGATTCGGGCTTTGCGAGTTCTCTTGCTCTTATTCGAGGCTGTGTCGGGGCTTAAGGTTAATTTGGCAAAATCCAGCATTATTCCAGTGGGAAATGTCGATAATGTGGGTAGGTTAGCCGACATTTTAGAGTGTGAAGTTGCTTATTTGCCTGTGAAGTATTTGGGTCTTCCATTGGGGGCTCCTTACAAGTCTACTCGTATTTGGGATGGTGTTATTGAGAAGGTTGAAAGACGGTTGGCTAGTTGGAAAAGGATATACCTATCTAAGGGAGGGCGAGTGACCCTTATCAAGAGTACGCTTTCCAACTTACCTACGTACTATATGTCTCTGTTCCCTATTCCGGTGAGTGTTGCTTCTCGCATTGAGAAGTTGCAGCGCGATTTTCTGTGGGGTGGCATGGGTGAAGATTTTAAGTACCATCTGGTAAGTTGAGAGAAGGTTTGTACTCCAATTTCGTACGGGGGGCTTGGCATTAGGAAGCTGGTTCAGTTTAATCGTGCACTGTTAGGTAAATGGTTATGGCGATATGGTATGGAAAGGGATGCTTGGTGGAGAGTCGCGGTGGACTCCAAGTATGGAAGTTTGTGGGGTGGGTGGTGCTCCAGAGAGGTTGCTGGAGCGTTTGGAGTAGGGTTGTGGAAGTTTATAAGGAAAGGTTGGGAGAACTTCTCCAAACTCCTTAGATTTGAGGTGGGGGATGGGAGTAGGATCAGATTTTGGCATGACTTGTGGTGTGGAGATTCGATTCTGAAAGAAGTGTTCCCTGATCTCTTTGGCATTGCTCGGGTGAAGGATGCGTCAGTGGCGGATAATTTGGAGAATTTGGGCGGGTCCGTTCAATGGAACGTGAGTTTTTTTAGAGAGGCTCATGATTAGGAAGTAGATGTTTTTGCCTCTTTCTTCCAGTGGCTGGGCTCTACCAAGGTAAATATGGAGAGGGCAGATTGTCTTATATGGGTCCCATCCAAGAAAGGTGTGTTCAGGGTGAAGTCATTTTTTGGTTCTATGATGTGTGCTGGAGGTACTCGGTTCCCATGGAAGTGTGTGTGGCGGTCTCAGGCTCCCCCGAGGGCAGCTTTCTTCACTTGGTCTGCAGCTCTAGGCAGAATTTTGACCTTGGACAATCTTAGGAAGAGGAACTTAATTATTGTGAATAGATGCTGTCTTTGCAAGCGGGATGGGGAATCAGTGGACCATATTCTTCTGCATTGCGATCTGGCTTCAGCTCTATGGAACAACATTTTTTCACGCTTTGGTATCGCGTGGGTCATGCCTAGAAGTGTGCTTGACTTAGTGGCTTGTTGGTGGAAGTCGGGGAGATCTGGGAGTGCTACTTCTTGGAAGATGGTGCCTATTTGCCTTTTTTGGTGTATTTGGAGAGAAAGAAATCTTAGGTGTTTTGAGAATTTAGAAAGCTCCCTAGAGGAGGTGTTAGAGTTGTTTCTCCATACTTTGTATGTTTGGTCGATGGCTTATTTGTACCCTCTATCTATCAGCTTTGCTGAATTCCTCACTTCTTTTTCGCTTTCTAGTTAGGTGTTTCCTGTTGTATACTTCTAGTGTACGTAGGGGCGCCTTACGCTTTCAATAAAACTATCATTACTTATCAAAAAAAAGAAGCCCTCTAATCTCCAATCTTTTCTCAATCGCATTAAGACCTCTAACATTCCACGTAAGTTAGACCAAGCCAACATATTTAATTCCCTCTGCCCTTTCGCCCCTTGTGAAGACAAATAATTAGTCTTAGGTGTTGCCAAAGAGCGGTCTCTGGCAGCTTCAATCTCCTCAAGCACAGCCAACAATTTGTCCTCCAAACCACCACAAGATAGCCCTATAATTGGATAAAATCTCTTGATTCTTTCCACTACCCATCTAGGTGACACCCTATGCCCCTCTCCATCTTCCATAGCCAATGGTGTGATTACCATCGGCTCATATCTCTCTAACTCCCCCTGGACATCCCTGTCTTTATCTTGTAGCAAGAGGCCTTCAAAAAAATGGTGTTGCAAATTCAAAGAACAATCAAGATGAGCTCCCTCCTCAGCCACCATGTCATTTAAAGAAGACCCCCAACCTCCATTTTGTCCCCTGTATCTTCCCATAGGCGGTTTTCCACTTGAGATCCCACTGAAGATGCTTCGGTTTTGTAGCCCACTTTGCCCTCTCTTCTGTGGAAAAATCACCGGCTCGAGAGTGCCTTCTTCTTGCCTCTGATCCACTAGTTCTATACCAAACTCGAAATTCCCCAAAACAACATACTCCTGCGAACTAGAAACCTGAGGAGCCAGCAACAAACCTCCAACAGCTTCCGACAAAACCAGTGTAGGTCCTTCTTCAACGACAGAACCCTTCTCCTCTAAATCGGTAGTCTTTCTAGCTTCATCTGAGTTGAACCCAGATTGATGAGAGCAATCTGATTCCGACCCTGGAGATGCGACCGCCAACTCCTCCGGCTGTCTTATGGCTAACTGCAAGGGCTTCCGATTCTACTCCCCCACCGCACAACACATTCTCAAAAGCCGGAAAGGAGGCCTCATCCCCAACCATCGAAATAAGCCCAGCCTTCTCCCCACTCAGTGTCAAACCCACCTTCGGTTTGGCCTGTCCCTACTTGACTTCCAAACAGCCGTAGATTTTCGAACTTTCCGACGCTGATAAACCCGGCCAGAAAAACCAAGTCTAGACGCGGACGTCAAATTGCCAGAACCCAGACCTATCGGTGCCGACTGCACAGCGGAGGTAGAAGCACCGGCATCCATCGAGAAATGGGGAGTTGGAATGGGACGAAGGACCGAACCCGCCTTAGCCTTAACCAACAGATTGGGCCTCTTAATGGGAAAAAACAAAGGGGCTTTACCTTTTGAGAGATGGACTGACTTTGAAAGACCTTGGCCCGAAAAGGGGCTTGAACGCTTAGAGGATTTGGGCCGAGGACGTTTTGAGCCCATTGAATTAGGCTGGGTCTTGGATAAAGGGCATGGACCGTGAAGCTTAGGTCCACTACCCAGCAAATCATCTTCCAGTAGGTGCAAACCTTTCAGACAATACCCAATTTCCACATGTAGCTTCTCCAACGTCTTCCTAATGCTGCAAAGATCGAGGCTATCACCGAAATGTACCTTGCGTGAAGCAGAGGGTAACATAGGGGAGCTTGAGCCAACCACCCTACCCCATAGGCTTGAAGTAGACGCTTTTTCGGACACAGCAAGAAGAGACACCGGAACTGTCTTCAGAAGATTATCCTTTGCCGGAGAAGCCTTCACCATTGTATCAGTCTTTGACACATCAATTTTTGTCAAAGACGACTTTTCCGTTGAAAACGCCTGACCACGATGGCCCTTCTCCAAAGACTTCTCACGGGCCTGGATATCTATCTCCTTATCAGTATATGTCGACGTAGCCCCGGCACGCGCAGGAACAGCAAGCTACCTTGGGACCCTAGCAATAGTGGAATTGGAAGGACCAAAGGGCTCTTCAATCTTCGGTTGAGAGGATCTCAGAACTTCAGCAAAACTCCTTCTCAACTCGGATTTAGGTTCGGGTTGTGAAACTTCCTTACCATGAAAATGCTTCGAGTAGCTTGTACTACCAACATGAAGACTATTGAAAGCTAAACGAAGCTCCTCCCCGAAACGCTTCCACCATTCGCCAAATAATCCCTTTAGGCACCAAGATAGAACCTCTCGTTCTTCTACCCTCATATTCTTCTATGATCAGAAAGAAGCCATGCCTATTGGAACATTGCTGCGCAAGAATCCGAAGGAAGCCCGAAACGGATTGGTTCCAGAACACTCTACGGTCTTTAACCGTAACCGGATCATGAAAAAATTTAAGCAACCATGCAGCCTCATCTTTGTCTAAGAGAATGGACCTCGACACTCGTTTTCGTTTTTCAAAGATCCTAATACCTGTACATCCACCCACCACCGACAAAGCAAACTCCTATGACTCGACCAACCACCAGCACGAAGAAATCACCATCTCCTTATTCTTGTCACTGGGTCCTAAATCTAACTGGTTAGAATTTTACAAACACAAACAGTTCAATCAACAAATATAAGTTTTTAAGTTCAGTAATTCATCCTCCAAAAAGAAAGAAGTTAATTTTTTAAATAATTTTTCAGATGTACTTGGTCAGAGCATATACAAAAGATAGAAGAAATTATCTAAAATGGTAAGCCTCTTAAAATTGGCATGTGAAAATGAGGTACCCACTATGCACATGTGATGATATGGAGTAATTTCTTATATACAGGGGAAAAAAACAAAAGACAAGCACGGACAAAAAAGAAAATAGCAAGCAGAGCTTCCTTGATAGAACAAAAAGTACATACCTTTGAGGATGTACTGACATAGCCATTAAGTGATCGATTTCCATTCTCTACAAGAACATTAGCCGGAGATGGTCGTTCAAGATCTGGATAAGAAGCAGCAGAGAATCCCCAGAATGGAGCCGTCTTACCCATCTTTTCCCGTCGCAAGGCAATCTGCACAGATTGAAATTGAAACTCATCACATGGGAAATTCATGTGATATATTATTGAGCAATTGTTTGTCTTAATTCATGAACAACAGTTATTAAGGAACCCACTCATGGATGGTCACCATAAGCTACTGACCTAATCTGATTAGATTTTTAAAACTATTTTTCTCACAATTATATATTTTTGAAATGTATATATTTATAGAAACGTGCAAAAGAGAAGAATATCCAGTCATCTTGCACTTCTTATAAAATAATGTATAGAACCGAAATGGATTTGAAAGTATACCATGACTTGACTAAGATACATATTGCTTATGCCTGTCTAAAGGTAAAAAAATTCAGAAAAAGCATTGAGGATACGAATCAGGAATCTCGTTATTACAATCCTTTTACATGTCAGCAGCACCGCATGATGATAATCCACTTTCAGAGAGGTTTTTAGATATTCCACTGCCGTTATGGAGAACTTATCAGCAGTAAACATGATAGCTTGAAACTTATCAAGCTCTAGTTTTTTGACTCTCAAAAAACCCATTTATATATAACACCTTACATATAAAACTTGACAGCTCGAAATTATCACTGTTAATGCAGTTTCGGATCTCAATGGCCATCATCACATACAAGATCACTTTCTGTATTATTCTGGAAGAATATATAGATGTACATACGATGGCATGCAAAAACAAAGAGCATAAAAATATGGATGCATTACCTTTCCAGTTCTTGCAAGTTCCTTGATTCCAAATTTGCTTAAGTTTCTTTGAACAGCAACCATCTTCCCAGGGTCTCCAGTGACCTGAAATATCCATGTGGAACTTTTTTTTTTAAAAAAAAAAATAATGTCATATTCAGTAAAAAGCGCAGAGAAGCGCAACCCTAATACACAGGAAATATACAAAAGTGCCCCTAAAAAGAGGAAACAAAAGAGCAAGAAATTAAAAAGTCTGCAAACGTAACACGACGCGGGCTATGATGAGCCGAGACCCATACAAATAAAGTATTAAGCACGTTTCGACGCAACTCCAACACCGACATTTCTACATCTTCAAAATGCCAAGCATTCCTCTCACGCCAAAGACTCCACATGACACATAAGGGAACCTACTTCCAAATTTGCTTAACTTGACCACGACCCAACAAATTGCCCCAACTACTCAACAAATCCAACAACCGTCGCGGCATGATCCACCCCACCCCAAACAAACTATAAAAAAAGCTGCATATATCTCGTGCAACATCATAGTGAAGTAAGAGGTGGTCAATGGATTCCCCATTCTTCTTGCACATACATCATCATTCAACCACCACTATATGACGCCTACGCAGATTGTCATGCGTCAAAATCTTTCCTAAGGCTGCTGTCCACACAAAAAACGACACCTGCAATGGAGCCTTAACACGCCAAGTACTCTTCCAAGGAAAAGAGAAAACCTCTTGACTAGCTAAGGCTTTATAGAATGGCTTCACTTTAAAACGCCCCCTCTTAGAGAGACTCCAAATTAACCTGTCAACCGCTCCATGCCGAATCCGATGAGAATACAACCACTCATATAAGGAAAGGACCATCTCCACCTCCCAATCTTGTGCAAGGCACGTAAAGATAACATTCCAATGTGCAACTCCATCTAGCACTACCACCCAAGCGTCTTTAAATCGAGCAATACTGAACAAAACTAGATAACAAAGCTTCAACAGCCTATCTCCACACCAAAGATCATGCCAAAACCATACATTATGCCCATCCCCTACCTCCAAACGCACAAACTTATGAAAATAATCCCACTCCCTTCGAATATATTTCTAGACACTCACACCATAAGACCCCACAACCTCTGATGAACACCATCCACCCCTCAAACTCCCATACTTAACTTCAATCACCAATGTCCATAAAGCCTCCCGCTCCTTAACAAATCTCCACAACCACTTCCCCAATAAAGCTCGATTAAATTGAATCAAATTTCAAACTCCCAAACCACCTTCCTCAATTGGAGTACAAATTGTATGCCAGTTTACTAAAGGAAATTTTAACTCATCCCCAATGCCACTCCATAAGAAATCCTCTTGTAGTCTCTCAAGTCTCTAAGCCACGCTCACAAGAATGGGGAACAACTACAAATAATACGTAGGATTATTGGAGAGAGTACCTTTAATCAGAGTCAACCGACCACCCTTAGACAAATATAATTTCTTCCAACTAGCTAACCGACGTTCCACTTTCTCAATGATTCCATTCCAAATAGAAGTAGCTTTAAAAGATGCTCCCAAAAGCAAACCCAAATAAGTCATCGGCAGAGACGCAACTCGACACCCAAGGATATGAGCCAAATTATCAACATTTTCCACCTCGCCTATGGGAACAAGTTCTGATTTTCCTAAATTGATCATCAATCGTGATGCGGCCTCAAAGCATAAGAAAATACACCGCAAATTTCGAACATGTTATGCTTGCGCACCACAAAAAATTGAAGTGTCATCTGCAAACGACAGATGATTCACCACTATTTCTTCATTATCCCTGGATCCCACGAAAAAACATGTCAATAATCCCTAGTTCATCGTTGCATTCAACATCCAGCTTAATGCCTCCATAACCACCACAAACAACAAAGGAGAAAGCGGATCCCCTACCTTAGTCCATGAGAACTCGTAAAAAAAAAAAAAAAAAAAAAAAAAAAAAAAAAAAAAAAAAAAAAAAAAAAAAAAAAAAAAAAAACTAGATGGAATGCCATTCACCAAGATGGAAATCTTACCATAGATATACAAAATTCTATCCAATCCCTCCACTTCTCCCCAAAACCACACCGTTGAAGCATGTAAAGCAAGAAATCCCAATTAACATGATCATAAGCTTTCTCCAAAACTTAGAACCATGGATAATTGTCTCCTCTAGCCGAGGTTGAAACTCGATAATTGAACCAAATAAAGAGCTAACAGGGTCAGAGCCACCAGGAATGGAAACCGAAGAGGATGTTTGAGGTTGCAGGACGGTGGTCGAGCCCCCAGCTAAAGTCAACGTTGTCGGGTCGCGAGGTAGATCCATAACCATGATCATCTTCAAATTGGATCCTTGCCCCTTAAACGGTACCACAGGCTGACCCAATTACCGTTTACAAAGCTTGCGTTTAAAAGCGATTTTGGGTCGAGATCCTCAAAGCACAACTTGGCCATCCCTTTAGCTTCATGGATGTTAAGTCTTGCTCCTGCCTCCGACTCTTCAGTTAAGTTGAGCTTTGGACTTGCCTTCAATTGGTTTTGAATGAGGTGCAGGACCCATCAGTCCACACGTCAAGCCCTATTCCACCCATTTTAAGCAACTGGCCACATCCCTCTTTCAGAGAAGCAACGTCTTCCTGAAGGTGTGGATTTCGAAACTTTCACCAAGGAGGGCATTGTCCCTTTTGGAGGTCTCTCCCCCATCCTCCATCCCCATACGCAAAGCAAGGGCCTTTACCGTTGACTTCAACTTCGGTACGAAGAGCTTTATCATCACCTCCTTCGCCGATGGCTTCAGTTTTGCCGTGTCACCCACCGTTGGAAGAGATTTTGTCGTTGACGTCAACACCTTTGCAAACGGCCTCTTCCCTCCCATCTCCACCATAGATTTTAGCTCTGGCCTCAGATTGTTGTTGCCCTCACCCAAGATGAGCGGCTACCACTATGACCCACCACAACGAATCGATTGGGTATTCATGACCACTCGCAACTCTGAAGCAAAAGCCCTCCATCCTTTGCTGTGTTTTCCTTCCGGCACTAGTATAAATCCCCTCCATCTACCTCCACGGTATTCCTCCACAACAAAGAACCGACCATGCCTTGAACATCTCTGTGGGATGATGTCGGGGAATCCAACTCCAGAACGTCTCCAAAATACCGTAGACCCCTCCACTGACAGCAGCTCTTCTACAATGGCTAAAAGCCAACAAGAGTCAATTCTTCCCAAAAAGATAAAGCAAGTATAACCCCTGCAATTTTCACGAATTCTTAACCCAGTAGAACCACCCTCCACCTCCAACTCAAACCCTTTAGATTCCACTACAGACCAGCTTAACAACCCTATTCAACCTAGCTGAAAACGACAATAGCAATACCCCCAAATCACTGTGCTGATTTGGTAGAACTACAAAACATGGTTGGGGGGTTTCTGCAATGATAGAAGATCACCAAGGAGAAACAACAGTCGTCTTTCTGCAACAGTTGGTTCATAAGGATTGGCCGCTTTATCCAATCTTTCTGAACCATAATGAAATTACAAACCCTGAACGTGTTCGTCTACAATTCCAAACCCATAGTACTAATTTCAAAACTCTAAGCCCACCACAACTACACAGATTTTCCTAATCTATCCTAGGTGAATTTGGTATCAAAGGAAAAGATTCAATCTTTCTTGATTTTAGTTTCAATGGCTAGTACCACTTGGAAAAAAATCCAAGATTCAAAGCCGAGATCTTCAATGATACGTTGCACTTGAATGAGTTTCTCTTCAGTGAAGCATGGTGATGCAACTCTTCCATCCTAATATCGACTCCCAGTATCACAAGCTGATTTGATTTGTCTGAAAGAGATAGGCTTGAAGACTGATGAATGTGCTATGAGTATGAGCAAGCTTTATGGCAAAATTAGTTGGAAGAATCTTATTGGAGATCTTTTTCTTCCCTAAAAGCCTCAAATTGGGAAAAATCGTTATTATTAATGCAAGAGAATTATGGAGTTCGCTTTTCCATCTTTTTGGTGTTTATTGAGTTATGCCTAGAAGGGTAAGAGAGTTGTTGGTGAGTTGGAGAGATCAGGTGGAACGCTGTTATATTTTGAAAGTTTGGAGGTTGGCTCTTTCGTGTTTAATGTGGTGTATTTGGAGAGAACGGAATGCAATGAGCTTTGAAGACCAAGAGACTTCAGTGGTAGAGCTAAAAAAAATTATGTTTAAATTCATTTATACATGGATAGCAGCGTTTAATAGTCTACAATGTTCTAGCTTTTCTGATTTTTTAGATTTTTTTTTTCTTTCTCCCTAATAGGAGGTTTCTCTTGCATAATTTCTATCTACTAGGATCGCGCTCCTCTGCGCTTTTCTAATGAAATTGAACTACTTATCAATTTTTAAATACAGGAGAAGAAAAGATTTAGTAAAAGCCCCAAAGAGGTTTCTTATTGAGGAGCAAAAGACACATTCTATGAAGGAATGGTTGGCATCACTAAATGCTGTTTTAGATGCCTAATAGCTGAGAATATCACAACTAACCAAGACAAAGAATCTTCAAACAGCAATCCTACTTCAGCCCCTTCAGAGTCAGTTATAGCCAATAGAATATTAAATTGCCAGAGAAGACAACATTTTTTATGGACGAAATATGTATTGGCCCCAAAAGTATCCTTCTATTACCCAAAAGTATCCATATCAAACCATGGCCACCTTGTTTCCGATGGCAAATTATTTTCTAACTGGCATATACATATCCAGTCATCTCCAAGCCGCAACCTTGTGTAATATGTGCCTGACACTGGAAGTCTTAGGGTTTTGAGTATATGTGCTTCACAGGCTCTCATACATCGGCAGCAACCTTTTTCAGGACATCATGTTTTTAACCTAAAATAGAAGCTGCAGTTGGAGAGGCATGTGGGTCCCTTCACTAAATTCATACATACATAAATGGCAAGATTTGATTTCCAAACATTAAGTAGTAACTAACTGAACCAAATGTGTAATTGTGAATTATAACAATAATAATTAGAGAAATGATACTCATACACCTCCTACACATCTTCATACAACCAAGTTTCAAATCCACAATTGAATTTGTAGGACCCACATCTCATTGTGGATTTGAAAATGAAATGGGTAAGAGATGTATTTATATTATTTCTTTAACAACTACAATAACTTGTATCTCAAGTAACTTTCTTTATTTTTGCGTAATTGTGAATTAATTCTATTATCAATGATTGCCTTCATATATAAAACCAAACGCTAGCTAAGTGTCATAACTAAAACACACAAGTACAAGCTAAGGATCTGACAAAATTCACCTCAATAGTCAGCGAATCTTCTGAAATATCAACAATTTTTGCTCTGAAGATGTCTACTAACCACATTATCTGGAGATTATAGCACAAAGATGAGATCAGGTACTTCAATGCACTAAAATGAAAGGAAAGCCACTGAAAAGGAAAGTGCATACTGCCCTCAAATCAGAGAACCACCCCCATTAACTTAAAACAAAAACAAAAACAAAAAAACAAAACAAAATTGAACTCCATACAATAAGAAACACTTAGTACACCTTACTGGTTAATTCCCGCTTGCAACCCTAGTGAAATGTATGACACCACAATAGAGTATGAATACAGCATGGCACCCATGCAGGCCATGCACTTAATTTAAGTTAGCCCCACCTCAAAGATATATGAAATGACCAACCCAGATACCTGAGAAATTATCACACTTTTTATGGAAATTCAACTGTCTTATTTTTATTATTTTTTATTTTTCAAAATGCTACATTAGTATATAATTACATTTTTAGCAAAGCACATCAATGATCTCTAATAACTTAAAAGGGGAGGTTATCTCAATTTGCCAATACATTCCCCAAAAGATTTTTTTATAATAATAATAAAGATAAAATAAAATAAAACAAGTCCTGGAAAAAAAAAAAAAAAAAAAGAGTGAAATGAGGCATCTTGGGTGCAGAAAGTTGTACCCACTACAAAGAAAAAGCGCCTGAAACATGATTTCCATCTCCATTGGTGTGATATTTGTCTCAAAACATTATCTACAGACTGTAACACACAGCAATATCCCCTTAGGGAAAAAGAGAACCGACTAATGGGACAGTTTGCTTTTCAAGTCAAAGTAGACCATTCAGGTGATGATGTCTCAGATCAGTGATTGAATGATCTAAATAATTACCTCATCACCATTATTTGGATCTGCATTAAGTTTTATAAGCATCAGTTCACGTTCTACTTGTGGCTCCCTTGAGATATCTTCAACCTGACAGATTAGATAAGTTACTCAAGAAGTAAAGTGCAGAACCAAATAAGTAAACAGTCAGTCCAAAAAGTTATATATAGATATTTAGTAGAAAAAAACACAAAGTATTAGATGAACTAGTCCAAGAAAGCAACATCTTGAAAGGTTCATTTTAAAAATAAAAGGTAAAAATGTCCCCTGGCCCACCCAAATAGATTTAAATAAGAGAAATAGACAATCAGCAATACCAAGACCAAGAATTAAGATTTCTACAGAATATTTTTGGATTATCTAAGGTGAGCCATAACCTTAATGACATTCGCAAGCTTGTTTAGCTGTTCAACAACTTGTCGCAAAACCTTCTCAGTTCCAGAGACGACTATGGTAAAGAGGGCCTTGTCCTTGTTCAAACCAACTGCAAGGGACTCAATGTTGTAACCCCTCCTAGCAAACACCCCCGCAATTCGATTTATTATGCCACTCTCATCCCCAACAAACACTGAAATTGTATGGCGTTTCACCCTGAAAGCAATTAACATACCACATTACAAGCAAACTAAATGTAGTAAACACGCATACTGGAATGGGAAGAAAAGAGGCTCATAATTAAGTAGCTTTTGACATATTAAAAAAGAAAAATCACCAATGCTATCATTAAGACCTATCTCTCAAATACTGCAACCATCAAAGGGAAATCTAATCAAGAAAAACTATATAATGAATATCTTTTTTTCTCAGTAAATGATAATATCAAATAAAAACCAGAAATAGATTTATGTGAATAACCATATGAAGGGCTCTCTTGTACACTCTTCGTGTACGAGGGCATTGCCCTTTTTTCCTATAAAATTAATTTTTTTTTTTTTTTTTTTTTGATAAGTAAGAATTCATTAAAAAGCGCAGAGGGGCACAACCCTAGTACACAGGAAGTATACAAAGTAGCCCCTAATTAGAGGACCGAAACGAACAAGAAAGTAAAAAATCAGCGTACAGCATACTACCCAAGCTATGCGCCGACACCCAAAGATATAACATATTAAGCACAATTCTACAAAGAGCCACAACCTGAACCTCCACATCCTCAAAAAGCCTAGAATTTCTCTCACGCCACAAGCCCCACAAAACACAAAGAGGAACCTGCTTCCAAATACGGTGAACAGGACCACGACCCAGCAAAGTGCCCCAAGCACTCAATAAATCCAAGACACTACTAGGCATAACCCACTCCACCCCAAACAAACTATAAAAGAAACTCCAAACAACCCGAGCCACGTCACAATGGAGAAGAAGGTGATCAACGGATTCTCCATGCTTTTTACACATAACACACCACTCAACCACCACAATACCACGCCTTCGTAAGTTGTCATGAGTTAAAATCTTTCCTAAAGCTGTTGTCCATACAAAGAACGCAACCCGCTTCGGAGCTTTAACACGCCATATACCCTTCCAAGGAAAAGAAGCCGCCTCGTGACAAACTAAAGCTTTATAGAAAGTCTTCACTTCAAAGTTTCTCCTCTTGGAAAGAATCCACACTGCCCTATCAACCTCCCCATGCCGAACCCGAGTAGAGTATAACTGTTCGAAGAAGGACATCACCATCTCCACCTCCCAATCCTGAGCATTGCGCGTAAAGAGAACATTCCAATGAGCCACACCTTCTACCATAGACAAATTATCCACCACCCAAGCATCGGGAGAACGCGCAATAGTATACAAAGTTGGAAAACAGAGCTTGAGAGGCCTGTCCCCACACCATAAATCATGCCAGAAACGAATATGCGACCCATCACCCACCTCAAAACACAAAGACTTGGCAACATTATCCCACCCCCTTCGAATAAATTTCCAAACACTGACACCATAAGGCCCCGTCACCGGTAAAGAACACCAACCTCCCCTCACACTCCCATACTTCACCTCAATCACCGATCTCCACAAAGCATCGCGCTCTTGAGAAAACCTCCAGATCCACTTCCCCAATAAGGCTTGATTAAAATTAATAACATTACGAACTCCCAGTCCACCAGCCTTGATTGGAGAAGAAAAAAAAATAAAATAAATAAATAACCATATGAAGTTCAAGAGAATCATTGTTACCCAATCATTCTTGCTCTTTAATCATAATTCTAGATAGCCAAAGTTTTACTGAAGTTTCAGTTGAATAAATGGCCCCTCGTTCTTCAATGTTCAATTTAGCATTATATATATATATATATATATATATATATATATATATACCCTAATACACGGGAAGTATAAAAGAGCGCCCCTAAAAGGGAGGAACAGGTAATAAATTTAGAAAGTCTACAAAAGTAAAAACACCTAGGTGGCAAAGTATCCAGAAGTCCATCTAAGTGTCCTTGCTTCACCTAATCACTATAAATACAGGTATTGCTGTTAAATTGTATTACTTCCTGACTTCCCAGCAGTCGATCTAAGTGTCCTTTGGTTTACCTAATCACTACAACTACATTGCTTGGCTTCACAAATACCCAGCATCTTATAAAATTATGAATAGAGACCCCCAATGTAAAGCTTCACTTTTACCCTTTGGACATTTAATCTCAATTACATTAGCCTTCTTACATTGAATTTCTAGAACCAAGATGATGAGAATTTACCATGCCATCGAGCTCCACTATTAATTGCTTCAAAACAATTAACCACAAATCCCTTTGCAGAAAAGGAACAACTTTGTAGAACCAAATTATACAAGCCAAATTCCGATTGGGGGGACAGTTATTCAATAAATGAAATATAGCAATAGAACAGTTTTATGCAAACACTAAATCCAACAAATGAACAAAACAAAACCGTCTTAGAACTACCACAACCCGGCAGAAAAAGCCACCCGCATTAAACCAAATGCACACAAATATTAATCTATAAAAAGAAAAGCTTCATAGTTCATATACACAGCCACACAGGGACAGGGTTAAGCAAACCCAGAAAACAGCAAACGTAAATAAGAGGGACAGCGAGAGAGAGAGAGAGAGAGAGAGAGAGAGAATAGATCAGACAGAAACTCACTTAGACCGAGTCAGGAGAGGTGCGGACTCACTCAGAGACACTGCATTGTTATTGCTAGCGGCAGAGACCTCCAGCTTCCTGAACTCAAAAGTCATCCACTTGGGTGGTCTCAAATGCCCGAAATCCAAGCTTCTTGTAAACCTATGTCCCAAACCCACTCTCAAGCATGGGTTCAGCTTCTGAGTCCGCACCGGTGCTGGGCACCGTAACACAGCCGCCATGCGTAACTCCTCGTTTTAGAGAGACGGAGAGAGAAAAACAGGCTTATATGCACTTCTCTTTCTTTCTTTCTTTAGTTTTTTCTTTTTTATTTGTAAAATATTGAACTTGACTGTCTTCAGTACGTGGTGAGGCCACGTAGTATCAAACGTGACTATGTACAAGTCTTCTGTCGGTTTCTTGCACGTGGGTTCTTTTTCCAAGCTTTGAGGGTTGAGACTGTTACGAACCTCCGTAACGGGGATGAACGATGATGATTTGGATAGTGGTGAGCGTGGGATAGTAGGGTATTCGAGGTACCTTAGGCCTCCTAAAGTTAGGGTTATTCGAGAAACCCTAAAAAACTCCTAATCAACTACAAGAGCTGAGTGATAATAATTTTCTTCTTGATATTTTATTTCATTCTTCAATACCCTATTTATAGGGTTACAAAGCTTGAATTACGGAAACAATAATTAAATAAATATTACATAAATATTATTAACCCTAATGGAATAAAAAATTCCTTTATTTCCTTCCTAATATAATGGGATATAAATCCCTTAATTTCGGGATTCTTGCTTTATGAGCAAGACTCCTCATTTTCCTAATTAATTTATTATACTAATACCATACTAATAATAAACCTATTATTCTCTTAAATGATAATACGACACTTACCTAATTTAAACCCTAATCCTAATTACCCTAGGTACGTAACACTCCTACCCTCTTCAAATGGACCTTGTCCCCAAGGTCCTAAAAAGATGACTTCAATTACTGCCGATGTGGTACACGTGGAGGGTAGCACTGGAAAAAAAAAAATTGTGGCAAAATATTCCATTTTTTTAAGCCACCCGAGCCCCTGTTTGCACCCTTGAGTTCCTGATTTCTTTCATCTGCAATCTTCCATAGGGAGAGTAGGTAAGGCAAAAAATTTCCTTGTGAGGCCCTGATTTCACGCTGCCCGCTGCTCCACAAACGTGCGTTCCTTCTCTTTCAGCTGCAACTCCTTTCCATTTTCTTTTAGCCGCATATTTCGGGTTGGGTTCTCTTCCAACAGAAATTCCGGAAGCCATAATGCTCTTCAATTTTCCCCCTGCAGCAGATTCTGATTTCACTTCTCCTGCAACAGAAAATCCAGAAATCTCGGATGCTACCATAATCCCATTCAATTTGCCCTCATCCGCACAATCCGGATTTCCTTCTCTCCCAGCCAAAAAATCCGGAAATCGCGGATGCAATCTTCGGTCTTCCTTCACTAGCCAAGCCCGAACTGGCCCTCTGTCCACATCTCTCACCCCTTCTCTGCTGGCTAAATTTTCTTGCAATTTTCCTCCATCAAAAAATCCAAAAATCTCGGATTCGATCTCCGTTTTTTCTCTACAAGGCAAGCTCGAACGGCCTCCTCTGTCCACCTCGCTCAAAGGAAAATGCATGTTTCGTACAGCAAGATCCGGGCTGCTGTTGTTCATGCCGACATCGCCGTCCTGTGCGTAATAGCCATCTGGGGGCCATTTGGGTGGTCCCCGGCGACCGGGAAAATAGCCCGAAGGAGAAACTCGCTCCGTCGGACCTCCCTCCATCGCTCCAGCTTCTGGGTCTTGTCGCTGGCCAGGGAACGGTGATCTGAGCCCCGGCCCGGTCTGCTCCCCGAGCCTCTTCCTTGCTGAACGCCGAATTGCCGGCACCTTGAGGCCTCGGACGTTGTCCCTTTGCACCTGCCTCTTCTTCTTCGGTCCTCTTTTGCCCAAGCCCGGGTCTTTCTTCCCACGGCCCGACCCGTTCATGCCGAACTTAGACACTGCAAGGGGCTTTCTTCTCGCCAGGAAATGTCTTGTTTTGAACCTTGCCCGTTTCCTTCTTCTAGACCAATCAGTGTGAAAGAGGTAGGGTCTCAACGGTGGGGGTGGTTTTTTTGGTTTGGTCCTTTGGGTTTGTGGCTGACGGCTGGTGGTCTTGAGGTATGGGGACTGCTAGGCTGAGGAAATCGGGAAAAGGGTGGCTGGGCTTTGAGGTGGTTGATGGTGTGGTTGGTCGATGGGTGAACATGGTGGGAATTTTGGGGGTGTTGGTGGTGGCTGAACTTTCGGTTTTGGCCAAAAGGAGTCGTTCTTTTCGATTTTGGCTGGGATTTTGGGTAGGGATAGTGTTTGTGCCGATGGGTTGATAGGTGGTGGTGTTTGTGGAAATCGTGGGGGTTGGTCTTTCTTTTGAGCGGTGATGGGTTCAGGGTCTTTGCTTGGTGATGGGGTTGATGTTTCTTTGGTGGGTTGTTGTTTGGGTAGAATTTCTAAGGGTGATGGTGAAGGTGGGGTTTCTTTTGTAGGTTGTTTTTCTGAAAGATTTTCTAAGAGTGATGGTGAAAGTGTTATTACCTGCGAAGGGCTTGTGTGGGATGGGTCTTTTGCACAGAAGTTTTGGATCTGGATGGAATCCCTGCTGGCTTGGTGCCTAGAGGAACTTGCCGAATTATTTTGGTCTTCCTTTCGATGGCCCTGGCTTCTGGCGATCAGGGTACCCAACATCTCCTCTATATGTTTTTGTGCGCTGGTGTACTTCTGCCCAAAATTCGTCGGATAACATGGTTGGCTTAATTGGTCCGGAATCGTAACGTGGCTCTGATACCAAGTTGTTACGGACCTCCGTAACGGGAATGAACGATGATGATTTGGATAGTGGTGAACGTGGGATAGTAGGGTATTCGAGGTACCCTAGGCCTCCTAAAGTTAGGGTTATTCGAGAAACCCTAAAAAACTCCTAATCAACTACAAGAGCTTAGTGATAATAATTTTCTTCTTGATATTTTATTTCATTCTTCAATACCCTATTTATAGGGTTACAAAGCTTGAATTACGGAAACAATAATTAAATAAATATTACATAAATATTATTAACCCTAATGGAATAAAAAATTCCTTTATTTCCTTCCTAATATAATGGGATATAAATCCCTTAATTTCGGGATTCTTGCTTTATGAGCAAGACTCCTCATTTTCCTAATTAATTTATTATACTAATACCATACTAATAATAAACCTATTATTCTCTTAAATGATAATACGACACTTACCTAATTTAAACCCTAATCCTAATTACCCTAGGTACGTAACAGAGACCTTCCCATCCCCACCTAAAAGCGAAAACCAGACCTTTCAAGCTCTCTTCTTTTCACACCAAACAATGTTATGTAAAATTCCTACCCAATTTTATGTATCCAAACAATTAACTGCCAAAATATTTTAAAGGGATAATTGTATTATTGGTTCATGTGGTTAGCTTTAATTGCAAATCACTCCATGTGGTAACAAAATTAAATGGGGGATCCCTCTGGTAAACCATAATAACAAATAGGTCCCTAAACGTGTTTTCTGTCAGTCATTTTAACAGTTGCAGTTACCCCACCACATCAGAACCAATCAGAGGCCGACACGTGTAATTTTTTTTAAAAAAAAAATATTAACACAAAAATCTTTCCCTCTCGGACCACTAGTCTCCCACCGACACCGTTATACAGAAGAGCCATCTATGCGCACACTCCCACATCCGTGGCTTGGGTCTGGATTCGGCCCTTGAGCCCCGTCAAGTCTCGGATGGCATGGTGGGCCAGACCGCAGCCGGCAAGGCCGCTAGCGTCATCCTCTTGGCGGGTCAGCCCGGAACTAGCAAGATCGCCATCGCCATGGGCCAGGAGACCCCGTTCGCCATGCTCTCCGGCAGCAAGCTCTTTTCGCTGGAGATGTCGAAGACCGAAGCCCTAACCCCGGCCTTCCGCAAGGCCATCGGTGTGCGCATCAAGGAGGAGACCGAGGTCATCGAGGGAGAGGTCGTGGAGATCCAGATCGACCGCCCCGCCGTCACCGGAGCAGCCTCTAAGACCGATAAGTTGACCTTGAAGTCTACGGAGATGGAGACAGTGTACGACCTAGGCGCAAAAATCATCGAGGCGCTGGGGAAGGAGAAGGTGCAGAGCAGAGATGTGGTGGCCATCGACACGTGAGGATGGGAGGCGGAAGAAAGGGGGTTAATTTTGGGGAAAAAAAAAACCCCCTAGAAAGTATTGTAGCTGACGTGGGAAAAAATGACACGTGTGTCATTTTTGTGTTAATTTTGTGTAAATCAAAAAATTGTGTTAATATTTTTTTTAAAAAAATTACACGTGTCGGCCTCTTATTGGTTCTGACGTGGCAGGGTAACGGCAACTATTAAAATGGCTGACGGAAAACACGTTCAGGGACCTATTTGTTATTATGGTTTATCAGAGGGATCCCCCATTTAATTTTGTTACCGCAGGAAGTGATTTGCAATTAGAGCCAACCACAAGAACCAATAGTGCAATTATCCCTATTTTAAAATTAATACATTTTTATTGTATAGGCATTTAATTATAAATATCACTTAGTTGAGCAAACAATCCTACACCTTTGTCCTCAACCAATCTTAACCTCATATTTCCCAAATTCTCAGTAAATTTTCCCCCCTTCGATTTTCTAGGTGGTTTTTCCTAAATTTCAAAATCCTTTTCTCTAAACCTTTTTCTCTCAAATTGGCAATCTATTGGTGCAAAGTGAGGAGCTGTGTACAGTTTTATCAAGGTCTTTTGTTCAGATTTTTAACAATAGCACTCCCGACGTTCAGGTTCTTCTGAATCACTATTCAGGTATTTTTCTGTTCTCTTATTGGCTGGTGTGCAGTTTTTTTGTGTTCTTAGGGTCTTCTAGCTTGGGTGTTTCTCCCCTTTAGCGTAGAGCCTCTATTAGTGGGTTAGTATTTTTTTTATGAAGATTTTGGCTTGGAATTGTTGGGGTTTGGTTGGTGCTCCGTCAATCCGTGTTCTACGAGCTCTTATTAGATTTAATCGACCTAATGTTCTGTACCTCTCTGAAACTTTGGTGCATTGTTCGCGTTACTGGAATTCTCTCCTTGGTTTGGGTTTTGATTCTTGGTTATAGTTTCCTTATGTTGGTCATAAAAGGAGGTCTCTTTGTGACTTGGAAGCCGGGTTTGTCTTTGAAACCTCTTTGTATTGATCAAAATTACATCTCCTGCCTGGTGATTTCAAATTCTCAGAACAGTTCTTGGCTGATTTCATGTGTTTATGCTCCTCACTCTTTGCATAACCGGACTGTATTTTGGTCCTCTCTTTCGGAACTAGGTAACTCTTTTGCTGGGGGATTTTAATGGGATTCTGTTATCTGTGGAAAAAACTGGTGGCCACAATTTTGGTTTGCCTTCTCATCTTGATTTCTTTGATTTTGTTCATTCAAATGCTCTTATTGATTTGGGATTTGTTGGTAACAAGTTTACTTGGAGCAATAATTGATCTGGTGGTGATAATATTAGAGAAAGATTGGACTGTGGTTTAGCTAATCAAGGTTGGGTTCATCTCTACCAAATTCTTTGCTAAATCATCTGTGGGCTTCGCATTCGGATCACTGTCCAATTTTACTCTCTACATCTGGCTCTTATCAGAATCTTCCAAAACTTTTTCATTTTGAGGCTTTTTGGACTCGAGACCTTGCCAACCATTCACTAGTTGCAGAAGCTTGGTTATCTGAGGTTGCTGGTTCTTCGGCTTTCTCTTTAAGTAGGAAGTGAAAAAATACCAAGAATGCTCTTAAATTCTGGAATTCTTATTATTTTGGACATATTGAGTCTAAGATTAAGTCATTGATGTCTGAAATCAATGCAATCCAAGCCTATCCTTACTCGTTGATTAATTCTGCTAAAGAAGTTTCTCTTCAATCGAATTTGCAAGAACAGCTCTTGCAAGAAGAAATCTTGTGGAAACAAAAGTCTAGGTAGCTCTGGCTTACTTCCACAGCTTGCAGAATAAGGTATAATTCCATCTCTTACTCTCGGCATATGATTCTCTTATTCTGGGAAGAGATAATATTGGTTCTTATTTGGTTGATCATTTTTCCTATCTTTTTTCTTCTAAGAATACATCTCTTGATTCTAGTATGTCTGAACTGGTGGATTGTGTTATCTTTGATGCTAAAAATGATAACTTATGCACTATTGTTGATGAAAGTGAGATTTTAAAAGCCATTTCTGATTTAGGTCTTAATAAAGCTCCTGGTCCTGATGGTATGACAGGTCTTTTTTATAAAACTTATTGGTCTATTGTAACTAGCAGTGTTATTACTTCGGTGCAATCCTTTTTTAGGGGAGGTTTTATGCTTAAGGAATTCAATCACACAAATATTGATCTTATACCTAAGATAGATAATCCTTCTTCGGTGCATCATTTTAGGCCTATTAGTCTTATAAATTTCAACTATAAGATTATCTTCAAAATTTTGTCTACCAGATTTAAGCCTCTCCTTCATAAGATTATCTTTCCTACTTAATCTGCTTTTCTGAAGGATAGATCTATTCACGATAATACTATTCTCGCTCATGAGGTTTTTCATACCATGAAACAGAAAAAAGGGAATGGTGGTCTTATGGCTTTGAAGCTTGATATGGAAAAAGCTTTTGATTCTATGGAATGAAATTTTCTTCTTAAGATTCTAAAATTGCTAGGTTTCCATCCTATTTGGATTAATTGGATTAGTCAATGTCTATCTACTTCCCTCTTTTTCCATCCTATTGGATGGTGTTCCATATGGTAAGTTTGTTCCTACGCGAGGTCTCAGATAAGGAGATCCTCTTTCTCCCTTCCTATTCATACTTGGTTCTGAAATTTTGTCAAGACTTCTTCTTAAGAAATAATTCATGGGTATTCTTCATGGTATAAAACTTGCAAGATCCAGTCCCCCTATTTCGGACTTACTTTTTACGGATGATGTTTTGATTTTCTGCAAGGCGAATACTGTGGAAGCTTCTGCGATCCTCCATTGTCTCTCTACTTATTCTCTTTGGTCTAGCCAATGTATAAATGTCTCAAAATCTGTTGTTTTCTTCAATTGTAACTGCAAGGCTTCTATCAAGTCCTCATCAATGATATCCTCAGGTTGCCTCCTATCCCTGCTCGAGCTCAATATTTGGGTCTTCCAATTTTTCTTGACCGATGGAAGGCTAATTCTTTCATTGAGCTCAAAGTTTGGATTTTTGCTTGAGTTACTGGATGGAAAGCTCAACTTCTCTCACAAGCGGCAAGAACCACTTTGATCAAATCAGTTGCTAATGCTTTTCCATCTTACATTATGTCTTTGTTTCTTCTTTCGAAATTTTTTTGTTATGATATCAATTCGATGCTAAGGAAATTATGGTGGGGATTTCCTCAAGATAAGAAACACAACCTTTCCTTACTATCTTGGGAGAGTATTTGTCAACCTAAAGCTTTGGGTGGTTTAGGTATTTGTTCTATGGAGTATATCCACAACTCTCTTCTTGCAAGACTCGGATGGAAACTGATTTCCAAGGAGCCTCTATTGTGGGTTGAAGCTCTTAGTGGTAAATATCTTCCTAATGGTATTTCCTTTCTTGATGTTGGTGTCAATCCTCTATCTTCTTGGATTTGGAAAGGTTTATTGAAGATCAAGAAAGTGCTTGAGAAAAGTGCTTGTTGGTCCATTTCTAAGGGGGGTTTTATTAATGTTTGGAAATCTCCTTGGATCCCTTCCACGCCTTTTTTCAAACCTAGGCCTAATGAACTTGGTGGGTCTCCCGGATTATTCTGTTGCTGATCTTATTCTCCATGGGGAGAGGTTGTGGAATGTGGACATTCTACATGATCTTTTTGATCCTGTTTCTATCCATAATATTCTTCAAATTCATCTTCTCCGTATCAGCACTGAGGATAGATGGTCTTGGATTCCTTCTCCTTCTAGACTTTTTTTTGTCAAATTTGCTAGGGACGTTTCTTTGCCTCTTTCTACCAGATCTCATCGTTTTACTCCGGTTATCTGGCAGGCTCTTTGGGGTCTTAAACTACAAGCTAGATTAAAGCACTCACTCTGAAAAATTGGTTGGGATAGTCTTCCTTCTAGAGCTAATATTAGTAGATTTATTCTTTCTAACAATGCAAATACTTGGGTTTGCCCTTTTTGTAAGGGTCCTTTGGAAACTTTAAGCCATATTTTTCTGGATTATGCTTTAGCTAAGCTTCTTTGGAGATCTGCACTGTGGTCTCTCAACATCTCTTATTTTTCTTCTAGGCCAATATCTGATTGGATTTTTGCTGTGATCTACCCCTCAGATTGTTTGGATATTTCTACTACTGACGCTCATAAGTTTCAGCTTTTTGCTACCCTCGTTATGGACCTCATCTGGCAGTCGAAGAATAAATTGGTACATGAGGGTACTCTGCTTAACCCAGTTCTTGCCATTCAACATCTTAAAGTCACCTTACAATCTCATTACTTGGCATGCAAGTCTGTTGCTCTTTCCTCTCTGTGGCTTCCTCCTTTTGCTGGTTGCATTAAAGGAAATTTTGATGTAGCCATTCGTGACAACTTTGCAGTGGCAGCAGCGGTTATTAGTAATTCTTCAGGGGAAGTAATTTGTGCAGTGACTCAAAAACTCTCTGTCTCTGATGTCTTAAAAGGTGAAGCTTCTGCTACTCTTCTTGCTACTAGGCTCGCTGCTTCTATGGGTATTGGTGATTTTATGCTTGAAGGGGATGCTCTTCTAGTGATTTTAGCTGTGAATTAGCCTCATCTTTTTTCTTCTTGGCACTTCACTCCTTTAATTTCAGATATTCGACTTGATCTCTCTTCCTTTTATAGCTAGAAAGTTATGAAGGTCTCTAAAAGTGCCAATTTTGGGGCACATGGTTTAGCTAAATGGGCTGCTACCCACCTTGTGTTTGGTAGTATTCCCACTGGATCTCTTGTTCTTTCTTCCACCCAGATCAGGAATTGGGCAGATCCTTCTTTGCAACCTTTTTCCTTATTCAATTAGAAGAAAAAGACAAAAAGAAGAAGAAGAAGAGTGTAGTTTAATTCAACTTGTATACTAATATATGCTTATCTCATAAGATTAAACTCAAAGTGAGGTTGTGTAAGAAGAGTCAACCAACTGTTAAAATCTTTTGTTTTACCTGAAAATTTGGACAGTGGTCACTTTTAGTATTCGTGTCACGTAACCACTATATAATTTAATTTAAATTCTTTTTTTTTTTTGAATCTTGCATCATATTATTTAAATATTTTAAATTATTTAATTTTGATATTAAAATTGTTACTCATCATTTTATTTACAATGGATTGAAAACCTATCCCAAATTTAATAGATAGACAAGCCACTAGTAAAAGCATTCACATTCACTTGTGCATTTTAGAGTGCTATGTAAAAATGGCAAACCAAAACTCCAAAAAAAAAAAAAAAAAAAAATTATAGGAGATCTTTTATATATTTTTTTTTCAATTGTACAGATTTAATTCCAAATCTTTCATGAAAAATAAAAGAGAATGAAATTATATCTAACCTGTTGAAAAACTATAGGAGATTTCTTGTAAGTTTTTTTTTTTTTTTTAATTATTTATTTATTACAATAGCTAAGCCAAATCCAAAAAAAAAAAAAAAAATACCTACATTCGCGTCTCAAAAGTATTTTGCATTATTTTTTTTATTTTTATTTTTAAAAAACAATTCAATCTTTCATTCAAATATGAGGAAAAGTATAGCAAAATTGCTCTAAGGTAATAGGAGCGTGTTGCTCTAAGGTTACTATGTCACAAATACACAGGAATTTCTTCCATCCAGACATTATTCATGACTTGTTTGGTTGTAGCCTTGGCTAACCCATGCACAACAAAGTTTGCCTCTCTCTTAGTATGACCAATCTACTAGCTCCAGAGCCCATTTAAGACCCCTTTAGCATCCTCCACGATCTGTCCATACCAGCTCTAGTTTTGTCCATTAGTCTTTACTGCATTAACTACCTACAATGGATCACCCTCCAAAATAATAATACTTTGTAGACCCAAATCACGGCTAAACTCCACTGCATGCAATGCAGCTATCACTTTCACAATTAAAGGTTCAGATACAATACAAGTAGTCTGACTTTTAGAAGCAATCACATGACCCAAATGATCTCGCACAATGACACCAATAACCAAGCGTCTGTTGGTGTGTTCAATGGCTAAATCCCAATTCACTTTGTCCTCTCTTAATACTATGTTGCTCAATTGCTCCTTCTTTAACATTTGTTATCTTGTACTCATTCAAAAAACACTTCAACCTCTTGAATAAGGTGATTTGGGTGAGTAAATTCTCCCACATGTACCATTGTATTTCTTTTAAACGAAATGCTCCTTGCAATCACTACTAGAAATTCTATTTCCTCATTCAAGCACCTATCTACCAATGTTTCCATGACATCTATAAAATTTACACCCCCTCCAGAGCTCTTTTGCACCCTTCTCCCACAGGCCCCCCATGCATCACCAGCAGAGAGACAACTCCATAAAATATGTGTGACGCTTTCACACTCCAAGTTAAAAAAAATACAAAGAGAGTTTGTTGACAATACCTTTCTTTAGATGATCCTCTTTTATTGGGAGAAGATTGTTACAAGCCCGTAAAAGAACACTTTAATTGGGTTGGCCACCTTCAGCTTCCATATAGTTTTCCAAATATTGCTACACCCCGCACTAGTGGAACCTTCCCCTCGCTACAGATCTTTCCTTTCTTTTTCCATATGGTAGGCAATCCGCACTGTGAACTCTACTGCACTAGTGCCTCTCCAAATAAACTTATATTTTTGTATGTACCTGCTTAATGGTAATTGACATATTATTCATGCCCCATCTGCCTATTAGCGATCATGCATCAATCAAATTAGACGCAGTGAAATACCAATCTCAAAAATTTTCTTCAAGATAAACAAGGCTAGATAATTTAAACAAATATGTTTAGAATACTTACTTGAACGTATTTAATAATAAACTGCCACTCATTGGCTATATCAGTCAATTGACTTCGAAGCTTTCATGTTGAATGATGAAGAACTTGTTCTTCATGTTCTTCGTATTCTTGACTCAACCTTAAGATTTTCTCTTCGATAAATGAATATGACCGTGAGTGTGGACTCACAACTTGAAGTAGTAAATTATGAAAATTGTAAAGTGACTCCTACGTGTGTGTGTATGATCAACAATATACCAAAATATAAATGCGGAATGTAAAGAAGACAGATATTTTGGTGACGAAGTGGAAACTCTTTGCAACAAAGAGAAAAACCACTCCGGGGCAGCCTGATGCGATCCTCAACCGACACGCTTTGGGACTCAACAAACAATATTGGAATATTTGCCCCAAAAAAGCTAAAATTCAGATTTTTGATAGAAAGCCTCGACCCAACGTTTATAAATGAAACGCGAACCGAAGGTATAAAGTAACAAACTCCGACCCAATGATTATAATTGAATCACGAACCGAAGATATAAAATTTGGACGCCACAAGGAAGAATCCTTAATAAGTTCACAAGTTCTCTGAAGAACCAATAGAGGAAACAAACCTCATGTTTTCTTTTATTTTCATTCAATGATGCTTCATTACAATGAGTGCTGGCTATTTATAACATTTTCAGCCTTACATGCCCACTATAATGAAAAGGAAACTAACATATTTTGAAAATAAGAAAATAGATAATAATAATAAAAAAAGACTAAAACCATAGGAGCCTAAAATTTAGCACTAATAATAGGCAAGTCAATCAACCAATTAATTGGTATAGAATTGGCAAGTCAATCAGCCAATTAATTGGTATGAAATAGACAAGTCAATTAGCCAATTAATTGGTATGGAATTGGCAAGTCAATCAACCAATTAATTGGTATGGAATTGGCAAGTCAATCATCCAATTAATTGGTCTGAAATTAGAAAGTAATCAGCTACTTTCTCCTTCTAATTTCACGCTCACTCAAGCCATAATCAATCATTAATCCACATTGAAAATTATTGGACTTCTAATTTTAACAAGTGCATGTAAACAGTGTGCAACAACATATTAAATGAGGAATTAAAGGAGACAAATATTTTGTTGACGAAGTGGAAACTCAATTAAGAGAAAAACCACTCCGGGGCAGACAAATCCAGGATATCCACTATTCAGAAGACAAAGCTAGTTACAAAGCAGCAGCACTCACATACCCCTGATGTAGTGGTCGTACCTTCAACTCTGATGTGTAACCCAACACGAACGCTTCCCAACCAGGTCTCCTACTTGAATGGGTCTTCAATGGAATCCTTTACCTTAGGGCCAACCCCTAAGATAGACTTCACAGCTGATCAAATCACACACTGGCAAAAGCTAGAGAGCTAGCAAATCTTCAATATCTCCCTAAACACCCTCTCTGAGCTATAAGGAATTCAATACTGAATTCTGTACAAAATGCATGGCTAGAGCCTCTTATTTATAGGCTTTAGAAGCCCTAATTCTAGTTAGAATTGGAGTCTCTGGCACGCGCATCCTGACAGTAGCCTTGGGCGTCCTGACGGGCAACTGTTTCCGTGTCTGAATAGCAATTCTAAAAATTTCTCAAATTTTAGAGGGCTGTCCGGATGCTACTATCTTCCCGTCCAGATGGTGGGCCGTCCAGACGTTTCTATTGGCTGTCTAGACCATCAATCTACAGTATTTTTTGTTAGCTTTCCAATGACGCCAATTTCTTCCCAATCCGATATTTGAGTAGAAAGTTATGATCAAAATACCAGAGGGTGTCCGGACGGTGTTGCCCTAGCGTCCGGATGGTTGCACTTCCGCTGCACGCAATTTCCATAATAAGGTTTGAGCGTCCGGACCGTGGAGTCTGATGTCCGGACAGTTGGACTTCTTCTACACGACTTGCCTTATCAAGGATAGCGTCTGGACAGGAACATCACATTGTTCGGACGGTTGCAGCTGTCTTCCCATATCTGTGTCTGAGACAAAAACCCTATTACTTGTCGAACACTGAATGGCGTCCGAACGGTATTGCCACATCGTCCGAATGGATGCATTTGAACGCTGGATTCTTCTCAAACTCTGAATAGTGGCCAGACGATTTGCCATTACGTCCGAACGGATGCAATCTTGAACAGTTCAAAGTTTCTAGACATTGATGGGCGTCCGGACAGAAAGTTCTTGTCGCCTGGACGGATGATGCTTTGACAGATGAGCGTCCGGACGAAATACCACGTCGTCCAGATGGATGCGAGGGAACTGAATTGATTGATTTGAATTCTGCACAGAGTCTTCTTGAAGCTCATAACTGAAGTGTAGACTCTGAATAAAACAACATCCCTGTGAAAGCAGCAACATTACATAGAAGTGATTTTGTCCAACAGAATGTAGCCAACACAAAAACCAACAAACTCCCCCTTTGGCCATTATGGGACAAAAATCACTTGACCGGGTTAAAAATACATTTCCAGTCCAAAACTAACATATACTCCCCCCTTTTGTCTCAAAGGGATAAAGGGTAAACAGAGTATAGAAAGATCACAGTAATAAAATACTCCCCCTTGATGTCTTAACAGGACAAGGGTAAACAGAGTATACAAAATCCACAGACATAAAAGTTCTAATATCCAAAACAATAGGAAAATAAAGAAGAGTTTGCAAGTGGCCCAAAAGAAAGGAACAAAAATCCTCCAAGTACCAAATCATGTTGATCCATTGAAATCAAGTAACGGAGAGAAATTCGTATAAAAAGCTGGATTTGTACTACTTCGGCTTCTAGCTCATGAAGCCGGGAACCATGGACTGAAAAAAACCTTCAATCTCTTGATTTTGCAAAGCCTGAAATTGATTATTCACAGATTGACATCCTCTAAGCAACTGGTCTGCAAGATAAATGAGGAGATTCACCACTGAACCTCTAACTGATAAAGATCCGAGGGAATGCTATGGAAGGCTCTGCATGAGCTAGGGGGAAAAGCTCATCTAAATCCTGAAACCTTTGGAATTTAAACATATGACTTAAACAACGGTCAGTTTTCCAAACGATCCATCTGTCAGATATTGTGCTGGAAGTTGTTGGACGACATATTCCTGAAAAGATTTAAACATACATATTTCCAAAAATAACACCACAAAGAAATATTAGATCCTGTTAGTCCCAAAAAGAAAGTGGTATTATGACAGCTGTCAATTGGATGCCCAAGTATTACAAAAGCAAAGATCGCAATCCAAATGACCCAGATATTTAAATATCAACCCAACACACAAACAGAATAGGATTTTCATGCACAATATCTCAAAAAATTCCAATCACCAAATATTCCAATATTCTAAAAGCATAAAAACTTAAAAGAACAAAGGAAGATACAACAAATACCATGGAATGAGAAGAAATGTGCAGAGAATGCCAAAATCTCGGGAAAAATCCATGAGAGACACACACAACATGACATAAAAATGCAAAGATGTGTGTATGGCAGAGAAAGAGACGCAAGTCTTAAACCTGTAGAGATCCCGTCTGGACATGTCACTAAACCATCCGAACGGCTACTGCTAGGACAGCTTACAACAAGACTGCACTCGTTCGGACGTAAGAATAGGTCCGTCCGGACGCTTCACACTGAAAATCTGAAACTGGAGAAAAATTTGCTGAAAAATATTTTTCTCTAAAGTTAGCTTCAGAACACGCATGTATAATCAACTGATAAAAGAATCAAATAACATTGCAAAAATATGCAAAGATATAAATGAGAGTTAAGTATTAAATAAGCACAAATTTTCCTGCAGATAGAAATTTTAAATAGATTACTCAACTCATGCAATGCGAGTTTGTGTGTGAAGACTTTTCCCAAAAGGTATGAATTTAACTGATATGACAAAAAGCAACTAGATTTTCTAGACAATAGAGAAAATCAATGAAAGATCAGTCAAAAGTCAAACCTCATTAATTACTAGGGCCTATTCACCCTCATCTGATACACTTCCCCTAAGATGTAGCACCTAATTGTTTTACTTGTACCATGAAGGACAAGGTAAAATTTTACTTGCAACATGAAGGGCAAGGCTTATTTCAGCATAGAAGCAGTGAATGTAAGCATATAGCATAGAAAACTAAAGAGTTACTGCTTGATTTTAGTAGTGCTGCAACCTAGAGAGAATGCCAGAATTTTTAGGTTCTAGGTTCAACTAGCAAGTTGGTCAATTTGACCATCTTATCAAAAACATCTCTCTTATTTAGAATTTCCAAAAGCAAAAAGTCGGAGAGGAAAAGATGTACCTTAGGGGAGACTTGGATAGTGCACATTTTCATCGCATGATGAAAGTAACTATCTATCATTAAGATGCAACAGGAAAACTTAGCAGACATCATGCATAAACTCTCAATCATATATAAGCATATTTAATCAATGCATAATGAACTGAGATATCAAGCAAAAACACATGCAATATCTGAAAAGCTATCAAAAGAAAAAAATAAAAATTCCGCATCTTCTCCCCCAATTTTTTTTTTTTTTGGGTTGAAAAATGAGACAGAAAAACAACAAAGACATGCTTATGGAAAAGGAAATGACATCTATTCCCAGTATTTAAGGTAAAGCCAAACCTGTCCTCATGGAGAGAGGTTTAGAAATACCAAGACAGAAAAGCAACTGCTGGACGTGCTTTAACTGTCATCCCCAAAAAATATCTGCAAATGTTTCTCAAGACAACAAGAGAAAATATGAGGGATGGAATAAATGGTTCCTCAAACAGAATGCAAGGCATGAATAAGATATGACATGATAAACAGTGCAATGCAAACATACCTGACATGCACTAGGATTTAGGAACCAAAATCCTAGGCATGAGAGACCTCGCCTACTAGGTGAGTCCATTCCCCCTCAAGGGGTGAATGGTCTCATCCTTCCTTACCCATACCTTCTCTACTTGTGAGGCAAGGGTGTGAGCCATGTCCCAATTGATCAGTCTGACTAGGACATTCTTCATCATGTTGACAAGCCCTTCATTGGTTTGATTCTTCTTGGGCTTGTGAGGCTTCATTCTGAAGCATTCGGCCTTGGTGTGGCCATTCTTACCACATTGATGGTAGGAGGGAGAACCCTTTTGAGGATAATGCCGTTGTTGCCGAAAAGCACGATGAGGCTTGGAAGGTTTAGAGCTGGACTTACCTGTCTTTTGCTCTGTTTTTCTGATCCGAGGTTGCTAATGTCGGATCTGAGGATAGTGTGGCCTGATGTGTCCAGAGACACCACAATGATAGCAGGTAGGCTGACTTCGTTTGTTGAAATGCTTCTTAAAGGGCTCTGCAAATTTAAGATTAGCATTTTTGATGTGTCACAAATATTGTGTATTTGGATCCCTCAATTTACATT
Organism: Alnus glutinosa; assembly: GCF_958979055.1. NCBI lineage: Eukaryota > Viridiplantae > Streptophyta > Magnoliopsida > Fagales > Betulaceae > Alnus > Alnus glutinosa. The sequence goes on from NC_084897.1 coordinate 10,512,766, forward strand.
AGTTAAACCTTTAGTTTTGTAATTTTCTAATGTCTTGTGCGAATTTTAGTGTTTAAGTGTTTTTTAGGTCATTGGAAGAAAATAACGGTGTTTATGAAGGAATTGCAAAGAAATGGGATTAAGTCCCAATGACGGATGTGAATCTTGGCAACCAAAAGTCGTGTATGTGGAGGTGAAATCCAGAATTTTCTTTGGGCTATAGCAATTTGTGAACCAAAAGGGACTTAATTGAAGCACAAGGAAATGCATGCTTGCACCTCCAAAACCCATGCACTGAATTGCACACTTGTCTAGGTGTTGCTGGAAAAGTCTCTCCTTCCAAAACAATGCAGCACATACACGCGAAGGACAGCTTCTCCAAGGACAGCATGCACCATTCCCCAAGCTGGACAACACTTGGACAGCACCTGCAGCACACTCCACGCCTAGCTAGCATGTAGGTTAGTAGCCCTTCTCTTCCTCCTTAACACTACAGCATGCCAGACAGCAGCACCTGCAACACTCCACCTTGCCTGCAGCACACTTTCGGCCAGCAGCATGGGCAGCAGCATCACACCAGCAGCAACCCATCCCCACACGGCAGCATGGGCTTGGACAGCTCCTGCAGCACCTCGTTGACAGCACCTGTTGGACGCCTTTTTCCACGCCACCTGCAGCAGCTCCAAGCTCCTAGGACAGCAATCCACGTCAGGGCAGCAGGCACCAAGGCGACAACAAGGACAGCAACCCCATCTTTACACCTTCAACTGGACAGCAAAGCAGCATGGGCTGCACCATTCTCCACCTGGCAGCAGCAAGGACAAAAAGAAAGGGGAGAGCTTGTTCCATAAAACCCCATTCGGGGGGAAACAAAAAGGGGGGGGGGGGGGGGGGGGGAAACCACAACAGAAAAAAGACTCGAAAAAAAATGTAGATTAGTTAGGAGTTTTTAGTTTTTTGGGTAGCTTAGTTTTAGGAAGCTCTTCACGTACAGTGAAGAGCTTCCCCTTTCTTTCTTTTTTTAGTTTTCTTTCCTTTTTAGTTTTTAGTTTTGTTTGTAGATAACAAGCTCATGAATGGGGAATTGTTCTTCAAGTCCAAATTATCAACGGATCTCCATGCGTAGCTAAGCCCTTTCTAGGGTTTTGATAAACCCTATCCAAGTATCAATGGCTTAATTGTGTTTTTTTTTTGGGATATTTATTGTGGGCATTGATGATTGTATAACTATGAGAATTACATTTTTGTAATTGGTTTTAAAGTTAAATGCAATCATGATGAAATGTTTATCTAGAAAGCTTATCATTTTGATTGTGCTCAAATTATGTTTATTGTTCAAAAGATGGTAAATGTAATGGTTATGCAATGGTATTCTTTGAACATGCAACAAGAGGTTTTGATAGTTCATGCCTAGGATAGACAAATGATGCTGCACCCTAGCTTAGGTAGATGATTTGTACTAATCTTAGGATGGGCTACACTTAATCATTGTTGTTTGTAACTAAGTTAACAAGTTTGATAGTCCATGCCTTGGATAGACGGATGGTGCTGCACCCTATCTTAGGTAGACGATCCGTACTAATCTTAGGATGGGTTATGCTTATTTTTAATGATGGTATTTTCTTGACACTTTGTTGTGTGATTGACAACCACACACGGGTAATATCATGACTAGAATGAACGTCCCATGTTAACATGATAGCCATTGGTACAAGGTTAGCGGTAAAATCAAACCCCTATTTCTTATTTCATTAAGTTCAACTTTAATTTACTTTCTATCATTTAATTTCTGTCATTAGTTTACAAATTGAAAATCACAAAAACATCATTTCTCTAAAGGGATAAATTAGGACCGATTTTATTAAAGCTTGATGCATGCAACCAATACATTCCCTATGGAACGACACCCTCAATATAGACACCATCCTACAACGATTCGTTCTATTGCGAGTGGTATTATTATTGAAGTAAGAAAAAACCACATCAATTTTCACAAATAACAAGGTCCTTACATCTCTGAGATATATGCCTCCTATGGGGCGGAACATATTTATCTGAAGAGGTTTTCTCAATAAAGTCCTTTCTGGAATCCTCTTGCTTCTTCCAAGGTTTGTGGGATTTTAACAGATAACACTTTGGTCTAATATGACCAACCTTCTCACAATGATGACAAATAGGAACAAGCTTACCTTGTGTTCCCGAATCCTTGGAGTTAGGCTTCACAGTTATTTAAGCAAGAATTTTCAGAACAAGTTGCATCTACAATCACAGGCTTAATATCAATAGAATCTAATTCAGAATCAGAAGCATGTGAAGTAGAGGTACTTAAATCAGTAGTCAAACCAGGCTTGTTCGAAATATCTGAATGAATACACAGCATGCTTTTCAAATTATCACTTGAGAATTTTTTCAAGAGATTTTCAGATTCCCTTAATTTATTCTCAAGTGTATCAATAATGTCAAATAGCATGGTATTCTCAGATTTCAAAGAGTCAATCAAAGCATGTGATTCAGATAACAGAACAATAAAAGACTCTTTTTCTTGCTTCATCTTTTTGAGCTCTTTTGGAGAAACAATTTTATCTAATTTAACAAAAACTTTAGAGAGCTCAATATGATAATTTTCTTCAGATAACTGAGAGAAAACTATGATCAAAGGTGTAATTAAAAAAATAGAAGTCACAAAAGAGATAAGGATCACACTCAGGAATTAAATCCTTTAAATGGAGAAGTCACTAGTTGAAAATTATTGGACTTCTAATTTTAACAAGTGTGTGTGAACAGTGTGCAACAAAATATTAAATGCGTAATTAAAGGAGACAAATATTTTGTTGACGAAGTGGAAACTCAATTAAGAGAAAAACCACTCCAAGGCAGCCAAACCCAGGATATCCACTATTCAGAAGACAAAGCTAGTTACAAAGTGTTAGTATTTGGCCTCATTCTGGTTTGGACAAAATCACTTATGTGTAAAGATGCTATAAACAGGGATTCCACTTGTCAGAGCATTTTCAGAAGACTCTGCACTGCGAAAAAGATAGAAGGTTTCAGACTCCCTGTCAGCCGTCTGGACGCCCATCTGTCCATTGCTCCATTCGTCCGGACAACGTGTCATACCGTCCGGACGCCAGACAGACCAGCATCATCCGTCCGGACAATGTATCTTTCCGTTCGGACCCTCCACTGTATCGATCCTCTCAGCAGCATCCGTCCGGACCTCTCAGCAGCCCGTCCTGACGTCCATCAGTGATCGATCAGCTTCAGATTCTTTCTAAGTTCAAGATATGGGAAGATTGATACACCGTCCGGACGATGTGTTTTCCCGTCTGGACGCGCTCATAAATAAGGCAAGAATCGCAATTTAAATATCACCATCCGGACGTCAGTCAGCCTTGGTCCGGACGCACGTGCAACTAATATGGAAATTGCCGATTCGACTTCAACCGTCCGGACGTCTGCCTCTCATGGTCCGGACGCACGCATAGCAGATATGGAAATTGCGTGTTGAAGAATTTCCGTTCGGACGTTCATCCCCCTAGGTCCGGATAAGCGAAGCCTTATATGGAAATTACTTGCAGCGGACGTGCAACCGTCCGGACGTCAGTGTCTCACCGTCCGAACGTGGCCTTTAAATAGGAAAGATTTTCTACGAAATTTTCAGAAAATCCTATCGCACAGTTGTCCGTCCGGACGGTGAACCATAGCCGTCCGGACGGCGTCCGTACATATTACAACAGTCACCCATTCTGCACCTCAGCCTATGAATAGAGGCCCCTGGGCATTGAGAACGGTAAGAATTCGGTATTGAATTCCACAAGAGCTCAGAGAAGTTCAAGATCCCTCTGAAGCTGTTACAAGTGTGCTGCGCTACATCTGAAGTCTATCTTAGGGGTTGGCCCTAAGGTAAATGATTCCATTGAAGACCCCTTCTGGTAGGAGACCTGGTTGGGAAGCGTTCGTGTTGGGTTACACGTCAGAGAGCAAGGTACGACCACTGCATTGGGTTAATGTGAGTGTTACTATCTTGTATCTAGCTTTGTCTTCTGAATAGTGGAATTCCTGGGTTTGGCTGCCCCCAGAGTGGTTTTTCTCTTGATTGAGTTTCCACTTCGTCAACAAAAATTTGTGTGTCTTTTATTTTTCGCTGTGCTTAATTTTTGTTGACACTTGTGCACACACTTTACTTTTAGAAGTCAATTTTGATTTTGACAAAGCAGTAGCACTCACATACCCCTAATGCAGTGGTCGTACCTTGAACTCTGACGTGTAACCCAACACGAACGCCTCCCAACCAGGTCTCCTAATTGAAGGGGTCTTTAATGGAATCCTTTACCTTAAGGCCAACCCCTAAGATAGACTTCACAGCTGATCAAATCACAGACTGGCAAAAGCTAGAGAGCTAGCAGATCTTCACAACTGTTAGTTTGTAATTGGCCACATTCTGTTGGACAAAATCACTTCTATGTAATGATGCTTTCAAACAGGGATTCTGCTATTCAGAGTGCCTTCAAAAGATTCTACCTAGTTTACAAGTCAGAAAATTCGGTTCCCTGCCAGCCGTCCGGACGATGTGTCATACCGTCTGGATGCCCATCTGTCCAAAGCATCGGCCGTCCAGACGAAGTGTCATACCGTCCGGACTCCCATCTGTTCAAAGCATCATCCGTTCGGACGACGTGGATTTCCGTCCTGACCTTCCCCTATGTCGAGAAGTTTTGAATTGCTCCAGCTTGCATCCGTCCAAACATTTCAGCAGTACGTTTGGACGACACTCAGTGTTCGACAAGCTTCAGGATTTCTTTCCAAAACACAGTTATGGGAAGATTGCTGCAACCGTCCGGATGACATGGATTCCTGTCCAGACCCGCTCTTCCATAAGGCAAGTATCACAATTCAAATCTAGACGTCCGAACGACGGTCCTTATGGTCCGGACGCTCGTACATCAGATATGGAAATTGCGTGCATCAAATAAACCGTCCGGATGACCATTCCCTCGGTCTGGACGCGCGAAGCCTTTGTATGAAAATTACTTGTAGTGAAAGTGCGGCCGTCCGGACAACTGGGCACCACCATCCGGATGCGGCTCAGAAACAGGAAAGAATTTCAGTAAAATTCTCGGGAAGACTATTGCACAGTTGTCCGTCCGAACGGCCCTTGACTACCATCTGGACGGCGCCTAGTTTTTATCAAGCCAAATGCTCATTTGAACCGTCAGCCTATAAATAGAGGTCCCTAGGCTTGAGAATAGCAAGAATTCGGTATTGAATTCCATTAGTGCTTAGAGAGCTATATTGTGAGATTATTAAGCTGAGTTGATCTCTCTAAAGCCGTTGCTGTGTGTGTTGTTGCTGCGCTTAATCTAAAGTCTATCTTAGGGGTTAGCCCTAAGGTAAAGGATTCCATTAAAGACCCATTCAGGAAGGAGACCTGGTTGGGACGCATTCGTGTTGGGTTACACGTTAGAGTGCAAGGTACGACCACTACATCAGGGGTATGTGAGTGCTACTACTTTGTAACTAGTCTTATCTTCTGAATAGTGGTTATCCTGGGTTTGGTTGCCCCGAAGTGGTTTTTCTCATATTGAGTTTTCTACTTTGTTAACAAAAATTCTTGTGTTATTTAAATTCCACACTGTTATTATTTTGTTAACACTTTGTACACACACACACTTAGAAGTCAATTTCAATTTTTCAATTGGTATCAGAGCTTGGTACACTTTGTTAAGATTCAATTCTTGAGTGATATTTCTTTGACTTCTATCTAAAATGTCTCAAACTCTTAATACTGTTTCTGCCTTTGATGGAACAAACTATGGCTATTAGAAAGCTCGTATGCGGTTCTTTTTAAAATATATTGACTGTTGGAGTATTGTTGAAACTGGTTGGACTAAACTAGCAAATGCAGCACTTGAACTAGTCCTTCAGAAAAATGCACGACTTTCTAATGATATAGCCCTCCATCCTCTATGTCAAGCACTTTCACCGTCTGAATTTGCAAAAATTTTAAACTGTGAATTTTCTCAAGAAGCATGGCAAATCTTGGAAACAACATATGAAGGCACCAAACTTGTAAATCTTCCAAACTTCAAATGTTGATTTCCAGATTTGAGGAAATTAAGATGTTGGAAGAAGAGACATTTGGAGAGTTTTACTCCAAAATGAGTGACCTAAGAAACTCCATGGTAAGTCTTGGGAAGCCTGTCTTGGATGTAAAACTCATCCGAAAAATTATAAGATCTTTGCCTGAGCGTTTCAGGATCAAGGTTACTACAATTGAAGAGAGCAAAGATCTGGAAGAAATGAAGATTGAACAGTTGGTGGAATCCCTTCAAACTTATGAGCTGTCCCTGTCCCTGGTCAAGAAGCTGAAGACCATTGCTCTGAAGGCTTCCAAGAAAAAGGTAGAAGCCTCATCTGAAGATGACTTTGAGAAGGAAGAAAAAGCTGTGGCTATGCTGGCCAAAAATTTCAGAACACTAATGAGAGATGACCGATTCAAGAAGAAGTTTTCTGAAAAGATGAAGAATGCTCCCAGGGAAGCTGAACCTGAGGAAGTAGAGAAGAAAGATCCCAGAGGTCCGAAATGCTTTGAGTGCTCAGGATTTGGGCATATACGAGCTGATTGTGGGAACCTCAAGAAGGGCAAAGGGAAGGCATACAATGTGACTCTTAGTGATGAGTCAGAAGAAGAAGAAGCTCCTGAGTCAGAAAATTTTCTAGCCTTTGTGGTTCCACTTGTAGAAGAGGAGGATTCTTATTACTCAGAGCACAGTGACAATGGGAATGAACTCAAGGAGGCGTACAAAACTCTCTATGTAGAGTATGAAAAGCTGAGGGAAGGACGTAAGAAGCATCTTCATGATCTGTGCAGTTTGGAGACTGAGAAGAGTTCCTTGCTGCGAAAAATACAAGAGCTAGAAGAGAAGTTACTAGAGACACATCTCCAATTAGAGAGAGTCAGTGATGAAAAGCTGACTCACATGCTATCAATTCAGAAGAGCCCAACCGACAAGACCGGTCTCGGGTATGTAGCTTTTCCCACTGACACTCCCTCTACCTCCAGGATTGTTTTTGTTAAGCTTGCAATCCCAGATCCTCCTCCTGTTGAAGATAAAGGGAAGACCAAGCTTATTGGAGATGTTCTGGGCACCTAGAAGCCCCCTTCCATTAGAAGATCTCCTCTATGCCATCATTGCTGTTTAAGTGGGCATGTTCGACCTCAGTCCTTCCTTCTTAAAGCACAAAAGGCGAAGGCCAAGAAAGAAGTTCCCAGACAAGCTAATCATGGCACTAGACCTCTGACCCAGCATCAGACTCCATGGTATCAGGCTCCTTATCATCAAGCACTAAGATATCAAGCTCCTTGGTCTCATGCACCATGATACCAGGCATCTCAGCAGCGATTTGTACCTGCCAATCATAGTGGCAAATCCAAGATCAAATCCAAGCACTCGAAAAGGTCGTAGAAGGTGGAAGATGATCAATACTACAAAGAGCCACCTATTTGGATGCAAAGCATGATGGAGTGGATGGGTCAGCAGATGAAGTCCTGCCAGCAACCACCCACTGGAAGGCAGGCTTGGGTCAAGAAGAAGAATAACATTCACCCCATAAGGGTGAATGGACGCACCTAGCAGGAGAAGGTGTTCATGCCTAGGATTTGGTTCCTAATCCTAAGGCATTAGGTTTGATTGCTTGACTTTTACTTGTTATATTTTGTATGCAATCTAGGAACCAGTTTTGTTTTGTCCCCTATTTCTCTTAAGAGAGCATTGTAGGTACTTGTTGGGGAAGACAAAAAAAGCAGGTCGAGCGACTATTTTTCTGTATTGGCATCATCGAGCTTACACAGGTTTGATCGTGCCTTGCATATGATGTTATTTCCATATAGCATTTTTTTTAATAAAAAAAATGGGGAGAAATTGCAGGATTTTTTTTCTTGGCATATCAAATATTGCATGTGTTTTCACCTAACATCTCAATTCTTTATGCATTAATCTAATTTGCTTAGATATGATTGAGAGTTTATGACTATATTTGCCAAGTGTTTTCCTGTATATGCAAAAGTTGGATAACTTCTTTCCTCATGCGATGAAAATGTACGCTATCCTAGACTCCCCTAAAGGTACATCTTTCCTTTTCTGACTTTTTGTTTCTAGAAATTCTGGATAAGAGAAGAGGTTTTTGATAAGATGGTCAAATTGACCAAATGCTAGTTGAACCTAGAACCTAAAAACTCTGTCATTTTCTCTAGGTTGCAGCATCAAAAGAATTAAGCAGTTACTATTATGAATTCTGCGCTATATATGCATATTTTCTGCTTATGTACTAAATTGGCAATATGCTTTGTCCTTCATGGTGCAAGTAAAATATTTACCTTGTCCTTCATGGTACAAGTAAAACAATTGGATGCTGCATCTTAGGGGGAGTGTATCAGATGAGGGTGGCTAGGCCCTAGTACTGAATAAGGTTTGACTTTTGACTAATCTTTCACTGATTTTCTCTCTTGTCTAGAAAATCTGGTTGCTTTTTGTCATATCAGTGAAAGTCATACCTTGTGGGAAAAGTCTTCACACACACTCGTATTGCATGAGTTGAGTTGTCTATTTAAATTTTCTGTCTATAGGAAAATCTTTGTGCTGATTGAACTCTGAACTCTCTTTTATATCTCTGCTTGGTTTTGAGATGTTATTTGATTGTTTTATTAGTCGATTATACATGCATGTTCTGAAGCTGACCTTAGGAAAAATAATTTCTACAAATTTTTTCCTCAGTTTCTGTCTTTTCAGTGTGAAGCGTCTGAACAGCCTCTTCTTGCAGGCGGACGGGTGTGGCTCAGTCGGCCGGATGGTTCTGTTACAAGTCCGGACGCGCGCGGCTCAAATGGCCAGACGGTAAGGCTACACGTCCGGACGCGCGTGACCTGTCCGCATGTTTACGAGGCAACGCGCGTCTGGACGAGGTTAATGATCCGACTGGACGGGGACCCAACAACCTCTGTAAAACATGGCCACTGCATTTTCTCCCTACCCCACAGAATCTCTCCTTTGGCTTCTAGTGAGCGATTTCTTGCGAATTTTTGCATTATCTCGCTCTCTTTTGTCTTTTTGTGCAAATCTCTCACATTCCAGGTATTCTTCTAACTTTATTCTTTTCAGTTTAGTTTAAACTGTTAGAATTTTGATTATTTTGGGAATGTTGTTGAGAGTATATCTGCTGTGTTGGATTATCTGGTTCAGTATCTTTGTTGGACTGTATTTTCTGTCTGTTTTAAAAGTCCCTTTTACTGCCGTTATAATGCCGATTTTTCTCTATGCACTAAACAAGATTATTTCATTTGGATTATTTTTGGCAAATCTTGTTGGTTTGTTTTGCAGAATCATGTTTGCCGGCAGTCCACAACGCAGGGTTCGCCAGAGGACAGAAGGAGATCGAGCAGCCCTTCGAGCCAAAATTATGGATCGACCATTAATTGCTAAGAGAAACGTTGTTCGGTCTGATATCATGGTGGCTCCTTTGGATAGTGTCCACGACATTATCCAAACTTATCATTGGGGGTATCTCCATTCTTGTGCCTGCTTTGTGTACACCAGGCTAGTCAGGTTGTTCTATACCAACCTTGTGGTGGTTCAGGATGATGACCGTGGGTTTGTGCTTCAGTCCATTGTTGGAGGGTATACTATCACTATTAATCCCCAGATCATCAGTCAGTTCATAGGAGTTCCTGTTCTCCAGATGCCTGGCAGCCTTTACAATGAAGTGGTAATCCCTCATTCTTTGGATGACCTCAGAGAGTTTTTCCATGAAGTTCCACAAGGAGAGGAGTGCGCCACCACCATCAGGATCGGTGCTTTATCTACCCCACTCCGCATGCTAGCCAAGATTGTTCAGCACAATCTTTGGCCTGTTGTCAAGCATAGTGACCTGATTTTGAAGAAGGCCTAGTTCGTCTATGCTATCCATCTTCGCTTGCCCTTCTGCCTGTGCAAGCATATTTTGGGCATTATTCTGGAGGCAATACTGGTCTTCCATTTGGCTGTCTGCTCACACAGATTATATTGCAGTCAGGCATCAGTATTCCTGGCGAGCCGAAGATGAAGATCCAGGATCCTATCAGCAAGCAGACTCTGATGAAGTCCAATGCTCAGCTGCAGAGAGATAATCCGGATGATGATGTGCCCCCGCCTCTTCCTATTCCTGTCGGCATACCAGATGTGGTGTCTTCTTCTCAGACTGTTCCACCACCACAGCCGGATGTCAGCTATTCTTAGATTATGGAGGCATTTGGCTGCTATTCAAGGGGGCATGAGTTCTATGCAGCTTTCCATGTCATCCATGCAGCAGTCCATCTCAGCCATGCAGCAGAAGGTTCACTCAATCAACCTCCATGTGGAACAAAATCAGATTGATCTCCGAGAGTGTCTCAAGTTCCACCACCAGTCCAGCAGTAATGACAAGGACGATTCACTTATGGCTGATGCATCCTGATTTTTCTTTTGTTGTTGTAGTTTTTGATGTATTTTGAGACATTTTTATCTTTTTCATATTTCCCTGAAACTCCTGGATATTTTATTACTCTATTTACCCAGGTCCTTCTGAGACCTTTAGGGTAGTAATTTTTTGTGTTTCCTTATTACTCTGTTTTACCCTTCGTCCCTTTGTGACAAAAAGGGGGAGTAATTTTTATTTTTGGACCAGAATTGTATTTTTAACCGGTCAAGTGATTTTTGTCCCAGAATGGCCAAAGGAGGAGTTTGTTAGTTTGTAATTGGCCACATTCTGTTGGATAAAATCACTTCTATGTAATGATGCTTTCAAACAGGGATTTCTCTATTCAGAGTGACTTCAGAAGATTCTGCCTAGTTTACAAGTCAGAAAATTTGGTTCCCTGCTAGCCGTTCGGACGACGTGTCATACCGTCCAGATGCCCATCTGTCCAAAGCGTCAGCCATTCGGACGACGCGTCATATCGTCCGGACTCCCATCTGTTCAAAGCATCATCCGTTTGGACGATGTGAATTTCCTTCCGGACCTTCCCCTGTGTCGAGAAGTTTTGAACTGTTCCAGCTTGCATCCGTCCGGACGTTTCAGCAGTACATCCGGATGACACTAAGTGTTCAACAAGCTTCAGGATTTCTTTCCAAAACACAGTTATGGGAAGATTGCTGCAACCGTCCGGACGACGTGGATTCCCATTCGGACGCGCTCATCCATAAGGCAAGTATCGCAATTCCAATCCAAACGTCTGAACGACGGTCCTTATGGTTCAAACTCGCGTACATCAGATATGGAAATTGCGTGCATCGAATAAACCATCCGGAAGACCATTCCCTCGGTCCGGTTGCGCGAAGCCTTAGTATGGAAATTACTTGCAGCGAAAGTGCGACCGTCCGGACAACTGGGCACCACTGTTTGGACGCAGCTCAGAAACAGGAAAGAATTTCACGAAATTCTCGGGAAGTTGATCGTACAATTGTCCGTTCGGACGGCCCTTGACTACCGCCCGGACGGCGCCTAGTTTTTATCAAGCTAGACGCTCATTTGACCCGTTAGCCTATAAATAGAGGTCCCTAGGCTTAAGAACAACAACAATTCGGTATTGAATTCCATTAGTGCTTAGAGAGCTATATTGTGAGATTATTGAGCTGAGTTGATCTCTTTAAAGCCGTTGTTGTGTGTGCTGTTGCTGCGCTTAATCTAAAGTCTATCTTAGGGGTTGGCCCTAAGGTAAAGGATTCCATTAAAGACCCTTTTAGGTAGGAGACCTAGTTGGGAGGCGTTCGTGTTGGGTTACACGTTAGAGTGCAAGGTACGACCACTGCATCAGGGGTGTGTGAGTACTACTACTTTGTAACTAGTCTTGTCTTCTGAATAGTGGATATCCTGGGTTTGGTTGCCCCGAAGTGGTTTTTCTCATATTGAGTTTTCCACTTCGTTAACAAAAATTCTTGTGTTATTTAAATTCCGCACTATTATTATTTTGTTAACACTTTGTGCACACACACACTTATAAGTCAATTTCAATTTTTCAACTACTGAATTATGTACAAAATGCATGGCTAGAGCCTCTTATTTATAGGCTTTAGAAGCCCTAATTCTAGTCAGAATAGGAGCCTCTGGCACGCGCGTCTTGACGGCAGCCTTGGGCGTCCGGACGGGCAACTGTTTCAGTGTCTGAAAAGCGATTCTGAAATTTCTCAAATTTTGGCCGGCCGTCCAGACGCTTCTATCTTCCTGTCACAATCTAGACCTTTAGTTTACCATTTTTCGTTAGCTTTCCAATGACACCAATTTCGTCCCAATCCAATATTTGAGTAGAAAGTTATGATCAAAATACCGGAGGGTGTCCGGACGGTTGCACTTTCGCTGCACGCAATTTTCATAATAAGGTCTGAGCGTCCGGACCATGGAGTCTGACGTCCAGACTGTTGAACTTCTTCTGCATGACTTGCCTTATCAAGGATAGCATCTGGAAGGGAACACCACATCGTTCGAACAGTTGCAGTTGTCTTCCCATATCTGTGTCTCAGACAGAAACCCTATTACTTGTCGAACACTGAATGGCGTCCGGACGGTATTGCCACGTCGTCCGGACGGATGCATTTGAATGCTGGATTCTTCTTGAACTCTGAATAGCAGCCGGACGATTTGCCATTACGTCCGGACGAATGCAATCTTGAACAGTTCAAAGTTTCTAGACACTGATGGGTGTCCGGACGGAAAGTTCTCGTCGTCTGGACGGATGATGCTTTGACAGATGAGCATCCGGACGGAATACCACGTCGTCCGGACGGATGCAAGGGAACTCAACTGACCTATTTTAATTCTGCACAGAGTCTTCTTGAAGCTCATAATTGAAGTGTAGACTCTGAATAAAATAGCATCCCTGTGAAAGCAGGAACATTACATAGAAGTGATTTTGTCCAATAGAATGCAGCCAACACAAAAACTAACACACTCCATTGCTAAGGAAATAACGTCTATCAATAGCTTGGATTAAATTTATTACGCATTCATCTTCCTTTGGGCCAAGCTTGGAATGCCCTGTTTCAAAATCACTCCAAATCTCTTAAATCAACCTATTAAGTGCTTCTTTGATCTTCTTAGATCTTGCTCTAGTGATAGGCCCAACTGGAACATGCAATGGATCATTTAATGGTGCTTATTAATTCTCATCACTCCCCCTCTCTTCAAAAGGATTCGACCTCGAATCGTCACCTACATCAAAAAGAGAAAGATCAGAAACATTAAATGTAGCACTAATGTTATACTCACCTGGAAGATCCAACTTGTAAGCATTATCATTGATTCTCTCAAGGACTTGAAATGGACCATCCCTTCTAGGATGTACCTTGGACCGCTTACATGCTGGAAATCTTTCCTTTCTCATATGCACCCTGAAAAATTAAACGGATTTCTAATTTTAACAAGTGTGTGTGAACAGTGTGCAACAAAATATTAAATGCGGAAATTAAAGGAGACAAATATTTTGTTGACGAAATGGAAACTCAATTAAGAGAAAAACTACTCTGGGGTAGCCAAACCCAGGATATCTACTATTTAAAAGACAAAGCTAGTTACAAAGTAGTAGCACTCACATACCCCTGATGCAGTGGTCGTACCTTGAACTCTAACGTGTAACCCAACACGAACGCCTCCCAACCAGGTCTCCTACCTGAAGGGGTCTTCAATGGAATCTTTTACCTTAGGGCCAACTCCTAAGATAGACTTCACAGCTGATCAAATCACACACTGACAAAGCTAGAGAGCTAGCAGATCTTCAATGTCTCCCTAAACACCTCTCTAAGCTGTAAAGAATTCACCACCGAATTCTGTGTTGAAAGCATGCCTCAAGCCTTTTATTTATAGGCTTTGGAAACCCAAAATTGAGTCAAAAACGGAGTCTGAAGCACGCGCGTCCGGACGGGAGCCTTAGGCCGTCTAGACGGTCCAAGTTTTTCTTGTCCGAAAAGTAATTCGGGAATTTTTTGCAGGGCCGTCCGGATGGGCAAATCTTTCAGTCCGGACGCTATTAATGACCGTCCGGATGCTCAATTTACAAAACTTTTTCTTAGCTTTCTAACGACGCTGATTTCTTCCCATTTTGATATATGAGTAAATAGTTATGACCAAAATACCGGAGGGTGTCCGGACAGCTTGACCGAGCGTCCGGATGGTCAACTGCAACCACCTTTCCAAAATAGCACTGAAAGCTTCCATAACAAGGCCGTGTCCGGACGGTGTTGCCCTATCGTCCTAAAGGTTGCACTTCAACGGCATGTAATTACCATAATAAGGCTTTGGAGCGTCCGGACCCTGAAGGCTGACGTCCGGACGATTTAACTGGTGCACGCAATTTCCATATATGAAGCTTGATCGTCCGGACCATGAAGACTGACGTCCGAACGGTTGAACTTAGAGTGCACTACTTGCCTTATGGAGGACATCGTTCGGACAGGATCACACATCGTCCGGACGGTAGCAGCCGTCTTCCCATAATTGTGTCTTGAGTCAGAAACCCTAATGCTTGTCAAACACTGAATGGTGTCCGGACGGTATAAGACAGATGCGCTGGAACACTGGGATCTTCTCGAACTCTAAAGAGTGTCCGGATGATTTGCAATTACGTCCGGATGGATGCAATCTTGAACTTTTCAAAGCTTCTAGACACTGATGGGCGTCCGGACGGATGATGCTTTGACAGATGAGCGACCGGACGGAATACCACGTCGTCCGGACGGCTGGTAGGGAATTGAAATAAACTTCCTTGAAAACTTCACAAAATCTTCTTGAAGACCATAGCTAAAGAGTAGACTTTGGATAAAGTAGTATCCCTGTGAAAGCAGCAACATTACATAGAAGTGATTTTGTCTAACAGAATGCAGCCAATACAAAAACTAACAAACTCCCCATTTGGCCATTCTGGGACAAAAATCACTTGCCCGGTTAAAAATACAATCCCGGTCCAAATCAAAAATTACTCCCCCTTTTTGTCACAAAGGGACAAAGGGTAAAACAGAGTAATGAGAAAAACCACACAACAATTACTCCCCTTCAATGTCTCAAAAGTACAAGGGTAAACAGAGTAATAATATCCACAGACAAAAAACTTTCTAAAATCCAAAATAGGAAAATAGAGAAAAGTTTGCAAGTGGCTCAAAGGAGAGGAACATAAATCCTCCAAGAACCAAATCCTGTTGATCCACTGAAATCAAGTAACGGAGAGTAAACCGTATAAAAAGCTGGATTTGTACTACTTCGGCTTCGAGCTCAGAAAGCTGGGAACCATGGACTGAAAAACCCTCAATCTCTTGATTTTGCAAAGCCTGAAATTGATTATCCACAGATTGACATCCTCTAAGCAACTGGTCTGCAAGATAAATGAGGAGATTCACCACTGAACCTCTAACTGATGCAGATCTGAGGGAATGCTACGGAAGGCTCTACATCAGCTGGGGGAAAAAGCTCATCTTAAATCCTAAGACCCTTGGAAGTTTTGAACATATGACTTGAACAACGATCTTGTTTTCCAAAGGATCCATCTGTCAGATATTGTGTTGGGAGTTGCTGGACAACATATTCCTGAAAGGATTTAACAGAAATCTATCCAAAAATAACACCACAAGGAAATATTAGTTCCTAAAAGAATGTGGTATTATGACAACTTGCAATTTAGAGGCGTATGAATTACAAAAGCAAATATAGCAATCCAAATAGCATGGATATAACAATATCCACCCAACACACAGACAAAGTAGATTTTTATGCACAATATCTCAAGAAAATATCCCAATCAACAAATATTCCAATTTTCTAAAAGCACAAAAACTTAAAAGAATAATGAAAGACATAATGAAGATCATGGGATGAGAAGAGATGTGCAAAGAATGCCAAAATCTCGGGAGAAATCCACGAGAAAAACACACAACATGCCATGAGAAATCAATAAAAATGCAAAGATGCGTGTATGGCAAAAACAAAAAAGACGCAAGTCTTAAACCTGTAGAGATCCTGTCCGGATGTATCACTTAACTGTTCGGACAGCTACTTGCTAGAACATCATAAGGCAAGACTGCACTCGTCCGAACGTAAGAAAAGGTCCGTCCAGACGCTTCACACTGAAAATCTGAAACTTTGAGGAAAATTTGCAAAAAAATATTTTTCCTAGAGTTAGCTTCAGAACACGCATATATAATCAACTGATAAAGCAGTCAAATAGCATTGCAAAAATATGCAAAGATATAAATGAGAGTTAAGTATTCAATAAGCACAAATTTCCCTGCAAATAGAAATTTTAAATAGATTCAACTCATGCAATGCGTGTGTGTGTGAAGACTTTCTCAATAAGGTATGAAATTCACTGATATGACAAAAAGCAACCAGATTTTCCAAACAAGAGAGAAAATCAATAAAAGATCAGCTAAAAGTCAAACCTTATCTTACTAGGGCCTTGCCACCCTCATCTGATACACTCCCCCTAAGATGCAGCACCTAATTGTTTTACTTGTACCATGAAGGATAAGGTAAAATATTACTTGCACATAAAGGGCAAGGCATATTGCAAATTCAGCACATAAGCAATGAATATACAATTTAAAGCACATAATTCATATGATTAACTGCTTGATTCTTATGGTGCTGCAAACTATAGGGAATGCCAGAATTTTTAGGTTCTAAGTTCAACTAGCATTTGGTCAATTTGGCCATCTCAAAAACCTCTTCTCTTATCTAGAATTTCTAGAAGCAAAAAGTCAGAGAAGGAAAAGATGTACTGTTAGTATTTTGGCCTCATTTTGTGTTTGGACAAAATAACTTAAGTGTAAAGATACTGTAAACAGGGATTCCACTATTCAGAGTCTGCAAGTCAGAAGAAATTCAAGTTCCTTGTCAGCCATCCGGACGATCGAGCCATCCCGTCTGGACGCCCATCTGTCCACTGTTCCATCCGTCCGGACGACATGTCATCCCGTCCGGACGCTAGACAGACCAGCATCATCCGTCTGGATGAAGTGTTCATCTCGTCCGGACGCTAGACAGACCAGCATCATTCGTCCGGACGAAGTGTTCATTCCGTCCGGACCCTATATTGTATCGAGAAGTTTCTGTGCCAGCTTGCATCCGTCTGGACGTTTCAGCAGCATGTCCGGACGCCTCTCAGTACTCGATCAGTTTCTGATTTCTTTCCAAGTTCCAAGAAAGGGAAGATCAATCAACCGTCCGAACGCGAGTCTCCATAAGGTAAGAATTGCAATTCAAATATGACCGTCCGGACATCTGATAGCTGTGGTCCAGATGCGCGTGCATCAAAGAAGAAAATTGCCGATTCGACTTCAACCATCCAGACGACTGCCTATCATGGTCCGGACGCGCGCATTATCGATATGGAAATTGCGTGTTGAAGAATAGCTGTCCGGACGCTCATCCCCCTTGGTCCGGACGCTCGAGAGCCTTATAAGGAAATTACTTGCAGCGGACGTGCGACCGTCCGGACGATGTGCCATCCCGTCCGGACGATGTCCTTAAACAGGAAAGATTTCTCCGTGGAAATTTTGGAAAATCTGTTCGCACAGTTGTCCGTCCGGACGGCCCATGTCGACCGTCCGGACGGTGCCCAAGTATATTTTGCCTGACACTCATTTGAGCCCCTAGCCTATAAATAGAGGCCCCTGGGCACTGAGAACTGCAAGAATTCAGTGTGAATTCCATTAGAGCTCAGAGAAGTCATCAATCCCTCTGAAGCTGTTTTACAAGTGTGCTGTGCTGTAAACCGAAGTCTATCTTAGAGGTCGGCTCTAAGGTAAGGAGCTCCATTGAAGACCCCTTCAGGTAGGTGAACCTGGTTGGGAAGCATTCGTGTTGGGTTACACGTCAGAGATCAAGGTACGACCACTACATCAGTACATGTGAGTGTTACTGTCTTGTATCTTGCTATGTCTTTTGAATAGTGGAATTCCTGGGTTTGGCTGCCCCGAAGTGGTTTTTCTCTTAACTGAGTTTCCACTTCGTCAACAAAAATCTGTGTGTCATTTACTTTCCGCTGTGCTTTAATTTTTGTTGACACTTATGCACACACTTTATTTTTAGAAGTCAATTCAATTTTTCAATTGGTATCAGAGCTTGGTACACTCTGAGAAGATTAATTTCTTGAGTGTTATTATATTTGACTTCTATATCTTGATATGTTTCAAAATCTTAATTTTGTTCCTACCTTTGATGGTACGAACTATGGCTATTGGAAAGCTCGGATACTATTCTTTTTAAAATCTATTGACTGTTGGAGTATTGTTGACTCTGGTTGGACTAAACCAGAGGATACAACTCCTGAAACAGTTCCTCTAAAAAACGCCCGACTTTCCAATGATAAAGCCCTCCATGCTCTGTGCCAAGCACTTTCTCCCTCTGAATTCGCCAAAATTTCAAACTGCGAATCAGCCAAAGAAGCATGGCAAATCTTGGAAACAACATATGAAGGCACGAAATTAGTTAAATTTGCCAAACTTCAAATGTTGACTTCAAGATTTGAAGAAATTAAGATGTTGGAAGAAGAGACTTTTGGAGAGTTTTACTCCAAGATAAGTGACCTTAGAAACTCCATGGTGAGTCTTGGGAAATCTATCTCGGATGTAAAACTCATCCGAAAAATTCTAAGATCTTTGCTCGAGCGTTTTAGGATCAAGGTAACAACGATCGAAGAAAGCAAAGATCTATGAAGATTGAAGAGCTAGTTGGATCTCTTCAAACATATGAGCTGTCTCTGCCCCCGGTCAAGAAATTGAAGACCATTGCCCTAAAGGCTTCCAAGAAGAAGGTAGAAGCCTCCTCTGAAGATGACTCTGAGGATGAAGACAAAGTTGTGGCTATGTTAGCCAAAAATTTCAGAAGACTGATGAAAGATGATCGGTTCAAGAAGAAGTTTTCTGATAAAATAAAGAAACCTTTCAGAGAGCTGAACCAGAGGAAGAGGAGAAGAGAGAACCCAGAGGACCTAGATGTTTTGAATGCTCAGGCTTTGGGCATATCCGGGCGGATTGTGGAAATCTCAAAAAGGACAAGGGGAAGGCAGAAGAAGCTCCAGAGTCTGAAAAATTTCTGGCCTTTGTAGCCCCACATGTTGAAGAAGACTCATATTACTCGGAGCATAGTGAAAATGAGGAAGAGCTTAAGGAGGCCTACAAGACACTCTACAAACCGAGAAGAGTTCATTGCTGCACAAAGTACAAGAGCTGGAGGAAAAGCTACTAGAGACACAGCTCCAGCTAGAGAGAGTCACTGATGAGAAGTTGACTCGTATGTTGTCCATCCAGAAGAGCCCAAATGACAAGACTGGTCTCGGGTATGTAGCTTCCTCTTCTGATGTTCCTTCTTCCTCAAAGACTGTATTTGTGAAACCTACAGACCCAGAACTTCCTCCCGTTGTTGAAGATAAACAGAAGGAAAAGGTCAATGACGATGTTCCAGGCACTCAGCAGCCTCATTCCATCAGAAGACCTCCTATTTGCCATCACTGCGGTCTCAGTGGGCATGTTTGGCCTCAGTGCTCCCTCTTGAAAGCTCAAAAGGCCAAAGCCAAGAAAGAAGTGCCCAGACAAGCTCATTATGGCACTAAACCTGCGGCTCAGCATCAGACTCCTTGGCATCAGGCATCCTATCAAGTACCATGGGGACAAGTATCAAGGCATCAGTATCAAGCCCCTTGGTCTCATGTTCCTCAGCATTAGCGGTTTGTACCAGCCAATTACAAAGGCACTTACAAGAGCAAACCCAAGCATTTAAGAAGGCCTCAAAAGCAATACTCCAGTGAGCCTCCTGTCTGGATGCAAAATATGATGGAGTTGATGATGCAGTCTTGTCAGCAACCACCCACTGGAAGGCAGACTTGGGCTGAGAAGGGCAGTTACCCCAGGAAGGGGAATCGACGCACCTAGCAGGTTCGGGTGTTTATGCCTAGGATTTGGTTCCTAATCCTAAGGCATCAGGTTTGATTGCTTGCACTTTTTATGTTATATTTATGTGCTTGTTATGCAATCTAGGAACTAGCTTGTTGTGCCCCCTGTTTCTCTTGAGAGAACTTTGCAGGTATCTATTGGGGAAGACAGAAAAAGCAGGTTGAGCAACTGTTTTTCTGTACTGGCATCTTTGAGTAGTTACAGGTGTGATCTTACCTTTGCATATGATGTCATTTCCATATTGCATGCTTTGTTTTTTTTTAATAATAAAAAAAGGGGTATTTTGGGGAGAATTTGCAGGACTTTTTCTTCTTGGCTTATTAGATATTGTATGTATCTTTACCTGATATCTCAATTCTGTGAGCATTAATTTACTTTGCTTAGATACATTTGAGAGTATATGATTATTTTGGCCAAGTTAGTTTTCCTGGTTGTACAAAAGTAGGATAGCTCCTTTCCTTACGTGATGAAAAAGTGCACTATCTGAGACTCCCTAAAGGTACATCATTCCTTCTCTGACTATTTGCTTCTAGAAATTCTGAATAAGAGAAGAGATTTGTGATAAGATGGTCAAATTGACCACAGGCTAGTTGAACCTAGCATCTGTAAATTTTGGCATTTCCTCTAGCTTGTAGCACCGTAAGAATTGAACAGTTATTCGTATGAATTTTGTGCTTTAAAAAAATTGTCTATTCACTGCTTCTGTACTGAATTTGCAATATACCTTGCCCTCTATGAGCAAGTAAAATTTTTATCTTGTCCTTTATGGTACAAGTAAAACAATTCGGTGCTGTATCTCAGGGGGAGTGTATCAGATGAGGATGGCTAGGCCCTAGTAAGAGTAAGGTTTGACCTTTGGCTAATCTGTCACGGATTCTCTCTCTTCTTTAGGAAATTCGGTTGCTCTTATCATGATTTTTTTTAAAACCTTGTGGGTTCAGTCTTCACACACACACATGCATTGCATGAGTTGAGTTGCTATTTGAATTTTCTATTTTCAGGAAAACTATTTGTGCTAAATGAAATCTCAATTCTCATTTATATCTCTGTTTAGTTTTTGAGATGCTCTCTGATTGTGTTATCAGTTGATTATACATGCGTGTTCTAACATTGACTTGAGGAAATTTGATCTTTGTAAATTTTCCTCAGCTTTTCTGGTGTTTCAGTGTGGAGCGTCCGGACGGTCTACATTGACGTCTGGACGGACTGGTGGTCCTGACGGCTCTCCCTTGGAGTCCGGACGGAGATGGAGCCCACTTGTCTGGACAGGACCAGACGGAGTCCAGACGCGTGCTGTCATCACCGTCCGAACGGTCTCTTTATATCGTTCGGACGTGCGCGACCAGTCTGCTCCTTTTCGAGGCAGCGAGCGTTCGGACGTCATCAATCCACCGTCCGGACGGGGACCCCACAGAGGCTATAAAAACCCTTGCTCGCCACATTCACTCCCTACCCCACAAAATCATTGTTTTTTAGCTGTTTGTGAGTTAAGGTGGCTTTAAGTTTTTGGCTTGTTGCATATTCCTCTCATATTTCAGGTATTTTTCTAGTCTTTTTCTCTTCAGTTTTTTTTTTTAAAAAAAAACTGTTAGAATGTTTTTTTAATATGAGATGCATATATCTGCCATGTTGAAATTTCTTGGACTTAGTTGTGATATGATTTTGTATTTATTTTTTTCACAAGTCCTTTTACTGCTGTTATTCTGCCAAATTTTTGTTATCCTAACAAGAATATTTTTGGAATATTTTTCTTTGGACAATTCTTGTTGGATCTTTTGGAGAATCATGTCAGCCGGTTGTCCACCCCGCAGGGCCTGTCAGAGGCTTGTGGAAGATAGGGTTGCAATTCAGGCCAAAATTATGGACCGCTCCGTCATTGCTGAGCGGAACGTTCTTCAGGCTGATATCACGGTGCCACCACTAGACAACATACTTGACATCATCCAGACGTACAACTAGGGATATCTCCACAGCTGTGCTTGTCAGGTATACACCAGATTAGTCAAGCTGTTCTACGCCAACTTGGAGGTGGTTCAGAATGATGATCGTGGAGTGGTGCTTCAGTCCTCAGTCGCAGGCCATCTCATCACTGTTGATCCTCAGGTCATCAGCCACATCATCCGAGTCCCAGTGCTCGAGATTTCGGCCAGCCCATACAATGAGGTGGTGCTTCCTCCATCCCTGGATGATCTCAGGGAATTCTTCCATGCCGTTCCCCAAGGTGAGGAGCGATCTACTGCCATCCGGATTGGTGCCCTGTCATCCACCCACCGCATGCTGGCCAAGATCGTTCAGCAGAACATCTGGCTTGTTGCCCGGCACAGTGATCGAATTTTGAAACGGGCCCAGTTTGTCTATGCAATCCACCTCCGCTTGCCTTTTTGCCTGTGCAAGCACATTTTGGGGGTTATATTAGAGGCCCGTGATGATAGCACTGCTGGTCTCCCTTTTGGCTGCCTCCTTACTCAGATTATTCTTCAGTCGGGCATCAATGTCAATGGTGAGCCGAAGATGAAAATCCAGCAGCCCATCAGTAAGTAGACATTGATGAAGTCTAATGCGCAGCTGCGGAGAGATGACTCCGATGATGAGGTGCCCCCACCTGCTGCTATGCCAGTCAGCTTTCCAGATATGGCTTCATCTTCACATACTGTGCCGCCATCTGAGCCAGAGGTCAATTATGCTCAAATTATGGAGGCTCTTGCTGCACTTCAGGGAGGGATGAGCAGCATGCAGGAGTCTATGTCTTCCATGCAGCAGTCCATCTCATCCATACAGCTAGCTGTGCACTCCATCGACAGAAGCGTGGAGCAGAACCATCTGGACCTTCAGGAGTGCCTGAAGTATCATCATCCTAGCAGCAGTGATGATGAGGATGTTGCAGATGGGATTTTACCCATGCCTGAGGATGTTTGATTCCCTCTTATGTTTGTAGTTTTTTTTGTCTTCTGTTATTTTGAGACAATTTTTGCTTTGTTAAAACTTTTTGGATATATATTACTCTGTTTCCCGGGTCCTTCTGAGACCGTTAGGGGGAGTAATTTTTATGATAGTTAGTTTTTATTACTCTGTTTTACCCTTTGTCCTTTTGAGACAAAAAGGGGGAGTAATTTTTATTTTGGACCGGGAATGTATTTCCAAACCGGGCAAGTGATTTTTGTCCTAGAATGGCCAAAGGGGGAGTTTGTTAGTATTTTGGCCTCATTCTGTGTTTGGACAAAATCACTTAAGTGTAAAGATGCTGTAAACAGGGATTCCACAATTCAGAGTCTGCAAGTCAGATGAAATTCAAGTTCCCTGTCAGCCGTTTGGACGATCGAGCCATCCCGTCTGGACGCCCATCTGTCCACTGTTCCATCCGTCCGGACTACGTGTCATCCCGTCCGTACGCCAGACAGACCAACATCATTCGTCCGGACGAAGCGTTCATCCCGTCCGGACACGAGACAGACCAGCATCATCCGTCCGGACGAAGTGTTCATTCCGTCCGGACCCCATATTGTATCGAGAAGTTTCTGTGCCAGCTTGCATCCGTTCGGACGTTTCAGCAGCATGTTCGGACGCCTCCCAGTACTCGATCAGTTTCTGATATCTTTCCAAGTTCCAAGAAAGGGAAGATCAATCAACCGTCCAGACGATGTGGTATCCCGTCCGGACGCGCGTCTCCTTAAGGCAAGAATCGCAATTCAAATATGACCATCCGGACGTTTGACAGCTGTGGTCCGGACGCGCGCAATACCGATATGGAAATTGCGTGTTGAAGAATAGCCGTCCGGACGTTCATCCCCCATGGTCCGGACGCTCGAGAGCCTTATAAGGAAATTACTTGCAGCGGACGTGCGATCGTCCGAACGATGTGTCATCCCGTCCGGACGATGTCCTTAAACAGGAAAGATTTCTCCGCGGAAATTTCAGAAAATCTATTCGCACAGTTGTCCGTTCGGACGGCCCATGTCCACCGTCCGGACGATGCCCAGGTATATTTTGCTTGACGCTCATTTGAGCCCCCAGCCTATAAATAGAGGCCCCTGGGCACTGAGAATTGCAAGAATTCAGTGTGAATTCCATTAGAGCTTAGAGAAGTCATCAATCCCTCTGAAGCCGTTTTACAAGTGTGCTGTGCTGTAAACCGAAGTCTATCTCAGAGGTCGGCTCTAAGGTAAGGAGCTCCATTGAAGACCCCTTCAGGTAGGTGAACCTGGTTGGGAAGCATTCGTGTTGGGTTACACGTCAGAGATCAAGGTACGACCACTGCATCAGTACATGTGAGTGTTACTGTCTTGTATCTTGCTATGTCTTTTGAATAGTGGAATTCCTGGGTTTGGCTGCCCCGGAGTAGTTTTTCTCTTAACTGAGTTTCCACTTCGTTAACAAAAATCTGTGTGTCATTTACTTTCCGCTGTGCTTTAATTTTTGTTGACACTTATGCACACACTTTATTTTTAGAAGTCAATTCAAATTTTCATGTACCTTAGGGGAGTCTTATATAGTGCACATTTTCATTGCATGAGGAAAGTAACTATCTATCATTAAGATGGAACAGGAAAACTTAGCAGATATCATGCATAAACTATCAATCATATATAAGCATATTTAATCAATGCACAATGAACTGAGATATCAGGCAAAAACACATGCAATATCTGAAAAGCTATCAAATGAAAGAAATAAAGTTCTGCATCTTCTCCCAATTTTTTTTTTTTTTTTGTTGAAAAATGAGACAGAAAAAAAAACAACAAAGACATGCGCTTATGGAAAAGGAAATGACATCTAATCCCAACATGTAAGGTAAAACCAAACTTGTCCTCATGGAGAGAGGTTTAGAAATACCAAGACAGAAAAGCAGCCGCCCGATGTGGTTTAACTGTCATCCCCAAAAAAAATATCTGCAGATGTTTCTCAAGAAAACCAGAGAAAATATGGGGATAGAATAAAAGGTTTCTCAAACAGAATGCAAGGCATGAATTAGATATGACATGATAAACGTTGCAATGCAAACATACCTGACATGCACTAGTATTTAGGAACCAAAATCCTAGGCATGGGAAGACTTCACCTTTACTAGGTGAGTCCACTCCCCTTCAAGGGGTGAATGGTCTCATCCTTCTTGACCCATACCTGTTTGACCCGTGGCTATAGCTTGCAGGTCTTGTCCATGTTGTCCATTCTCCTTAGCATACCTTGCATCAGGCTCAGAAACCCTTCATAGTCATGGTAGCTAATGGGCTTCTGGGGCTTTCTCTTGTAGCGCCTTGATTTGTTCTTCTTTGATTTGCCACTCTGATAGGCAGGAACAAACTGTTGCTGATGCCGTGGAGCCTGAAACGCCTTAGGAGGTAGAGTGCCTGATTAGCTCTAGTTGGCAGCTTCCTCTGAACCTTCAACTTCTGGAGCTGTGGGCATTTGGATCAGATGTGACCGGTGATGCTGCAATGATGACAGGTAGGCAAGCTTCTTTTGTTTGAATGCTTCTTTGTATTCTCTGCAAAATTATGATTAGCATTCTTACAAATAACATTGTATTTACCTTTTATATGTCTCCTATGCGGGGGGACATATTTGCTGAGGAAGAATCTTTAACTTCACTTTTCCTCTGAGCATCCTGCTTAATCCAAGGCCTGTGGGATTTCAACAAATAACAATTTGACCTAATATGACCAATCTTCCCACAATTATGACAAGGTACCTGTATCTTTGGATTTTGGCATCACATGATTAGTTATGCAAGAATTTTCTAAACAAGCTGTATCTACTATCACAGGCTTAATATCAATAGAATCTATTTCAGAATCAGAAGCATGTGAAGTAGAAGTACTCATATCATCAACAATTAAAGCAGGCTTGTTAGAAATATCTGAATGAATACAAAGCATGCTCTTCAAATTATCACTTGAGAATTTTTTCAAGAGATCATCATATTCTTTTAATTTATTCTCAAGTGTATCAATAATGTTAAACAGCATGGTATTTTCATATCTCAAAGAGTCAATCAAAGCATGTGATTTAGACAATTTCATAATTAATGACTCTTTTTCTTGCTTCACCTTTTTAAGCTCTTTATGTGAAATTTTAGAATGTTGAGCATTCTTCAATTTATTAAAAACCTTAAAGAGATTAATATCAGAATCCTCATTAGATAAATGAGAAGAAGAATTCATGATAAAAGGTGTAATTAAAAAATAGAAGTCACAAAGAGATGAGGATCACACTCAGGAAATAAATCCTAAACAAAGTGTACCCGCTCTGATACCAATTGAAAAATTAAATGGACTTCTAATTTTAACAAGTGTGTGTGAACAGTGTGCAACAAAATATTAAATGCGGAAATTAAAGGAGACAAATATTTTGTTGATGAAGTGAAAACTCAATTAAGAGAAAAACCACTCCGGGGTAGCCAAACCCAAGATATCTACTATTCAGAAGACAAAGCTAGTTACAAAGTAGTAGCACTCACATACCCCTGATGCAGTGGTCGTGCCTTGAACTCTAACGTGTAACCCAACACAAACGCCTCCCAACCAGGTCTCCTACCTGAAGGGGTCTTCAATGGAATCCTTTACCTTAGGGCCAACCCCTAAGATAGACTTCACAGCTGATCAAATCACACACTGACAAAGCTAGAGAGCTAGCAGATCTTCAATATTTTCCGAAACACCCTCTCTAAGCTGTAGAGAAGTCACCACCGAATTCTGTGTTGAAAGCATGCTTCAAGCCTCTTATTTATAGGCTTTGGAAACCCAAAATCGAGTAAAAAATAGAGTATGAGGCACGCGCGTCCGGACGGGAGCCTTGGGCCGTCCGGACGAGCCAAGTTTTTCTTGTCCAAAAAGTAATTCTGGAATTTTCTGCAGGGCTGTCCGGATGGGCAAATCTTTCCGTCCGGACACTCAATTTACAGAACGTTTTCTTAGCTTTCCAACGACGCCGATTTCTTCCCATTCCGATATATGAGTAAAAAGTTATGACCAAAATATCGGAGGGTGTCTGGACGGCTTGACCGAGCGTCTGGATGGTCAACTGCAACCACCTTTCTAAAATAGCACTGAAAGCTTCCATAACAAGGCTGCGTCCGGACAGTGTTGCCCTATCGTTCGGACGGTTGCACTTCGACGGCACCTAATTACCATAATAAGGCTTTGGAGCGTTCGGACCCTGAAGGCTGACGTCTGGACGATTTAACTGGTGCACGCAATTTCCATATATGAAGCTTGATCGTCCGGACCATGAAGACTGATGTCCTGACGGTTGAACTTAGAGTGCACGAGTTGCCTTATGGAGGACATCTTCCGGACGGGATCACACATCGTTAGGACGGTAGCAGCCGTCTTTCCATAATTGTGTCTTGAGTCAGAAACCCTAATGCTTGTCAAACACTGAATGGTGTCCAGACGGTATAACCACGTCGTACGGACGGATGCAATGGAACACTGGGATCTTCTCAAACTCTGAAGAGCGTCCGGACGATTTGCCATTACGTCCGGACGGATGCAACCTTGAACTGTTCAAAGCTTCTAGACACTGATGGGCGTCCGGACGGAAAGTTCTCGTCGTTTGAACGGATGATGCTTTGACAGATGAGCGTCTGGACGGAATACCCCGTCGTCCGGACGGCTGGTAGGGAACTGAAATAAACTTCCTTGAAAACTTCACAGAATCTTCTTGAAGACCATAGTTGAAGAGTAGACTCTGGATAAAGCAACATCCCTGTGAAAGCAGCAACATTACATATAAGTGATTTTGTCCATCAGAATGCAGCCAACACAAAAACTAACACACCCAAACCCAATCACCTGGTTCAAAAATGACTTGTCTACGGCCTTTGTTGGTTTTGGTTGCATATTGCTCATTTTTCTTTTCTATGTGTCGCCATACACTTTCATGGAGTTTCTTTATCATCTCAGCCTTTTTTTGACCATCCAAACTAGTCCTTTCATTAACTTGTCCTTTCAAATGCTTCAAAGACTCATGGTCGGTATGTACGACAAATTCTTTCGGCCAAAGGTAATGTTGCCAAGTTTCCAATGCTCTCACCAATGCATAAAGCTCCTTGTCATATGTCGGGTAGTTCAAAGTTGCCCCATTTAGCTTTTCACTAAAATAGGCTATTGGCCGCTTCTCTTGCATCAAAACATCTCCAATACCTATTCCTGAGGCATCACACTCAATCTTAAAAGTTTTAGAAAAATCAGGTAATGTTAATAAAGGAGCACCACATAACCTTTCTTTAATCTCAATAAATGCACGATCTTGCTCACTACCCCATTTAAAACCCATGGATTTTTTAACAATTTCAGTGAGTGGTGCAGCTAGTGTACTGAAATCTTTGGCAAATTGTCGATAAAAACTAGCCAAACCATGAAAACTTCTTACCTCCGTGATTGACTTAGGTGTGGGCCATTCCTTGATAGCCTTCACCTTTTCCTCATCCACCGCAATTCCTTTCGCGCTAACAACATAACCAAGCAAAAGGAACATTTCTTTACATTGGCATATAGTTTTTATTTCCTCAAAACATCAAGAACACAATGCAAATGATCAATATGCTCATCTAAGCTCTTACTATACACCAAGATATCATCAAAATAGACCACCACAAATCTGCCTATAAACACATGCAATGCATGATTCATTAACCTCATGAATGTACATGGTGCATTAGTTAGACCAAAAGTCATTACCAACCACTCATAAATCCATATTTAGTTTTAAATGCAGTTTTCCATTCATCACCCTTTTTCATCCTAATTTGATGATACACAATTTTCAAATCAATTTTTGTGAAAATACATGATCCATGCAATTCATCCAACATGTCATCTGGCCTAGAGATGGGATGTCTATACTTTACCATAATGTTGTTGACAGCCCTGCAATCAACCCACATTCTTCAAGTTCCCACATTCTTCAAGTTCCACCATTCTTAGGCACAAGTAGCACCGGTACTGCGCACAGACTCATGCTCTCCCTCATGTGTCCTTTGGCCATCAACTCCTCAACTTGCCTTTGAAGTTCCTTTATCTCCTCCGGATTACTCCTATAGGCTGGTTGGTTAGGAATTGACGTACCTAGCACAAAATCAATTTGATGCTCTATTCCTCTAATAGGTGGCAATCCATTAGGCACATCGTTAGGAAACATGTCCTCACATTCTTGCAATAAAGAGACAACAACACTAGGCAAAGATTTGTCAAGTTCGTTAGTATTAAAACATGCCTCTTTGCACAAGAGTACAAATATAGGCTGGTTTGTATAAAAAGCACTCTTGACATCACTTGCCTTAGCATAAAAAAGTCACTTGTTTTTTGTTTTTCTCTCATTTTCTTCCATCTCTCTCTCTCTCTCTCTCTCTCTCTCTCTCTCTCTCTCTCTCTCTCCCTCTCTTTTATTTTCTCTCTCTTTTCTTTTCACTCTTTTTTTTTGAAATCTCGGCGTCACAATTTTTTTTTTCAACTCATTCTCTCTTTTCAATTTCATTTGGTCTTCATACACTTGTCTTGGAGTCAACGGTACAAGAGTAACGTTTTTATTGGCTTTTACAAAAGAATGCCTATTCTTAAACCCGTCATGAGTGACCTTCCTGTCAAATTGACATGGCCTGCCCAATAATATGTGACCCGCTTGCATTGGAACAACATTACAAAGTACTTCATCTTTGTACTTCCTAATTGAAAAAGAAATTAGCACTTGCTTATTTACCTTAACCTCCCCACAATCATTCAACCACTGCAACTTATACGGTCTAGGGTGTTTCAAGGTAGGTAAATTCAGTTTTTCAACTAAAGTAATGCCAGCCACATTAGTACAACTTTCCCATTAATGATCATACTACATACCTTGTTGTTGATGTGGCATCTAGTTTGAAAAATGTTCTCCCTTTGTTATTCCATGTCATCTTCTTTGACTTGGGCACTTAAAGCATGCTTAACCACAAGTGACTCACCCTCCACCAAATACTCCATATCATTATCACAAGCGTCCTCAGGCAGTGGCATTTGGTCATCATCGCCCTCGCTTTTGGTTTCCACCACTCCATCAACACATGCAATCTTGGTCCTCTTATTTGGGCATTGTGAAGCTATGTGACCTACACCCAAACAACGAAAACACTTAATATCACGATTACAAGTTTGAGATTCGGTTTTACCTTTGTTGACACTAGGAACTTCATCTCTTCTTTTTGGTGGTTTGGTTTTGGACTTTAAAACATCCCCTTCGTCCTTCCTCCAATTTGACCTCTATGAAGTAGAGGAGCCCGGATTTTGAAATGTCCAAGTTCCTGTGACATCTCAGAAATTAAAAAAAAAAATATAAAAATAACATCATTAATATATATATCTATATATATATATATATATATATATATATATATATATATATATATTAATATTGGGTTTTTTTTTTTAAAAAAAAATTCTTGTATGAATTTTTTTTTTTATAGATTTTTTTAAAAAAATGTTAGAAGAAACTAGAAGGGGCGTGAGGCTAGTTCAAAACAAAAAAAGAAAAAAAGAAAAAGAAAAAGAACTCACTTGGATGACGTCATTTTATTAAAGAATTTTTTTTTTTTTTTTTTTTTTTTTTAAACCACATGCATGTCTTCCACCTTTCACTACCCCTACGACATATTACATTTTCTTTCCTCCCATGCGTTGCAGAATGATTGAAAATCATTGACACTTTGCAAAAACCATCTGACCTCTCTCGCCACATTTCAGTCCAAACAATTACACGTTGAGCTCATGCATCACCCTTTAAGCCACAATAGCTTCCTTCTTCCCCTATTTAAACACCTTTCTTGCCATGCTTCAAAGCATCAGCATAAATTCATAACTTCAAAAAATACTCGGCTTGTTTTTGAAATCTCAACCCAACAGGTATTCTTCTGAAAGCCTTATTTTCTTTTTGTAAGTTTTAATTCTTGGTTGATTTTTTTTTTTTTTTTTTTTTTTCCCTTCATGTTAGTTTTTGTGTTGGTTGCATTTTGTTGGACAAAATCACTTCTATGTAATGTTGCTGATTTCACAGGGATGCCGTATCAGTTCAGAGTCTTCAAATATTTAGAGTATATTCCTTCGATATGGAAATGGCCTTATTATGACAAGATCAGTGTCACAAGCATCAAGAGGGAATTTCCAGACTCCAAGAAGACTCTGCAAAGTCTACATCTCAGCAAAAGTCGGATCCCAAGTTAATCCTCTGAACGGCCTAGTGAAAAAATGCCTAGACACTCATCAGTCAGTAACATAAACAATGATGCTTTTAATCAGGGTTCAGTCTGTAACGCCCCCAAACCGCTATGGGTTAGGTTCGTCACTTTTCTCTTTAAACTGCAAAGATTCATAAGGTCTGCCAAATATCTTAACTAGTATGCTGATTTAAATAAATAAAATAATAATGGTTTCAAAATCTCAGAGTTTTTAATAAATGCGGAAACGGTCATTTAATTGTAAAAGATACAAAAACTGAAAATTTTGGGTAATATAAATGAAATGTCCTAATGCATTCCTAGATCCCATCCCGGCCACCTACGTCTCTCTGTTCATAACCTGAAAACAAAAACAAAATAAGGGGTGAGCACAAAAAAAACATGCTCAGTAAGGAATCCTCAACCATAAAACAGTTGAGTTAAATTCTTTTGAAAATCTTCAAAACAATTGTCAAAAACTCCTTTTAAAAATCTCCAAAACATTTGTCAAAACTCCCTTTTATAAATCTCCAAAACATTTGTCAAAAACTCCTTTTTATATACAAGATATAATATATGTTTGGAAATAATCATTACTCATAATATGCCCGTATACACTCTTACGCCCTGTGTACGTAGGGTTGCGCGGTCGTTGCTGTTGACCTCGGGTGAGTAACGCGGTTTACCTGTGGCCACAGGCCCCACCCCCGTCAGCTAATTAATTGAAGTGCACTTAGACTGACATAGAGACAGATACCGCTGTCACTAAGCGAACCAGCGGGTGCGCTTCCATCTCGAGCTACGGTACCGAGCTAAATCTTGAAGGGTCTCGAATCTCTGCGGGTCTAGGGCCCAAATAATAGTCTCTTCCACACACGTGCCCTTTTCAAAAATATTTCTCCTTTATATATAACTCAAAGAGTTTTTCTCCCAAAACTTTCTCATTCTTTTCTTGTATCTCTTCTCACAAAACTTTCTCATTCTTTACTAGTATATATAGGGCAACGTGTTGGAGGGTTTTTTACTCAAAATCACGATTTCAAGAATATCATTTTTATACTCAAAACTTTCATATCAAATCCAACAAATCCTTTATATAAACAAAATAATTTAATAATTTGAAATACCGAATCAAAAATAATCAATTCGAAATTTTGCAAATAAAGGAATATAATTAAAATAATATAATAATTTGAGAAGGGGCAAAGGGTTCCCTTACTTGGATTTTCCCTTAGTATCGGGGTCGAGTTTTCCACTCTCCTTGTATAGTTTCTTGGTTTATTAAATAAGAATTTTCACTAGAAAATCTAGTGAAAACGATGAGTTCGGTCCCGGAATTTCACCGGAAAGTCGCCGGAAAAGTCACCGGAAAGTTCGCCGGAAAGTCTGCCGGAGATGTGTCACTGGCGGGTCGGGTCTCGGGTCTCGGGTCACGGGAATGGGTCCGGGTCTTCGGGTTTTGAAATGGGTCACAGTTTGGGCTGGGTCAGCTCAGTGGGCTGGGCTCATGGGTTATCAAATTTCTGGGCTGGGCTTCACGGTTATGGGCCGACTGGGTTATGGGTTTCTGAGAACCGGGTTCCGGGTTGCTGGGTTAAATGGGTTATAGGTCTGACCGGGTTCGGGTTATAGATCCACTGGATTGGGCCGGGTCACTTGTTGCACACACACGGGTCGGTGGGTTTAGATCAATGGGCTCGGTTTTTGGGCTGGGCTGAATCGGGTTATGGGATTCTGGCTGGGTTGATGGTTCGCGGGTTATGGGCTTACTGTTGCTGAGTTTAATGGCTTCGGGTCTGGGCTGAATGGGTCACTGGGATGGGCTTGCGGGTCTGGGCTGAAATTCAGCCCACAGTATCACGGTTCAAGGGTTGCCAATTTTCTGGGCTAAAGGGGTTTTGGGCTTCCGGGTTTGTGGTTCAAATGGAAGCTGGGTTTATAGGTTGTACACACACACACGGGTTGGGCAGAGATCGGGTCTCTCTGGGTTCGGCTGGAAACTGTGGATTCACGGTTATGGCAGAACCGGTTTCACGGTTTGCTTGAGGACCTGGTCTCGGTCTGGGTTCACTCTGGTTACTGGGTTGACTGCTGGGGTTTGGGTTGCCGGGAAATTCATTGCTGGAATCTGCTTGGCAGGTTCGAGTTTGCTTCGAGCGGCCAGAACAGGTCACTGGTTCGTTGGGGTTTGGCCTGCCGAGATGGGTTTCTGCCGGATTGCTGGATCGGGGTCACGGGTTCCTGCTGAACGAGTCGCCGGAATGGGCTCTCGGGTCTGGTTTGCTGGTCACGGTTCACGGCCGAAAACTGTTACTGGGTTTTGTCGAGTCTCGGGTTCAAACAGGATCTGGGCCGGCTGGGTCTTCTGTATTACTGGGTTCGGTGGTTCTGGATCATGGTTTGCTGGGTCAGACGTCGGATGGTCCACCGGAAGTCAGTCCTAGTTCGGCTTCACGGATTGGGTCAGTATCTCCGGGTTTACGGCTACCCGGATCCCTTTCTCGGCATCACTCTCTTCACTCTCCATCTGTTTCACTTCACTCTGGCTCTGTCTCTCACTCTCGGTTTCTGCTTCCCATCCCAGCTCTCTGTCTCCCGATTTGCTTCTCTTAATCTTTCTCTCAATCTTTCTTCTTCCCTCTGTATTCTCTCATTTATCTCTCGGGTCTCTCAGTTTTTTAGAAGGAAGAAATGAAGAACAGAAAGAAAGAGAAGAAAGAAGAACTACAGAAGAAGGAAGAGCTGCGATTTCTGCAGAGGGAATGTTCAGTTTTTATAGAACAACGATCGAGTGCTGTGGTTTATAATAAAATGAAGTGGAATTGGTTTGGTGAACACTGAACTTAGTGCTGCACTGATCGATTCAGTGGAAGATTAATATATCAGAGTGGAGAAGGTGGGAATAGTTGGTGCAGTGGAGAAATCATTCGAAGCAAATTGGAGAAGAATGGGAGATTAATGAATTCGCAGTGGAGGGGACGGACTGTAGTGCGAATTGTTTTATTAATAATTAATAAATCTGAATAATTAAACCAAAATATATTTGTATAATAATATATTACGAATTTACAAAATAAGGTAAATAAATATTTACGGTTAATTATTCCTCAATTTTATTAACTCAGTAATAAATATTCGGTGATAAAATAATTATCAGTTTTTCTAAACACCGGTTCATCAATTGAAAACTTTTATAAAACAATTTATAAAACGAGTGAAAATTTATTCAAATAATAAATTTTATTATAAAAATATATCTTAAAAATCTGGGGCATTACACAGTCAGTTTTCAGAAGTCTTATTCAAAGATATGTTTCTAGAAGATTCTGTGCGGATTTCAAGACAGTATAGTCAGATCCCTTGCATACGTCCGGACGATGTGGTATTCCATTCGGACGCTCATCAATCAAGCAACATCCGTTAGGACGACGTGATATACCGTCCGGACGTCCAACTATCCAAAGCATCATCCGTCCGGACGACGAGAACTTTCTGTCCAGACCTTTCTCTATGTCGAGAAGCTTCGAATTGTTCTAGCTTGCATCCGTTCAGACGTTTTAGCAACACGTCCGGACGACACTCAGTGTTTGACCAGTTATGGGATTTCTTTCCAAAACATAGATATGGGAAGATCGTTGCAACCATCCGGACGATATGGATTCGAGTCCGGACGCACTCATCCATAAGGCAAGTATCACATTCAAAATTCAGACGTCTGAATGCCAGTCTTCATGGTCAGGACGCGTGAGCTATTTATATGAAAATTGCGTGCATCTGATCAACTATCCGGATGACCATTCCCTTGGTCTGGATGTGCGAAGCCTTAATATGGAAATTGTGTGCAGTTGAAGTGCGATCGTCCGGACGACAGGGCAACATCGTCCGAACGCAGCTCAAATCAGGAAAGAATTTCAGTGAAATTTTGGAAAGCCGGTCGCACAGTTGTTCGTCCGGACGCCTTATGTCTACCGTCCGGACGGCGTCTGGATTTTTCAAGCCAGATGCTCATTTGAACCTGTAGCCTATAAATAGAGGTCCCTAGGCTTGAGAACTGCAAGAATTTAGTATTGAATTCCGTGAGCTTAGAGAGTTATGTTTTGGAGTTGTTGTGCTGAGTTGATCTCTCTCAAGCCGTTGCCAAGTGTTGTTGCTGTGCTAAAACTGAAGTCTATCTTAGGGGTTGGCCCTAAGGTAAGGGATTCTATTGAAGACCCCTTCAAGTAGGTGACTTGGTTGGGAGGCGTTCGTGTTGGGTTACATTTTAGAGTTCAAGGTATGACCACTGTATAAGGGTATGTGAGTGCTACTGCTTTGTAACTAGGTTTGTCTTCTGAATAGTGGATATCCTGGGTTTGGCTGGCTCGGAGTAGTTTTTCTCTTAACTGAGTTTTCACTTTGTCAACAAAATATTTGTCTCTTTAATTTCTGCATTGTGATATTTTGTTACACACTATTGCACACACTTGAAAAATTAGAAGTCCGTTATTTTTCATTTGGTATCAAAGCAGGTACACTCCGTTTCAAGGATTTAATTCCTGAGTGTAATCCTCATCTCTTGTGACTTCTATTTTTTTATTACTCTTTTTATCATGGATTTCTCTCAATTATCTGAAGAAAATTATGATATTGAGCTGTCTAAAGTTTTTGCAAAATTCGATAAAATTATTTCTCCAAAAGAGCTCAAAAAGGTGAAGCAAGAAAAAGAGTCTTTGATTATACAATTGTCTGAATCACATGTGTTGATCGACTCTTTGAAATCTGAGAATACCATGCTATTTGACATTATTGATACACTTGAGAATAAATTAAAGGAATTTGAAAATATCTTGAAAAAATTCTCATGTGATAATTTGAAAAGTATGCTGTATTCATTCAAATATTTCTAACAAGCCTGGTTTAACTGCTGATTTAAGAACTTCTTCACATGCTTCTGATTCTGAATTAGATTCTGTTAAGCCTGTGATAGTAGATGCAGCTTGTTCTAAAAATTCATGCTTAAAGAACTGTGTGAAGCCTAACTCCAAGGATTCGGGAACACAAGGTAAGTTTGTTCCTATTTGTCATTATTGTGGGAAGGTTGGTCATATTAGACCAAAGTGTTATCTATTAAAATTCCACAGACCTTGGAAGAAGCAGGAGGATTCTAGAAAGGGATTTATTGAGAAAACCTCTTCAGATAAATATGTTTTTCCCCATAGGAGGCATATATCTTAAAGAGGTAAGGACTTTGTTATTTGTGAAAATGCTAATCGTAAATCTGCAGAGCCCTTCAAGAAGCATTTCAACAAACGAAGTCAGCCTACCTGCTATCAATGTGGTGTCTCTGGACACATCAGGCCACACTGTCCTTAGATCCGACATCAGCAGCCTTGGATCAGGAAAACAGAGCAAAAGACAGGTAAGTCTAACTCTAAACCTTCCAAGCCTTATCATGCTTTTCGGCAACAATGGCATTATCCTCAAAGGGATTCTCCCTCATGCCATTACTGTGGTAAGTATGGCCACATCAAAGCCGAATGCTTCAAAGTGAAGCCTCACAAGCCCAAGAAGAATCAGACTAATGAAGGGCTTGTCAACATAATGAAGAATGTCCTAGTCAGACTGATCAATTGGAACATGGCTCACACCTCTGCCTCACAGGTAGAGAAGGTATGGGTAAGGAAGGATGGGACCATTCACCCCTTGTGGGGGAGTGGACTCACCTAGTAAAGGTGAAGGCTCCCATGCCTAGGATTTTGGTTCCTAAATCCTAGTGCATGTCAGGTATGTTTGCATTGCATAGTTGATTATGCCATATCTTATTCATGCCTTGCATTCTGTTTGAGGAACCGTTTATTTTATCCCCTATATTTTCTCTTGTTGTCTTGAGAAACATTTGCATATATTTTTTTTTGGTATTTCTAAACCTCTCCCTGAGAATAGGTTTGATTTTACCTTACATGCTAGGATTAGATGTTATTTCCTTTTCCATAAGCATGTTCTTGTTGTTTTTCTGTTTTATTGTTTTCAACATAAAAAATAAAAAATAAAATAAAATAAAATAAAATAAAATTGGGGGAGAAGATGCAGAATTTTTTTTTTCTTTTGATAGCTTTTCAGATATTGTATGTGTTTTTGCCTGATATCTCAATTCATTGTGCATTAATTGAATATGCTTATATATGATTGAGAGTTTATGTTTGATATCTGCTAAGTTTTCCTGTTGCATCTTAATGATAGATAGTTGCTTTTCTCATGCGATGAAATATTGTGCACTATCTAAGGCTCCCCTAAGGTACTTATTTTCCTCTCTAACTTTGTGCTTCTAGAAATTCTAAATAAGAGAGATGTTTTTGACAAGATGGTCAAATTGACTAACATGCTAGTTGAACCTAGAGCCTAAAAATTCTAGCATTCTCTCTAGTTGCAGCACCAACAAGAAACAAGCAGTAATTCTTCTGATTTCTGTGTTATATGCTCATATTCACTGCTTCTGTGCTGAATTAGCGATATATCTTGTCCTTCATGGTGCAAGTAAAATTTTTACCTCGTCCTTCATGGTACAGGTAAAACAATTAGGTGTTGCATCTTAGGGGGAGTGTGTCAGATGAGGGTGGCTAGCCCTAGTAAATAATAAGGTTTGACTTTTGACTGATCTTTCATTGATTTTCTCTCTTATTTAGAAAATCCAGTTGCTTTAAGTCATATCAGTGAACTTCATGCCTTATTGAGAAAGCTTTCACACACATACGCATTGCATGAGTTGAGTAATCTATTTAAAATTTCTATCTGCAGGAAAATTTGTGCTTATTGAATACTTAACTCTCATTTATATCTTTGCATATTTTTGTAATGCTATTTGACTGCCTTATCAGGTGATTATATATGCGTGTTTTGAAGCTAACTTTAGGGAAAAATATTTTTCTGCAAATTTTTCTGAAGTTTCAGATTTTCAGTGTGAAGCGTCTGGACGAACCTATTCTTACGTCCGGACGAGCACAGTCTTGCCATACGTTGTCTTAGCAGTAGCCGTTCGGACGGTTTAGTGACATGTCTGGACGGGATCTCTACAGGTTTAAGACTTGCGTGTCTTTCTCTGCCATACACACATCTCTGCATTTTTTTTTTATTTAT
The DNA here is from genome assembly GCF_958979055.1 of Alnus glutinosa. Classification (NCBI taxonomy): domain Eukaryota; kingdom Viridiplantae; phylum Streptophyta; class Magnoliopsida; order Fagales; family Betulaceae; genus Alnus; species Alnus glutinosa. Next base: position 10,550,989 of record NC_084897.1, read on the forward strand.
CATGTCATGTTGTGTGTTTTTTTCGCGAATTTCTCCCGAGATTTTGGCATTTTTTTTGCACATCTCTTCTCATTCCATGATATTTTCTGTATCTTCCTTTATTCTTTTAAGTTTTTGTGCTTTTTAGAATATTAGAATATTTGGTGATTGGAATATTCTCTTGAAATATTGTGCATGAATTTCCTTTTCTATTTGTGTGCTGGGCTGATCTTGATATATTTATGCCATATGAATAGCTGCATTGCTTATATTTCTCTTTGGCATCCATTTGACAGCCGTCTTAAATACCACATTATTTTTGGAACTAACAGGATCTAATGGTATTTTTGGAGATATTTCTGGTTGGTTTTGGTTCAAGAATATGACATCCAGCGGCTCCCAGCACAATGTTTGACAGATGGATCCTTTGGAAATCTGACTGTTGTTGAAGTCAGCTGTTCAAAATTCCAAAGGTCTCAGAATCAAGATGAACTTTTTCCTCCAGCTCATGCATAGCCTTTTGTAGCATCCTCCTCAGATCTGTAACAGTTAGAGGTTTGGTGGTGAATCTCCTCTTTTATCTTGTAGACCAGCTGCTTAGAGGATGTCAATTTGCGGATAACCAATTTCAGGCTTTACAAAATCAAGAGATTGAAGTTTTCAGTCAATGGTTCTTGGCTTCCCGAGCTAGAAGCCGAAGTAGTACAAATCCAGCCTTTTATACAGATTTCTCTCCGTTACTTGATTTCAGTGGATCAGTAGGATTTGGTACTTGAAGGATTTTTGTTCCTCTCTTTTGGGCCACTTGCAGACTCTTATCTATTTTCCTATTATTTTGGATTTTATAACGTTTTTGTCTGTGGACTTTGTATACTCTGTTTACCTTTGTCCTGTTGAGACATCAAGGGAGAGTATTTTATACTGTGGTCTTTTTATACTCTATTTTACCTTTTGTCCCATTGTGACAAAAAGGGGGAGTATATGTTTGATTTGGACCGTGATTGTATTTTTAACCCGGTTAAGTGATTTTTGTCCTAGAATGGCCAAAGGGGGGCGTTTGTTAGATTTTGTGTTGGCCGCATTCTGTTGGACAAAATCACTTCCATGTAATGTTGCTGATTTCACAGGGATGCCGTATCAGCTCAGAGTCTTCAAATATTCAGAGTGTTAGTATTTTGGCCTCATTCTGTGTTTGGACAAAATCACTTAAGTGTAAAGATGCTGTAAACAGGGATTCCACTATTCAGAGTCTGCAAGTCAGAAGAATTCAAGTTCCCTGTCAGCCGTCAGGACGATCGAGCCATCCCGTCCGGACGCCCATCTGTCCACTGTTCCATCCGTTCGGATGAAGTGTTCATTCCATTCGGACTCCATACTGTATCGAGAAGTTTCTGTGCCAGCTTGCATCCGTCCGGACTTTTCAGCAGCACGTCCGGACGCCTCTCAGTACTCGATCAGTTTCTGATTTCTTTCCAAGTTCCAAGAAAGGGAAGATCAATCAACCGTCCGGACGATGTGGTATCTTGTCCGGACGTGCGTCTCCTTAAGGCAAGAATCGCAATTCATATATGACCGTCCGGACGTCTGACAGCTGTGGTCCGGACGCGCATGCATCAAAGAAAGAAATTGACGATTCGACTTCAACCATCCGGACGACTGCCTATCATGGTCCGGAAGCGCACATTACCGATATGGAAATTGCATGTTGAAGAATAGCCGTCTGGACGCTCATCCCCCATGGTCTGGACGCTCGAGTGCCTTATAAGGAAATTACTTGCAGCGGATGTGCGACCGTCCGGACGATGTGCCATCCCGTCCAGACGATGCCCTTAAACAGGAAAGATTTCCCCGTGAATTTTTCGAAAAATCTTGTCGCACAGTTGTCCGTCCGGACGGCCCATGTCCACCATCCGGACGGTGCCCAGGTATATTTTGCCTGACGCTCATTTGAGCCCCCAGCCTATAAATAGAGGCCCCTGGGCACTGAGAACTGCAAGAATTCGGTGTGAATTCCATTAGAGCTCAGAGAAGTCATCAATCCCTTTGAAGCCATTTTACAAGTGTGCTGTGCTGTAAACCGAAGTCTATTTTAGAGGTCGGCTCTAAGGTAAGGAGTTCTATTGAAGACCCATTCAGATAGGAGAACCTGGTTGGGAAGCATTCGTGTTGGGTTACACGTCAGAGATCAAGGTATGACCACTACATCGGTACATGTGAGTGTTACTGTCTTGTATCTAGCTATGTCTTCTGAATAGTGGAATTCCTGGGTTTGTGGTGATAGCTCGGGACTAACCGGCTACACGTGGATTTTAAATTTATAAGTTTACCACTCGCAATAGTACTATCGATTGTACTATAGTAAGGGTGATCGAACCACAGAGATTATTGGTTGTTTTGCGTAATAGGATATGAAAAGGAGCGTATTTAACTTAACTTAAAAACAAAAATAAAAGTAAAGGGTTGTAGAATTGAAGCTACAACGACAAGGTGAAAGAAATGAAAGCGGGAAATGAAATTAACTTAAAAGAAAACTTAGGGTGTTGATCCTATCCAATCCTCAACCTATGCAATGCTTAAAGTCTATATGGATCTTCCTAACATGCTTGATATGAGCGCGTAATGGGCGTCAACCACTATGACGACCTCGACATGAAAATACTTTCGTTAAGACGTAATCATAAAGCACCTAGATTTACATTAATCAACTCCACGTAAAGATTAAACTATAATTGAAAAACATTTTACTCTACCGAAGGTGTGGAGTGACTAATGTGCTCTAGCTTACTACTCTATTACACATCCTAATAAGTGTACACAATACATGAAAACCCTATTTCGGCCACAATGATAAGATATCTAGTTTCACACCAAATCATTCCACATAAAGTTAAACTACAATTGAAAGACAATTAGACTACCAAAGGGGTGAAATGATTGGTGTTCCCTAGCATACCCTATAAGGTGACTCTAATGAGAAAACATACATCATGTCAAATAGCACCATTGAAAAAGACATCATTCTTGTTTCCAAGAATGTTGGTTTCACTCAAGACTTCAAGAAAAACTCATAGACAAGTTAAACTCTTTTTCATGAATAAATTTGATTGGAATCTTGATACCAAAACCTTTTAGCATGGGTTTTGATATCCTCTAGTCCTTAACAATCATCAAACATCTAAAGAAAATCCTAAGAACATCAAGAACACTACATGATTTTGGATAGGACTTGGATCAAACCCTAAGGACTAATTTAGCTAGACATGAATTGAATCTAAGTTAAGCATGAATTTAAAGGAAAGCAGTAAAGAAACAAGAAAGAAATGATTTAAAAACAACTATATTAAACTAAGGAAATTCGGATTACAAAGAAAGGAAGAAAATGAAGAACAAGCTAAGCTAGAACTTGAAATTAAGGAAAGGAGACAAGCTCTCTGGAACTAAGCCCAGAAAACGTGCATTAAAGGAAACTAAAACATGAAAGTGATACACCTGAGCAAATCTGGATAAACCTCAAAAGATGCATGTTTTAACCTAAAACCCTAATCTCATATATATAGAGAATTGGATTTACAAAAGAACATCAAGAGCTAATCCTAGCCACACAAACAGAGCTGGTCGGCGTCCATTTCTGTCCACAAAATCCAACTTATGATTTGAATTGCATAAAAAATGCAAAGATCTGGAAATATCTGATTTTCTGGAAGTCGGCGAATTCGATCGATTGAAAATATGTCGATCGATCGAAGATTCGATCGATCGAATTATTGGCTGTACAAATAGTAGATCGATCGAAATGCCTTGGACGATTTTCCATCTTCTCAGGGTCAGTCTCGAACTCTGGAAGTGACCAAAATGCCCTTGATGTATTTCCAGGTCTAATTCAAGAGTTTTGAATTAGATTTTAACTAAGACCTGAAAATAAGATAAATACAAAAACTACAACAAAACGTTATATATACAATACGAACTAGGTCTTACAAATGCAAATTAAGGGGTCTTGAATCGAATAATTCAAGACTTATCAGTTTGGCTGCCCCGGAGTGGTTTTTCTCTTAACTGAGTTTCCACTTTGTCAACAAAAATTTGTGTGTCATTTACTTTCCGCTGTGTTTTAATTTTTGTTGACACTTATGCACACACTTTATTTTTAAAAGTCAATTTAATTTTCACAGAGTATATTCCTCCTATATTGAAAGGGCCTTATTATGACAAGATTAGTGTCACAAGCATCAAGAAGGAATTTTCAAACTCCAAGAAGACTCTGCAAAGTCTACAGCTCAACAAAAGTCGGATCCCGAGTTTATCATCCAAACGGCCTAGTGAAATGCTTGGACACTCATCAGTCAGTAACATAAACAATGATGCTTTTAATCGGGGGTTCAGTCAATTTTCAAAAGTCTTCTTTAGAGATATGTTTCTAGAAGATTCTGTGTGGATTTCAAGACAGTGTAGTCAAATCCCTTGCATCCATCCAAACGACGTAGTATTCCGTCCGGACGCTCATCAGTCAAGCAACATTCGTCACAACGACGTGATATACAGTCCGGACGTCCAACTGTCCAAAGCATCATCCGTCCGGACGACGAGAACTTTCTATCTGGACCTTTCTCTGTGTCGAGAAGCTTCAAACTGTTCTAGCTTGCATCCGTTCAAACGTTTCAGCAGCACGTCCGGACGACACTTAGTGTTTGACCAGCTATGGGATTTCTTTCCAAAACACAGATATAGGAAGATCGCTGCAACCGTCCGGACGCACTCATCCATAAGGCAAGTATCACATTCAAAATTCAGACGTCCAGACGCCAGTCTTAATGGTTCAGACGTGCGAAGCCTTAATATGGAAATTGCATGCAGCTGAAGTGCGACTGTCTGGACAATAGGGCAACATCGTCCGGGCGTTGCTCAAATCAGGAAAGAATTTAAGCGAAATTTTGGAAAGCCGGTCGTACAGTTGTCCGACCGGACGCCTTATGTCTACCGTTCGGACAGGGCCTAGGTTTTTCAAGTGAGACGCTCATTTGTACTTGCAACCTATAAATAAAGGTCCCTAGACTTGAGAACTGCAAGAATTCAGTATTGAATTCCGTAGAGCTTAGAGAGTTATATTTTAGAGTTGTTGTGCTGAGTTGATCTTTCTCAAGCCGTTGCCAAGTGCTGTTGTTGTGCTAAAACTGAAGTCTATCTTAGGGGTTGGCTCTAAGGTAAAGGATTCCATTGAAGACCCCTTCAAGTAGGTGACTTGGTTGGGAGGTGTACGTGTTGGGTTACACGTTAGAGTTCAAGGTACGACCACTGCATAAGGGTATGTGAGTGCTATTGCTTTGTAACTAGCTTTGTCTTCTGAATAGTGGAAATCTTGCGTTTGGCTGCCCTGGAGTGGTTTTTCTTTTAATTGAGTTTCCACTTCGTCAACAAAATATCTGTCTCTTTAATTTTTGCATTGTGATATTTTGTTGCACACTATTGCACACACTTGATAAATTAGAAGTCCGTTATTTTTCACTTCCCTTTTCTTTCCTCCTTCTTTCTCTTCCTCCCTTGTTTTCTTTTTTTTTTTCTTCTTCGGTTTGTCCTATCTGAAACAAAAAGACAAGAGGGAGAAGGGAGAGATGAGAAACAGAGAAGAGAGAGAGAGAGAGAGAGAGACTGAGAGAAAGTGAGGGATAAAGGAGACTCGACTGGTGGGCTAGTTACCGGACTGGGCGGACGACTTCGCCGGGCCCAGAGGCCACGGTCACGCGCCAACGACGCCAGCGGAGGACACATTTCCGGCGACTTCTGGGTCACCATAGTATAGAAAAATCCATCCCCTGTGAGTATTAATTTCTGGCTTTTTGATTTTCTAGGTTTATGATGGTAATTTAGGGGAAAATTTCTGACTTTTAGGAAGGGATTTTCGGTGGAGAAGAGAGAATTTATCGGGTGTTAGAATTTCTGAAATTTTGAGATTAAATTCTGAGTTTGATTAGTTTATTAATTCTCAAGGCTTTATGTATTATGGATTGATTGAACATATACTGATCATAGAAGGGAAAAACCAAATGGGTAATGTATTCTCGGTTGATGTGATGATTGTTGGAGCTGAAAATCAAATGGGTTTTTGGTGAAATTCTGGGTTCTCATTTTATTTCATTTTGGTGTTGTCTATGGGGTTTAATTGTGCGATTTTCTGGTATTTTGGTTGGATGGATCGAATGGGTTGGTTTCTTATGGACTAGAGAAATTCTGGTTTGGTTCTCGGTAGAGAAACCGAACAAGATTGAGAATTTCTGAGTTTTAAAGTTTTGACTTGGATTGTTTTGGGTTTTCTTTTGATAACCGTGTAGTGTGTGGAATCTGTTGACATTTTGGAATTATTGATGTTTTAGCTTCACTAGTCAGAAAAGGAAAAAAAAAATTCTGATTAAATTATTGGATTGATTCTAGTTGAATGTTAATTTATTTGAATTTATTTGATCACATGGCTAATAGAGTTGCACACGGTTTTAAAATGTTTCTATGAATAAACCTACTATCAACATTGTGTTCATACCCAACTTACATCCTTTTTATTCTGTAATATGAGTGTATGGAGCCACTGCTTTCTATTTTAAGGAATTGTTAAAGAGTATCTAGCTTTACTATTTTGCTACTGACTTGAGCTGGAAAACCTGATCATGTTAATTTAAGATCTTCTGTTGTGTATGTTTCTATTGGTATTTTTAATTAGAGTCACAATGCTTACTGTGTTTGAAGGAATTGTAAGTGATTTTAGTGTTTCCAAGTTAGAAATTTTCAGATTAAGTTAAAATAAGGGATAGGTTTTGTTGGAGAAATAATTAGCTCCAAAGACACGTGGGCCGACCCGATGGGGTCGGCCCAGCAAGATCAGACCCAATTTACAAGACCATTCGTTATCTCCAAAAAGACGTATATCCCGAGTGTATCAAGATAGACTTTTATCCCATCAAATATGGGATAAGGTACCTAATAGTATAGCATCAGCTGAAGAGGTAGTGTCCTATCCAGTTTGAACTCTACTACCCAATTCAAATTCTATGAAGATAAGATTAAAGACTATGTGATCTAGGACTCAGACTCCTAATCAAATTATGCTCCAAGTATTCTAGCAGTTTTATAACTGTGAACTGTGAGCCTATAAATAAGACTACTACCTCAGGTATTTTGGGGACAGGCAGATTCTCTAAGCTCTAAGATTATTGATACTCTTCAGAAAATAAATAGTTTGAACTGACTTAGGCATCGGAGTGGGGGTATGCTCGGCACCCCCACGAGCCGACGAGCCGTTTATTATTTTGCAGATCATGAGGAGAACAAATATCAAGGAAGGCAATGAATCACAAGGCAACACGTCACCGTACCGGAAACTGTACCAACAGTTTGGCGCCGTTTGTGGGAATGATATTGTTCCTTCAAAAAAATAAATCCGCACCGGTGACTACAGATCAAACCATGGCTGAGAGTAGCCGATGGTTTATTTCTTCAAGATCTTCACGAGTCCATCTATTCAGATCTATTAGCATAAAGCAGATCTGCGTCCACCAACAAAAAATCAAAATTCTTCTCTGTGGAGGCGCGAGATAAATTTGAAACTATCTCTTCAGCAGTAGACAGAGATCTCTGACTTCGTGGATCTACGCTTGAAGTTTGCTACCTGCGCGTAGAATTGATCCACATCCATCTATATTGGGCGTGCTTTAATGTACATCAGACCAGTGTTGGACCTCGTCGTATATGCTAGATATGTTTGATCTTTAACTCATATTTTTCTATGTTTTTAGAGACTGTCGTATGGCCCGTATATGATTCTGCCTTGAGTGGTGTGAAAATTTTGGAGGTTTCTTAAACGCAGCTTTGACCATTCATGTCAACCATAGAAACTTTGGAAAATTTATCCACTTTTTAGGTCTTGAGTTCACGTGAAGGCTGCAGCACATACATTATGTACAGAGAAGAAGAAATAAGAGTTCGGGTCGAGCAGGCTTGGTCCGGAAAGCCCAAACGGGTCAGTAAAAAAAAAAAGGAGAGGCCAACCCATCCAGTTCCTAGCTTCTTCTCCAAAGACTATCTGGATTTCCACCAAAGTTCAGAAGAGACCCTCATCAATGGGAGATCCAACAGGAGTCGAAATCGGTGGAAGGCGAGACCAAAACATGCACGGCCTCGAAGTCTTCGACGCGGCGATGGACCCACGTTATCTCTCCAGTTTAAAAAGGAAAAAGTCGGGGCTTCACCCTAAAGAAAGAGAGCTTTTTGGATGCTCACTATGGCCTGGATGATGCCAAAAACACTACCCGAGCTACACATTCCCTCCCTATCAATATCAATTTGAGTTTCATAGCTTGGCAATACCTGCCGTCGGGGCTGATTTGATTTACTTTGAGAGCTCACAACCTATAGGTGTTATACCGAATGAGTTCACTAACTTGAGGAATTTGATGAAGATTGAAGAATGATATAAAGAAGAAAGTATACTCTGAGAAGTTAGATCCAAGGGTGTTCTAGTGAGAAGAAAAGTTAGACCCGAGGGTGTTTTACCGAGAAAAAAGTTAGATCCGAGAGTTTTTTACCGTGAAGAAAGTATACTCTGAGAAGTTAGATCCAAGGGTGTTCTACCGAGGAAAAAAGATAGATCCGAGGGTGTTCTACCAAGGTGAAAAGATAGATCCGAGGGTGTTCTCCCAAGGCAAAAAGATAGATCCGAGGGTGTTCTACCGAGTACAAAAGTTAGATCCGAGAGTGTTTTACCGAGTACAAAAGTTAGATCCAAGGTGTTTTACCAAGGAGGAAAGTTAGATCCAATGGTGTTCTACAGAGGAGAAAAGTTAGATCCGATGGTGTTCTACCGAGTACAAAAGTTAGATCCGAGAGTTTTTTACCGAGGACAAAAGATAGATCAGAGAGTATTTTACCAAGGTCAAAAGTTAGATCCGAGGGTGTTCTACCAAGGACAAAAGTTAGACCCGAGGGTGTTCTACCGAGGCGAAAAGTATGTACCGAGATGACACATACTGAGAGTATTATTCCGAGGGTACTATCCCAAGGAGACTATGCCCGAGCTCCTAGTTCCAAATGGCACACTCCGAGGACCCCTCTAGATTTGCCATCCTCCGAAGGGCACAGTCACGTGTCGAGGGACCAATCTGAACCGAGGGTCCAATTTGAGGAACTCTCCCATAGAGCCCCATATCGAGTGGCATGTAGGATAAGGAACTCCAAGTAAGAAGGTTCATCTTCATCGAATTCACCAGATAAGTTCATACTCTTCTTTTACAAACATGATTTATGTTAAAGTAAGGATAAATGTTGATTCTTGTTTTATCAACCAGAAAAATATATGTACGCATGACTTGAACGCTTTGCCGAAAATATATATATTTTGATAAAATAGAACTCTTGTGCTATTGCAATAATTCATGTTTGATGATTCCTGATGGAAAGCTCATAAAGTTTTTATTGGGAGTTAACCCACAGAAATTGCCTCTTTATCACCGATCTTTTGTCAAAAATTTGGATTGTTGTATTAAGCAAAATAGACTATGTGTCGAGACCTCACTCCTGTCGTGAGTGTAAGGATCATAAAATCATCCTGATAGATGACAAAAGAATATTGTGCCACTGTTCATTCTGCTATTTGATTTTAGTATATGTAGTACTTTGTTAACCCTTTTCGCAGAAAAGATATGGGGAGACAACCCCTACAACAAATCATACAAGGAAAGTCTCTCGGTTAGTCCAACACCGAGAGCCAGGGAGACAACCCTGCAGAGAAAACAAGGAAAGTCTCTCAATTAGTCCAACACCGAGAGCAAGGAAGAACAGACAGTCCCCAGGTATTGATTGATCTCTGCTAAGAATAAAGCAGCAGTCCGGAACAGAGTAAAAGCACTTCTGCATCAAGCTTCTCCAAAGATGATCAAGCTACATCAACATCCACCCGACTCCTCCCCTCGAACGACTTGAAAGAGTTATGGTGGGGATGCTTAGGGAAGAATCCGCCCGAATCCTTTCCTCGGACAACCCGAAAGGGTCATGGAAAGGATGCAAAGGGAAGAAACCCCTCGGTTGGGGGTTTCTGAAGGGATGCAGATTAGAATCCGCCCTATTCCTTTCCTCGGACAACATGAAAGGGTCATGGAAAGGATACAAAGGGAAGAAACCCCTCGGTTGGGGGTTTCCGAAGGGATAAGGCTAAGGATATCCAAAAAAGAATCCACCCGAATCCTTTCCTCGGACAACCCGAAAGGGTCATGGAAAGGATACAAACGAAAGAAACCTCCCGGTTAAGAGTTTCCGAAGGGATAAGGTTAAGGATATCCCGATAAGAATCCACCCGAATCCTTTCCTCGGACAACCCGAAGGGGTCATGGAAAGGATTCAATGGGAAGAAACCCCTCAGTTGGGGGTTTCCGAAGGGATAAGGTTAAGAATTGGCCCAAGTCCTTTCCTCGGATGACCCGAAAGGGTTATGGAAAGGATACCAAGGCGAGATTGGAGGTTTCCGAAGGATAAGGATAAGGATAATCTAAGGCTTCATCACCACAAGATATGGCTCCTCAAAGACCGAGATAAAGGCAAAATTCACCAAAGCTGATTCATGCTCTCGGGCATAAATCTCGTAAGAAGAGGCTCAAACTTAAAAGGGATACCCAGGTACCTGACTATCTGCCTCAAACGACTTAGCCCACGGTCGTAAACTAAAGTTATGGGGGGTAGCTAAGGGAAGATAAAGCTACTGCAAAGGAAGGTAAAGCTCAGCGACCTGACTGCCCACCTCGAACAACTTAGCCTGCGGTCGCAGACTAAAGTTATGGGGGGTAGCTCAGGAAGGTAAAGCTTCAGAAAAGTAAACAGGAAGGTAAAGCTTCAGAATGATAAAGCTTTAGGAAAGATCCAGGAAGATAAAGATTCAGGAAGAAAAAGCTTCAATATGACAGAGCTTTAGGATGACAAAGCTTCAGGAAGCATCGTGTAGGATACCAAGATGACCTTACTATCCGCCTCGAATGACTTGGCCCGCGGTTGCGGACTAAAGTTATGGGGGGTAGCTCAACAAAGTTGAAAATTGAAATTTGAAATGACTTCTAATTTAAACAACAAGTGTGTGCATAAGTGTCAACAAAAATTAAAGCACAGCAGAAAGTAAATGACACACAGATTTTTGTTGACGAAGTGGAAACTCAGTTAAGAGAAAAAACCACTCCGGGGCAGCCAAACCCAGGAATTCCACTATTCAGAAGACATAGCTAGATACAAGACAGTAACACTCACATGTACCGATGCAGTGGTTGTACCTTGATCTCCGACGTGTAACCTAGCACGAACGCTTCCCAACCAGGTTCACCTACCTTAAGGGGTCTTCAATGGAACTCCTTACCTTAGAGCCGACCTCTAAGATAGAATTTAGTTGTAGCACAACAACAGCACACTTGAACAGGGCTTCAGAGGAAATATCACGTCTTTGAGCAGTTGAGGAATTCAATACCGAATTCTTGCAGTTCTCAGTGCCCAGGGGCCTCTATTTATAGGCTGGGGGCTCAAATGAGCGTCAGGCAAAATATACTTGGGCACCGTCCGGACGGTGGACATGGGCCATCCGGACGGACAACTGTGCGACAAGATTTTCCGAAAATTTCGCGGAGAAATCTTTCCTGTTTAAGGACATCGTCCGGACGGTCGCACGTCCGCTGCAAGTAATTTCCTTATAAGGCTCTCGAACGTCAGGACCATGGGGGATGAGCGTCCGGACGACTATTCTTCAACATGCAATTTCCATATCGGTAATGCGCGCGTTCGGACCATGATAGGCAGTCGTCCGGACGGTTGAAGTCGAATCGGCAATTTCCTTCTTTGATGCACGCGCGTCCGGACCACAGCTGTCAAACGTCCGGACAGTCATTTTTGAATTGCAATTCTTGCCTAAGGGAGACGCGCGTCTAGACGGGATACCACATCGTCCAGACGGTTGATTGATCTTCCCTTTCTTGGAACTTGGAAAGAAATCAGAAACTGATCGAGTACTGGGAGGCGTCCGGACATGCTGCTGAAATGTCCGGACGGATGCAAGCTGGCACAGAAACTTCTCGATACAGTATGGGGTCCGGACGGAATGAACACTTCGTCCGGACGGATGATGCTGGTCTGTCTAGCGTCCGGACGGATGGAACAGTGGACAGATGGGCGTCCGGACAGGATGGCTCGATAGTCCGGACGGCTGACAGGGAACTTGAATTCTTCTGACTTGCAAACTCTGAACAGTGGAATCCCTGTTTACAGCATCTTTACACTTAAGTGGTTTTGTCCAAACACAGAATGAGGCCAAAATACTAACAAACTCCCCCTTTGTCCATTCTAGGACAAAAATCACTTGACCGGTTTGGAAATACATTCCCGGTCGAAAAATAAAAATTACTCCCCCTTTTTGTCACAAAGGGACAAAGGGTAAAACAGAGTAATGAGAAAAACCACACAACAATTACTCCCCCTCAATGTCTCAGAAGTACAAGGGTAAATAGAGTAATAATATCCACAGACAAAAACTTTCTAAAATCCAAAACAATAGGAGAATAGAGTAAAGTCTGCAAGTGGCCAAAAAGAGAGGAGCAGAAATCCTCCAAGTATCAAATCCCAAGGCCTTTGGAAATTGAACATCCGACTTCAACAATAGTCAGTTTTCCAAAGGATGCATCTGTCAATCACTGTGTTGGGAGCCACTAGATGTCGTATTCCTGAAAAACCAATCAGAAATATCTCCAAAAATACCATTAGATCCTGTTAGTTCCAAACATAATGTGATATTTAACACGGTTGTCAAATGGATGCCAAAGAGAAATATAAGCAATGCAGCTACTCATAAGGCATAAATATATCATGATCAGCCCAACACACAGACAGAGAAGGATTTTCATGCACACTATCTCAAGAAAAGATCCCAACAAATATTTCAATATTCTAAAAGCACAAAAACTTAAAAGAATAATGGAAAACACAATGAAGATCATGGGATGAGAAGAAATGTGCAAAGAATGCCAAAATCTCGGGAGAAATCCTCAAGAAAAACACACAACATGCCATGATAAATCAATAAAAATGAAAAGATGTGTGTATGGCAGAAAAAGAGACGCAAGTCTTAAACCTGTAGAGATCCTGTCCGGATATGTCACTTAACCATCTGGATGACAACTGCTAGAGCAGCATATGGCAAGACTGCGCTCGTCTGGATGTAAGAGTAGGTCCATCCGGACGCTTCACACTGAAAATTTGAAACTGGAGAAAAATTTGCAGAAAAATATTTTTCTCAAAAGTTAGCTTCAGAACACGCATGTATAATCAACTGATAAAACAGTCAAATAGCATTGCAAAAATATGCAAAGATATAAATGAGAGTTAAGTATTCAATAAGCACAAATTTCCCTGCAGATAGAAATTTTAAATAGATTACTCAACTCATGCAATGCGTGTGTGTGTGTGAAGACTTTTCCCAAAAGGTATGAATTCAACTGATATGACAAAAAGCAACCAGATTTTCCAAACAAGAGAGAAAATCAATGAAAGATCAGCCAAAAGTCAAACCTAATCTTACTAGGGCCTAGCCACCCTCATCTGATACACTCCCCCTAAGATGCAGCACCTAATTGTTTTACTAGTACCATGAAGGACAAAGTAAATTTTTTACTTGTACGTAGAGGGCAAGGCATATAGCAAATTTAGCACATAAGCAGTGAATATACAATTTAAAAGTGCATAATGCATATGATTTACTGCTTGATTCTTATGGTGCTGCAACCTAGAGAGTGCCAGAATTTTTAGGCTCTAGGTTCAACTAGCATGTGGTCAATTTGACCATCTTAATCAAAGACCTCTTCTCTTATCTAGAATTTCTAGAAGCAAAAGTCAGAGAAGAAAAAGATGTACCTTAGGGGAGTCTTAGATAGTGCACATTTTCATCGCATGAGGAAAGTAACTATCTATCATTAAGATGCAACAGGAAAACTTAGCAGATATCATGCATAAACTCTCAATCATATATAAGCATATTTAATCAATGCACAATGAACTGAGATATCAGGCAAAAACACATGTAATATCTGAAAAGCTATCAAAAGAAAGAAATAAAATTCCGCATCTTCTCCCCAATTATTTATTTATTTTTTTTTTGTTGAAAACCGATAAACAGAAAAACACAAACACATGCTCAGAAAAGGAAATGACATCTAATCCCAGCATGTAAGGTAAAACCAAACTTGTCCTCATGGAGAGAGGTTTAGAAATACCAAGACAGAAAAGCAGCCGCCCGACGTGCTTTAACTGTCATCCCCAAAAATATCTGCAGATGTTTCTCAAGACAATAAGAGAAAATATGGGGACAAAATAAACGATTCCTCAAACAGAATGCAAGGCATGAATAAGATATGACAAGATAAACAATGCAATGCAAACATACCTGACATGCACTAGGATTTAGGAACCAAAATCCTAGGCATGGGAAACATCACCTACTAGGTGAGTCAACTCCCCCTCAAGGGGTGAATGGTCTCATCCTTCCTGACCCATACCTGCTTAACCCGTGGCGGTAGCTTGCAGGTTTTGCCTATGTTGTCCATTCTCCTTAGCATACCTTGCATCAGGCTCAGAAACCCTTCATAGTCATGGTAGCTAATGGGCTTCTGCGGCTTTCTCTTGTAGCGCCTTGATTTGTTCTTCTTTGATTTGCCACTCTGATAAGCAAGAATAAACTGCTGCTGATGCCGTGGAGCCTGAAGCGCCATAGGAGGTAGAGTGTCTGATGTAGCTCTAGTGGCAGCTTCCTCTAAACCTTCAGCTTCTTGAGTTGTGGGCATTTGGATCGGATGTGACCGGTGATGCCGCAGTGATGACAGGTAGGCAAGCTTCTTTTGTTTGAATGCTTTTTTGTATTCTCTGCAAAATTATGATTAGCATTCTTACAAATAACATTGCCCTTACCTTCTATATGTCTCCTATGAGGAGGGACATATTTACATGAGGAAGAATCTTCAGCTTCACTTTTCCTCAAAGCATCCTGCTTAATCCAAGGCCTGTGGGATCTCAACAAATAACAATTTGGCCTAATATGACCAATCTTCCCACAATTATGACAAGTAGGGACAAACTTACCATGAGCTTGTGTACTTGTGTCTTTGGATTTTGGCATCACATGATTATTCAAGCAAGAATTATCCAAACAAGCAGTGTCTACTATCACAGGCTTAATAATAGTGGAATCTAATTCAGAATCAGAAGCATGTGAAGTAGAAGCACTCAAATCATTAACAATTAAACCAGACTTGTTAGGAACATCTGAATGAATACAAAGCATGCTTTTCAAATTATCACTTGAGAAATTTTTCAAGAGGTCATCAGATTTTTTTAATTTATTCTCTAGTGTATCAACAATTTTAAACAACATGGTATTTTCAGATCTCAAAGAGTCAATCAAAGCATGTGATTCAGACAATTGCATAATTAATGACTCTTTTCCTTGCTTCACCTTTTTAAGCTCTTTATGTGAAATTTTAGAATGTTGAGCATTCTTTAATTTATTAAAAACCTTAAAAAGCTTAATATCAGAATCCTCATTTGAAAATTGAGAAGAATTCATGATAAAAGGTGTAATAAAAAAAAATAGAAGTCACAAAGAGATGAGGATCACACTCAGAAAATAAATCCTAAACAGAGTGTACCTGCTCTGATACCAATTGAAAATTGAAATTTGAAATGACTTCTAATTTAAACAACAAGTGTGTGCATAAGTGTCAACAAAAATTAAAGCACAGCGGATGTAACGCCCAGTAAATTCAAGCTCTTAAGAAATCATTGATATTGTTGAGGAAACAATATCCACATGTTTTTACAAGCAAATCTAAAGTTGTTTCGAAAAATTAAAAGATCAAAACCTAAACACCCTTAAAAACTTAAAAGTTACATTTAAGCTTTAAACTTTGATTGAATCGAAAATAGGTCAAACGAACTCAGATTTAGATAATTCAAAAACCGTCGTACTTACAAAAGAAAGATCTACCATATGGCAAAAGTTAGTAAAAAATTCCACCAATTGACTTTTTGACCCGAGCCTAAATAACCCAACTGTCGATATTAAACGAAAAACTGTCAAGAATAATATCTCCATGCTTCTAGAAACATTTATGTATAAAAAACAAGAGTAATGATGAAAGGATAGGATATCTCAAAAGTAATCATGAAAAGGAGGAAAAATCAATAAAGCAAGTGTGAACGCTGAAAGTGGATAAAAGATATTTTGGCTTTATAGACGGAAACTTTGACTTGACTGGAACTAAGTCAAAACGAATTCAAAATGAGACGAACCAAAAATAGAAAATGTTTGTCATGAAGTCCTCTATCTACCCTCAAAATTTCACGTCAATCGGAGTAGGTTTGACCATCGAAATAATTCTCAGAGTAGGCTGCCCTCTAGTTGGACGAAAATTCTAAATTCCAAATTTACAAGACATTATCCAATAAGCTAATTCTTTTATTACATTTTGGACCTAAATACCCCTACCTTCCTCCTATAAATAAGCATGCAAGGCTCCTTGTTTTTCCACACAAATCCTAGACAACTTCCTTGAAAGCTTTGTGCTTTGGTTTTCTCTCCCTTTTTCTCTCCTTCTACCACACAACCACTTCGGTGTTCTTGAAGTTATTTTTCTCTCCAAATCAAATTGGTAAGTAAATCTTGACACTTCTTCCTTACTATTTGATTTCATTACTTTTTATGAATTGTTTAAAAGACCCAATAAGCTTAAGAGATAAAAGAATTAAAGTAAAGGGTAATATAAACTGCTTTTAAATTTCATTGTCCTCATGACTGATCTTATGACTTTCATGAGTTGATTGTATTTATATTTCGTATTTAAATTTCATTGTCCTCATGACTGATCTTATGACTTTCATGAGTTGATCGTATTTATATTTCGTACTTATATTTCATTGTCCTCATGACTGATCTTATGACTTTCATAAGTTGATCGTATTTATATTTCGTATTTAAATTTCACTATCCTCATGACTGATCTTACGACCTTCATGAGTTGATCGTATTTACTCTTATTGTCCTTATGATATATTTTAATCCTTCAAGTTCATATTTGGTGGTATTGGTCATATAGCCTCGTCATCAAATTATGAACCAAGGTTTTACGATTATCGTAAGTGATCGTCTCAAATATAATGAAGTGATGGATAATAATAAATATAAAGAGATGAGGGTCTATAAACAATGATTTGTTTGATAGATAATTGATTTGTATATTATTGTATGGATGGATTTTTATACAGAAAAGAAGTCTAAGGACTACACGGAGAAGAGTGTAAGTATGGATGTACTTACTGAGGAATGATTCTATGTTTCATTAGGACTGTGTGGTGTGTGTTTATTGCATGTGGTTGTTCATGCATTGCATGTTGTGTCCAATTAATATAACAGCTGATGAGATAGCCATCAACAAGCTGATGTAGTAGCAAGGGGAAGGAAGGCTAGTCAGTGGATCCAGGGGGTTCATAGTGACCCAGGGGTATCCGAAGGCCTAATATATAACTAATGCTGGGACCAGTAGGATTCCAGTGCAAACAGGTAAGACTTTAAGTGTGAGGCAAAGGACGTGAACTGGTTCAGATAACCTAGAACGAGAGGTCTGAAGTAAGATGATCCTAAAACACAAACTAAATAGTTACTACGATGCATATTCATACAACCCTTACATTTGCATTCTATATGAACTGTTATTAGATTGATGGTAACGTAGATATGAAAATAGATGACTCACTTGTTTGTCTATGCAAATATGATAACGCCATATTTGCATAGTTACTGATGCAGATCTGGAGAATGAAGGCATGGACCCATATGCCAGTTTTGATGGTTTTTGAAACCATTCAACGAGCGATTATGTGCTAGTTTAGAAATTAGTAGTTGTGCTTATGTTTTGTTTTATGGCATGTAAATATGTATAACGGTATCATGTTTAGCATGTTTTATGTTATAAGCTTATGTGCTGTTTGTGGCACTAATTTTGATGCACCTAGTGTGCATATGACATGTAAAGATAAACATAAGTAACTTTTAATAAATGTACCGAGGTAATTCAGTCAGCTCTAAATGTGTTATGCTATCAATTCCTAAGGCTTTAGAAGAAAAAAATATATTCCGCTGCGAGAGTTTATCTCTGATGTAGTAATGTCACGTGGAAATCGGAGGTTTCTGCTTACGAATTTGCAGGCTCAAATTCGGGGCGTTACACCGGAAAGTAAATGACACACAGATTTTTTTTGACGAAGTGGAAACTCAACTAAGAGAAAAAACCACTCCGAGGCAGCCAAACCTAGGAATTCCACTATTTAGAAGACATAGCTAGATACAAGACAGTAACACTCACATGTACCGATGCAGTGGTCGTTCCTTGATCTCTGACGTGTAACCCAACATGAACGCTTCCCAACCAGGTTCACCTACCTGAAGGGGTCTTCAATGGAACTCCTTACCTTAGAGCTGACCTCTAAGATAGACTTCAGTTGTAGCACAGCAACAGCACACTTGAACAGGGCTTCAGAGGAAATATCACGTCTCTAAGCAGTTGAGGAATTCAATACCGAATTCTTGCAGTTCTCAGTACCTAGGGGCCTCTATTTATAGGCTGGGGGCTCAAATGAGCGTCAGGCAAAATATACTTGGGCACCGTCCGAACGGTGGACATGGGCCGTCTGGACAAACAACTATGCGACAAGATTTTCTGAAAATTTTATGGAGAAATCTTTACTGTTTAAGGACATCGTCCGGATGGGATGGCACATCGTCCGGACGGTCGGACGTCCGCTGCAAGTAATTTCCTTATAAGGCTCTCGAGCGTCTGGACCATGGGGGATGAGCGTCCAGATGACTATTCTTCAACACGCAATTTCCATATCGATAATGCGCGCGTCCGGACCATGGGGGATGAGCGTCCAGATGACTATTCTTCAACACGCAATTTCCATATCGATAATGCGCGCGTCCGGACCATGATAGGCAGTCGTCCAGACGGTTGAAGTTGAATCGGCAATTTCCTTCTTTGATAAACGCGCGTCCGGACCACAGCTGT
The DNA here is from genome assembly GCF_958979055.1 of Alnus glutinosa. NCBI lineage: Eukaryota > Viridiplantae > Streptophyta > Magnoliopsida > Fagales > Betulaceae > Alnus > Alnus glutinosa. The sequence goes on from NC_084897.1 coordinate 10,570,083, forward strand.
CAGACGTCCAGACGGTCATTTTTGAATTGCGATTCTTGCCTTACGGAGATGCGCATCCGGACGGGATACCACATCGTCCGGACGGTTGATTGATCTTCCCTTTCTTGGAACTTGGAAAGAAATCAGAAACTGATCGAGTACTGGGAGGCGTCCGGACATGCTGCTGAAACTTCTGGAAGGATGCAAGCTGGCCAGAAACTTCTCGATACAGTATAGGGTCCGGACGGAATGAACACTTCGTCCGGACGGATGATGCTGGTCTGTCTAGCGTTCGGACGGGATGACACGTCGTCCGGATGGATGGAATAGTGGACAGATGGGCGTCCGGATGGGATGGCTTGATTGTCCGGACGGCTGACAGGGAACTTGAATTCTTCTGACTTGCAGACTTTGAATAGTGGAATCCCTGTTTACAGCATCTTTACACTTAAGTGATTTTGTCCAAACACAGAATGAGGCCAAAATACTAACAAACTCTCCCTTTGGCCATTCTGGGACAAAAATCACTTGACCGGTTTGGAAATAGATTCCCGGTCGAAAAATAAAAATTACTCCCCCTTTTTGTCACAAAGGGACAAAGGGTAAAACAGAGTAATAAAAACTAATTGTCAAACTCTTAATTCTGTTCCTACCTTTGATGGTACGAACTATGGCTATTGGAAAGCTCGGATGCGATTCTTTTTAAAATCTATTGATCGTTGGAGTATTGTTGACTCTGGTTGGACTAAACCAGAGGATACAACTCCTGAAACAGTCCCTCTGAAAAATGCCCGACTTTCCAATGATAAAGCCCTCCATGCTCTGAGCCAAGCACTTTCTCTCCCTTTGAATTCGCCAAAATTTCAATCTGCGAATCAGACAAAGAAGCTTGGCAAATCTTGGAAACATCATATGAAGGCACGAAATTAGTTAAATTTGCCAAACTTCAAATGTTGACTTCAAGATTTGAAGAAATTAAGATGTTGGAAGAAGAGACTTTTGGAGAGTTTTACTCCAAGATAAGTGACCTTAGAAACTCCATGGTGAGTCTTGGGAAATCTATCTCGGATGTAAAACTCATCCGAAAAATTCAAAGATCTTTGCCCGAGCGTTTCAGGATCAAGGTAACGACGATCGAGGAAAGCAAGGATCTTGAAGAGATGAAGATTGAAGAGCTAGTTGGATCTTTCAGAAGACTGATGAAAGATGATCGGTTCAAGAGGAAGTTTTCTGATAAAATGAAGAAACCTCTCAGAGAAGCTGAACCAGAGGAAGAGGAGAAGAGAGATCCTAGAGGACCCCGATGTTTTGAATGCTCATGCTTTGGGCATATCCGGGCGGATTGTGGGAATCTCAAAAAGGGCAAGGGGAAGGCATACAATGTGACTCTCAGTGATGAGTCAGAAGAAGAAGCTCCAGAGTCTGAAAAATTTCAGGCCTTTGTAGCCCCACATGTTGAAGAAGAAGACTCATATTACTCGAAGCATAGTGAAAATGAGGAAGAGCTCAAAGAGGCCTACAAGACACTCTACAAAGAGTTTGAGAAGCTGAGGGAAGGCCGAAAGCAGCACCTGAATTATCTGAACAGTCTGTAGACCGAGAAGAGTTCATTGCTACTCAAAGTACAAGAGCTCGAGGAAAAGCTACTAGAGACACAGCTCCAGCTAGAGAGAGTCACTGATGAGAAGTTGACTCGCATGTTGTCCATCCAGAAGAGCCCTAATGACAAGACTGGTCTCGGGTATGTAGCTTCCTCTTCTGATGTTCCTTCTACCTCAAAGACTGTATTTATAAAGCCTACAGTCTCAAAGCTTCCTCCCGCTGTTGAAGATAAATAGAAGGAAAAGGTTAATGATGATGTTCCAGGCATTCAGCAGCCTCATTCCATCAGAAGACCTCCTATTTGCGATCACTGCGGTCTTAGTGGGCAAGTTCGGCCTCAGTGCTCCCTCTTGAAAGCTCAAAAGGCCAAAGCCAAGAAAGAAGCGCCCATACAAGCTCATTATGGCGCAAGACCTATGGCTCAGCATCAAACTCCTTGGCATCAGGCATCTTATCAAGTACCATGGGGACAAGCATCAAGGCAGTAGTATCAAGCCCCTTGGTCTCATGCTCCTCAGCATCAGCGGCCTCAGCAGCGGTTTGTACCAGCCAATTACAGTGGCACTTACAAGAGCAAACCCAAGCATTTGAGAAAGCCTCAAGAGCAATACTCCAGTGAGCCTCCTATCTGGATGCAGAACATGATGGAGTTGATGATGCAGTCTTGTCAGCAACCACCCACTGGAAGGCAGACTTGGGCTGAGAAGGGCAGTTACCCCAGGAAGGGGAACCGACGCACCTAGCAGGTTCGGTTGTTCATCCCTAGGATTTGGTTCCTAATCCTAAGGCATCAGGTTTGATTGCTTGCACCTTTCATGTTATATTATGTGCTTGTTATGCAATCTAGGAACTAGTTTGTTATGCCCCCTGTTTCTCTTGAGAGAACTTTGCAGGTATCTATTGGGGAAGACAGAAAAAACAGGTCGAGCGACTTTTTTTTCTGTACTGGCATCTTTGAGCATTTACAGGTGTGATCTTACCATTGCATATGATGTCATTTCCATATCGCATGTTTTGTTTGTTTTTAATAATTAAAAAAAAAAAAATTGGAGAGAATTTGCAGGATTTTTTTTTCCTTGGCTTATTAGATATTGTATGTATCTTTACCTAATATCTCAATTCTGTGAGCATTAATTTACTTTGCTTAGATACATTTGAGATTATATGATTATATTGGCCAAGTTATTTTTCCTGGTTGTGCAAAAGTAGGATAGCTTCTTTCCTCATGCGATGAAAAAGTGCGCTATCCGAGACTCCCTAAAGGTACATCATTCCTTCTCTGACTATTTGCTTCTAGAATTTTTGAATAAGAGAAGAGGTTTGTGATAAGATGGTCAAATTGACCATAGGCTAGTTGAACCTAGGATCTAAAAATTCTAGCATTTCCTCTAGCTTGCAGCACCATAAGAATTGAGCAGTTATTCGTATGAATTTTGTGCCTTAAAATTGTCTATTCACTGCTTATGTACTGAATTTGCAATATACCTTGCCCTCTATGAGCAAGTAAAAATTTATCTTGTCCTTCATGGTACAAGTAAAACAATTCGGTGCTGTATCTCAGGGGGAGTGTATTAGATGAAGATGGCTAGGCCCTAGTAAGAGTAAGGTTTGACTTTTGGCTAATCTGTCACAGATTCTCTCTCTTCTTTAGGAAATCCGGTTGCTCTTGTCATGATTTTTCAAACCTTGTCGGTTCAGTCTCCACACACACACACGCATTGCTTGAGTTGAGTTGCCTATTTGAATTTTCTATGATCAGGAAAATTATTTGTGCTATTTGAAATCTCAAACTCTCATTTTTATCTCTGTTTAGTTTTTGAGATGCTCTCTGATTGTGTTATCAGTTGATAATACATGCGTGTTCTGACAATGACTTGAGGAAAATTGATCTCTGTAAAATTTTCCTCAGTTTTTTCTATGTTTCAGTGTGGAGCGTCCGGACGGTCTATATTGACGTCCGGACGGAACTCTCTTAGAGTCCGGACGGGGATGGAGCCCACATGTCCGGACAGGACCTGATGGAGTTCGGACGCGCGCTGTCATCATCATCCGAACGATCTCTTTATATCGTCCGGACACACGCGACCAGTCTGCTCCTTCCCGAGGCAGCGAGCGTCCGGACGTCATCAATCCACCGTCCGGACGGGGGCCCCACAGAGGCTATAAATTCCCCTGCTCGCCGCATTCTCACTATACCCCACTCAATCTCACTTTTGGCTGTTTGTGAGTTCTCTTTTTGTGAGCTTTTGGCTTTTTGCATTTTTCTCATATTCCAGGTATTGTTTTTCAGCCCTTATCTCTTCAGTTTTTTTTTAAATTGTTAGAATGTTATTTATTTTTGGAATATGAGATGCATATATCTGCCATGTTGAAATTTCTTGGACTTAGTTGTGATATTATTTTGTATTTATTTTTTACAAGTCCTTTTTACTACTGTTATTCTGCCAAATTTTTGTTATCCTAACAAGAATATTTTTGGAATATTTTTCTTTGGAAAATTCTTGTTGGATCTTTTGCAGAATCATGTCTACCGGCAGTCCACCCCGTAGGGTCTGTCAGAGGCTTATGGAAGATAGGGCTGCAATTCAGGCCAAAATTATGGACCGCTCCGTCATTGCTGAGCAGAACGTTCTTCGGGCTGATATCATGGTGCCACCGCTGGACAACATACTTGACATCATCCAGACGTACAACTGGGGATATCTCCACAGCTGTGCTTGTTAGGTATACACCAGATTAGTCAAGCTATTCTATGCCAACCTGGAGGTGGTCCAGAATGATGATTGTGGAGTGGTGCTTCAGTCCTCAGTTGCAGGCCATCTCATCACTGTTGATCCTCAGGTCATCAGTCACATCATCCGAGTCCCAGTGCTCGAGATTTCGGCTAGCCCATACAATGAGGTGGTGCTTCCTCCATCCCTAGATGATCTCAGGGAATTCTTTCATGCCGTTCCCCAAGGTGAGGAGTGCTCTACTGCCATCCGGATTGGTGCCCTGTCATCCACCCACCGCATGTTGGTGAAGATCGTTCAGTAGAATATCTGGCCTGTTGCCCAGCGCAGTGATCTTATTCTGAAAAGGGCCCAGTTTGTCTATGCAATCCACCTCCGCTTGCCTTTCTGCCTGTGCAAACACATTTTGGGGGTTATTTTAAAGGCCCGTGATGAGAGCACTGCTAGTCTTCCTTTTGGCTGCCTCCTTACTCAGATTATTCTTCAGTCGGGCATCAATATCAATGGCGAACCGAAGATGAAAATCCAGCAGCCCATCAGCAATCAGACATTGATGAAGTCTAATGCGCAGCTGCGGAGAGATGACTCCGATGATGAGGTGCCCCCAACTGCGGCTATGCCAGTCGGCTTTCCAGATATGGCTTTATCCTCACATACTGTGCCGCCATCTGAGCCAGAGGTCAATTATGCTCAGATTATGGAGGCTCTTGCTGCACTTCAGGGAGGGATGAGCAGCTTGCAGGTGTCTATGTCCTCCATGCAGCAATCTATGTGTTCCATACAGTTAGCTGTGCACTCCATTGACAGGCGCATGGAGCAGAACCAGTTGGACCTTCAGGAGTGCTTGAAGTATCATCATCCTAGCAGCAATGATGATGAGGATGTTGCAGATGGGATTTTACCCATGCCTGAGGATGTTTGATTCCCTCTTATGTTTGTAGACTTTTTATTGTCTTTTGTTATTTTGAGACAATTTCTGCTTTGTTAAAACTTTTTGGATATATATTACTCTGTTTCCCGGGTCCTTCTGAGATCGTTAGGGGGGGCAATTTTTATGACAGTTAGTTTTTATTACTCTGTTTTACCCTTTGTCCCTTTGTGACAAAAAGTGGGAGTAATTTTTATTTTGGACCAGGAATGTATTTCCTAACCGGGCAAGTGATTTTTGTCCCAGAATGGCCAAAGGGGGAGTTTGTTAGTATTGTGGCCCCATTCTGTGTTTGGACAAAATCACTTAAGTGTAAAGATGTTGTAGACAGGGATTCCACTATTCGGAGTCTGCAAGTCAGAAGAATTCAAGTTCCTTGTCAGCCGTCCAGACGATCGAGCCATCCCGTCCAAACGCTAGACAGACCAGCATCATCCGTCCGGACAAAGTGTTCATTCTGTCCGGACCCCATACTGTATCGAGAAGTTTTTGTGCCAGCTTGCATCCTTCGGGACGTTTCAGCAGCATGTCCGGACGCCTCCCAGTACTCGATCAGCTTCTGATTTCTTTCCAAGTTCCAAGAAAGGGAAGATCAGTCAACTGTCCGGACGATGTGGTATCCCATCCGGGCGCGCGTCTCCGTAAGGTAAGAATCGCAATTCAAATATGACCGTCCGGACGTCTGACAGCTGTGCTCCAGACATGCGTGCATCAAAGAAGGAAATTGCCGAATCGACTTCAACCGTCCGGACGACTGCCTATCATGGTTCGAACGCGCGCATTACTGATATGGAAATTGCGTGTTGAAGAATAGCCGCCCGGACGCTCATCCCCCATAGTCCGAACGCTCGAGAGCCTTATAAGGAAATTACTTGCAGCGGACGTGCGACCGTCCGGACGATGCCCTTAAACAGGAAAGATTTCTCCGCAAATTTTTCGAAAAATCTTGTCGCACAGTTGTCCGTCCGGACGGCCCATGTCCACCGTCCGGACGGTGCCCAGGTATATTTTGCCTAACACTCATTTGAGCCCCCAGCCTATAAATAGAGGCCCCTGGGCACTGAGAACTGCAAGAATTCGGTATTGAATTCCTCAACTGCTCAGAGACGTGATATTTCCTCTGAAGCCCTTTCCAAGTGTGATGTTGCTGTGCTACAACTGAAGTCTATCTTAGAGGTCGGCTCTAAGGTAAGGAGTTCCATTGAAGACCCCTTCAGGTAGGTGAACCTGGTTGGGAAGCGTTCGTGTTGGGTTACACGTCAGAGATCAAGGTACGACCACTGCATCGGTACATGTGAGTGTTACTGTCTTGTATCTAGCTATGTCTTCTGAATAGTGGAATTCCTGGGTTTGGCTACCCCGGAGTGGTTTTTCTCTTAACTGAGTTTTCACTTCGTCAACAAAAATCTGTGTGTCATTTACTTTTCACTGTGCTTCAATTTTTGTTGACACTTATGCACACACTTTATTTTTAGAAGTCAATTCAATTTTCAAGAATGATAAAGCTTCAGGAAAGATCCAGGAAGATAAAGATTCAGGAAGATAAAGCTTCAGGATGACAAAGACTCAGAAAGGCAAAGATTCAGGAAGGTAAAGCTTCAGGATGACAAAGACTCAGGAAGGCAAAGATTCAGGAAGGTAAAGCTTCAAGAAGGTAAAGCTTCATGAAGAAAAAGCTTCAGTATGACAGAGCTTCAGGAAAGATTCAGAATGATAAAGCTTCAGGAAAGATCCAGAAAGAAAAAGATTCAGGAAGATAAAGCTTCAGGATGACAAAGACTCAGAAAGGCAAAGATTCAGGAAGGTAAAGATTCAGAATGATAAAGCTTCAAGAAAAATCCAGGAAGATAAAGATTCAGGAAGATAAAGCTTCAGGATAACAAAGACTCAGAAAGGCAAAGATTCAGGAAGGTAAAGCTTCAGAAAGAAAAAGCTTCAGTATGACAGAGCTTCAGGAAAGATTCAGGAAGATAAAGCTTCAGGAAGATAAAGATACAGGAAGGTAAAGCTTCAGGAAGAAAAAGCTTCAGTATGACAGGACTTCAGGAAAGATTCAGAATGATAAAGCTTCAGGAAAGATCCAGGAAGATAAAGATTCAGGAAGATAAAGCTTCAGGATGACAAAGACTCAGAAAGGCAAAGATTCAGGAAGATAAAGCTTCAGGAAGGTAAAGCTTCAGAATGATAAAGCTATAGGAAAGATCCACAAAGATAAAGATTCAAGAAGATAAAGCTTCAGGATGACAAAGACTCAGAAAGGCAAAGATTCAGGAAGGTAAAGATTCAAAATGATAAAGCTTCAGGAAAAATCCAGGAAGATAAAGCTTCAGGATGAAAGAGACTCAGAAAGGCAAAGATTCAGGAAGGTAAAGCTACAGGAAGAAAAAGCTTCAGTATGACAGAGCTTCAGGAAAGATTCAGGAAGATAAAGCTTCAGGAAGATAAATATTCAGGAAGGTAAAGCTTCAGGAAGAAAAGCTTTAGTATGACAGGGCTTCAGGAAAGATTCATAATGATAAAGCTTTAGGAAAGATCCAGGAAGATAAAGATTCAGGAAGATAAAGCTTCAGGATGACAAAGACATAGTGATAAGCGTCGAATGTTACACATTCAAGCCCCTTAACTTATATATGTTAATTTCTTAGCATTGTTATTTGTTTGATTTTGTGTTGTTTTATTGTTTTCAGATTTTAAATAAAGATACAATTAATTCCATTGATTTTGGGCTTGAAGCACACTTTTAGAAGATTTAGAAGATATTGGTAAGCTTAACCAATCATAATAGAAGACCTATATGATGTGGTTAAGTTTAATCAAATCAAGTGAATGATTAAATCGGAATTTCTCCACTAAGAGTCAAAATCGGATTGGATTCAAATTTGGATTCTACATATGTCTCAGTGTTTGGATCATAACTTTTGCGTCAGATATTGGATTGCAATGAATTGGTCAAGTTGGAAAGCTAATAAAAACTTCAACAAATATGTCAGAAATAGATTTTCCATAATTCGGACGTTTACTATGTCAAAATCGCCCCGTAATAAAAGACCGCAATTCTTGCCGAATTTGGAATCCTTTTCCTACTTGGATTGAAGTTTCAATCTCCTACTTGGACAAGAAGACTCAAGAGACGATTTTTCTGGAATTCCAAGAGCTTCTAGGACTTGTGTGCTCCCTATAAATAGACCCCTAAGCTTCAAGAGAAGGTGTGCTTGGTGCTTGGGCTTGTACTTAAATTTAGACAGAAAATTCTTCTTGAAGCCCTGACAAGTTGAAGAAGAGAAGAACATGGCAGGAGGCCATCCTAGCACTACGATGAGCGGCTAAATTCCTAATAAGGTGTTGATGTAGCCCTTTTCCAAGTAACAATGGTTTAATTGTATTTTAGTTTGGGATTTTCTCTATGCATGATGGTTGTATAACTGTGAGAATTGATTTTAATGTTTATATTCAATCATTATGAATTTCTTATCTTGTCTTAGAAAGTCTTTTATATTGATTGAACTCAATCCTTCATATTTTCTGTGATTATGTGAATGATTGTTATACAACGGTTTTAATTGATATATGATCAAGAGGATTAGATAGACCATGCCTAGGGAAGACGGATTGTACTACACCCTAGTTTAGTGTAATTTAGGTAGACAGTCCTATATCATGCATAGTATGAATTTTCCTTGTTAATTTATTATTGACCATTGTTATGCGGTAAGTGGTAAAATCAATCCCCTATTCTTTATCTCATCCCTACTATCTTTAAATTTATGTCTTTTACTTTTATGCATTTATTTTTAGAAAACAAAATCAAATCAAACATATTTTAAATTAAGTTATATTTAATCTTGAAAAGCTTGATAGCAATTCCTACGCAGTCCTTGAGGTTCGACACCCTCAATATAGCCCTATCCTACAAGGATTCATACTATTGCGAGTGGTAATTTTATTATTGATATATTTTGGTAAACAAAAAGACCACATCAATTTTTGGCGCTGTTGCCGGGGACTGCAAACGGTTATGTTATTAAGTTTTAAAGATTGAATTTAACTTGATTATCTTTTTTGTTTTTATTTTATTTTAATTTAATTTTGGTTTCTTTTTATTTTATTTTATTTTATTTATTTTTTGTTTTCAATTTTTGTTTTTATTTTCTTTTGTTATTTTGTTTTATTTTTGTCAATTTAGTTCATGTGGGGAGGCATTCCAAACCCCCACAAACCATGTTCATATTGTTATAGTCCTTATCATCATGTTAAAGATTGTCCTACTGTAGGACAATTTTCTAACTATTCTTATGAGCATGTGAACACATAGTTCGCTAGACCGAGGAATGAACCTTACTTTGATTCCTATGACCCGGCATGGAGCAACCAGTCTAACATCTCGTGGCAAGTTCAAGCTCCTGAAAATTTTGCTCCACAATTTCATGAACTATACCATCAGACATATCCGCAGTTAAATGATCAAGCAGGTCTATCCACCATCTAACTTCCATCCTCCCCACCAGCAATGACAATCATCTCCATATTGTGCTGACTTTAAGGATAACTGGCAGGCTTCTTCTCAGGCTACACCATCTCCTCAGTCAGATTCTGACGTTCAAGCTCAGATATTGAAACTTATGGGTGAGATCAATCAGAAACTTACTCAGATAGTGACCTCTTTCAGTCAGACATTGAACTCTCACTCTGAATCCATTGCAAAGATAGAAGCTCACAAAGAGGAGCCATCTGCCATCTACTGGCCTCCACGACAACAGTCTCAACAGGAACAACATACTCCTCAATTCTTCGCCGAGATGGAAGCCAGGATGGATGTTCACTTTGAACAAATCATGAACCACCTCAATAGAGAAGAAGAAGAGCTTCAAAGACAGTCAGTGGCCAATCTTGATGGACACTACATGGTGGATGAGAATACTTCTTATCATGAGCAAGACATCACTACAATGAAGAATGGAGAAGTGGTAGAAACTCATGGGGAAGAGAGGAAGGAGGAGCAAATTGAGGCCCCACAAGCTTTACATCGGGCAAAAGGCGAGGAAGTGAGCATTGAGGCTCTTTCATCACCCACTCTTATTCTTGAGACACCATATGAACCCCTAGCCCTTATTGCTTGTGATTTACCAAGAGGTCAAGAGAGTAGTTTGTTAGGGATATTAGAAGAGCAAAAAGAGACCATCAAGGTAGAAAACTTCCATGTGTATTCTCCTCATTCTATTCCAGTTCATGATTCCCTTCCGGATGAGAAACTGTTTGAGAATACTCAAAAGAATCTACCTCGATATGCGGACATTTGGAATTACCTTTCTGTAGGTAAAATTTATTCTCTTTGGTCTAAGAGAAGAAAAGATTGGTGCTTCAAATTTAAACTTAAGGGTCAAAGAGCACTGAGAACATCAAGGATGTGGATTCCGTTGGCTTGACGAATCCCACATATTTTGACTAAATGAGTCAACTTCATTGGTTCGAGCAGAGGCCCTGTGCGCTCAAGTCCTCCATCAGGTCAGGGTACATGATCTCCATCCAGGTTTATCTTCTCCATTGTTGCTTCATTCTTAGTTTATATTTTTACAACAATGTGTTGCACTTGACTAGTATTTGGTTGGAGTATCACTCTCTTTTTCAGGACATGTGTTTTGGCCATCAAGTTTGGGGGTATGATATGCCCCACATCTACTCATTCAGGTATTCCTATCTTCTTACTGTTATGTTCAATTCTATATGCACATTGTGGACAATGTGTGATTCAAGTTTGGGGGTATGGAAGAACAAAAAACTGTCCAATATTTTGCTATGTTATTGCTAAGAATTTGGTTGAACTTAAATCCTGATTTGTATTTCATTGGTGAGCTTAACATGATGAACACATGATCACTTGACTAGGGAATTTAGAGTTTTGTTATTCTCTTTGGCAGCATGAGATATTACTTGTTTCAATTTGATTCTCACAAGCACACTAGCACGTAGTCTGTGGCGTATGAAATTTGAAATCAGTTATGTCTGTTATCAATATCTTGGATACAATTGGGTAACTTATTAGAGGAATAACCTTGGCATAAGAAAAGAAAAGAAAAAAAAAGAAAGAATAATATTGATCACTTTGAGCTTTTCGCTGAGTAACCAGATCTCTTACCTCATTAAGCATTGAGTATTCGCGTCAAAAGGTGGAAGTTTGTTTTGATTGATAAAATGGCTAAGTTTAGCTTCGTAGCCTTTTCGACTTGAGTTAGTAAGTCTTTAGGGTGTTTTACACCTAATGCCCTAAAACCATCTGGTTTGGGAGTCATTCACCTAACACTCGTTACATGAGTCAATTAGAAAGCTTAAGGGAGCTAAGCATTGCACAGCCTGCATATATATAATAATAATAATAATAAATATATATGCCTTGATTGTTTTATCTAATGGGGAGTCCAGCGAATTTTGAGTGTTGAACCATTCATGATTGAGATTAATTTTGAAATCCCAGGACTATGTGTTAAGCTCCTTTACACTAATTGAATCTTGTGATATCTCATAATGCCATGTTAGTAGCTTAATTTTTAATTCCCTAAAATTGTGAAGATGAAGTTTATTTTCTTAAGCTTGTCAATGAATGAGAACCATTATTTTTATGACTACATTCTTGGGGATAACATGGTAGGAACAATGTTTGTGGGTATTATTCCTGGCAAACCCTCACGAGACTTCACTCGTCCACTAGGGAGTCCTACGGGTTTAAAAGACTTGTTGCATACGTTAAATGCAATCGTACATCCCACGAAAGAAAGATTTATCTTTTTGTTTTTCAATTTTATTTCATGTTTTGTATTGCTAAGGGACTAGCAATATGTAAGTTTGGGGGTGTGATAAGCGTCAAATGTTACATATTCAAGCCCCTTAACTTATATATATTAATTCCTTAGCATTGTTATTTGTTTGATTTTGTGTTGTTTTATTGTTTTTAGATTTTAAATAAAGATACAATTAATTCCATTGATTTTGGGCTTAAAGCACACTTTTAGAAGACTTAGAAGATATTGGTAAGCTTAACCAATCATAATAGAAGACCTATATGATGTGGTTAAGTTTAATCAAATCAAGTGAATGATTAAATCGGAATTTCTCCACTAAGGGTCAAAATCGGATTTGATTCAAATTTGGATTCTGCATATGTCTCAGTGTTTGGATCATAACTTTTGCATCAGATATTGGATTGCAATGAAATTGATCAAGTTGGAAAGCTAATAAAAACTTCAACAAATATGTCAGAAATAGATTTTCCATAATTCGGACATTTACTAGTCAAAATCACCCCGTAATAAAAGACCGCAATTCTTGCCGAATTTGGAATCCTTTTCCTACTTGGATTGAAGTTTCAATCTCCTACTTGGACAAGAAGACTCAAGAGACGATTTTTCTGGAATTCCAAGGGCTTCTAGGACTTGTGTGCTCCCTATAAATAGACCTCTAAGCTTCAAGAGAAGGTGTGCTTGGTGCTTGGGCTTGTACTTAAATTTAGACAGAAAATTCTTCTTGAAGCCCTGATAAGTTGAAAAAGAGAAGAACATGGCAGGAGGCCATCCTAGCACTACGATGAGTGGCTAAATTCCTAATAGGGTGTTGATGTAGCCCTTTCCAAGTAACAATGGTTTAATTGTATTTTAGTTTGGGATTTTCTCTATGCATGATGGTTGTATAACTGTGAGAATTGATTTTAATGTTTATATTCAATCATTATGAATTTCTTATCTTGTCTTAGAAAGTCTTTTATATTGATTGAACTCAATCCTTCATATTTTCTGTGATTATGTGAATGATTGTTATACAACGGTTTTAATTGATATATGATCAAGAGGATTAGATAGACCATGCCTAGGGAAGACGGATTGTACTACACCCTAGTTTAGTGTAATTTAGGTAGACAGTCCGTGCCAACCAAAGATGGGTTATATTATTCCATTGATTGTGTGTATATCCTATTAAAGACGTAGCTAGTCCATGCCTAGGAAAGACGAGTCATACCGCATCTTAGTGGTTAGGTGGACGGTCCGTGCCAACCGAAGATGGATTATACTTTTTCTTTAGAGGTAATTTTTTGACTACTCGAGTGAGACGAGTCCTATATCATGCATAGTATGAATTTTCCTTGTTAATTTATTAGTGACCATTGTTATGTGGTGAGTGGTGAAATCAATCCCCTATTCTTTATCTCATCCCTACTATCTTTAAATTTATGTCTTTTACTTTTATGCATTTATTTTTAGAAAACAAAATCAAATCAAACATATTTTAAATTAAGTTATATTTAATCTTGAAAAGCTTGATAGCAATTCCTACGCAGTCCTTGAGGTTCGACACCCTCAATATAGCCCTACCCTACAAGGATTCGTACTATTGCGAGTGGTAATTTTATTATTGATATATTTTGGTAAACAAAAAGACCACATCACTTAGAAAGGCAAAGATTCAGGAAGGTAAAGCTTCGGTGAAAAAGCTTCAGAATGACAAAGCTTCAGGAAAGATTCAGGAAGATAAAGCTTCTGGAAGGTAAAGCTTTAGAAAGATAAAGCTTCAGAAAGGTAAAGCTTCAGAATGATAAAGCTTCAGGATGATAAAGATTCAGGAAGGGAAAGATTCTGGAAAATAAAGATTCAGGAAGGTAAAGCTCCAGGAAGATAAAGCTTCAGAAAGGTAAAGCTTCAGAAAGATAAAGTTTCAGGAAGATAAAGTTTCAGGAAGACAAAGCTTTAGGAAGATATAAGCTTCAAGTTGACAAAGCTTCTGGAAGCATCGTCCAGGATACCAAGATGACCTGACTATCTGCCTCGAACGACTTGGCCCGCGGTCGCGGACTAAAGTTATGGGGGGTAGCTCACCAAAGTTAAAGCTTCTACAAAGGGAAAATTACCGAAGCTGAACCAAGCTTTCCGATCAAGATCTCTCAGGAGCAGCTCGGACAAAGATATGGGGAGACAACCCCTACAACAAACCTTACGGGGAGACAACCCCTATAACAAACCATACAGGGATACAACCTCTACAAAAAATAACCAAGTAAGTTCATCGATTCTAAAAAGATTTTTCCCTCCTAGTCACGGAGGTCGAAACAAAAGATTTTTCCCTCCTAGTCACGGAGGTCAAAACAAAAGATTTTTCCCTCCTAGTCCCGGAGGTCGAAACAAAGATTTTTCCCTCCTCGGCTCAGAAGTTAAGCAAAAGATTTTTCCCTCCTAGTCCCGGAGGTCGAAACAAAGAATTTTTCCTCCTAGTCACGGAGATCAAAACAAAAGATTTTTCCCTCCTAGTCCCGGAGGTCGAAACAAAAAGATTTTTGAAACAAAAGATTTTTCCCTCATAGTCACGGGGGCCAAAACCAAAAATATTTTCCTCCTAGTCTCAGAGGTTGAACAAAAGATTTTTCCTATCCTCTTCGGAGTTAACTTACGCAAACCGATTGTTTGTTCAAGTTATTAGAGGATAAGTCAGAATTGATTTGTTATGGAAAGTTTTTCCATAACAAAGAATTCAAACATTACAAAGTTCAAAAATAAAGATATTCACAGGTAAGACCAAGCTACATGGTGTTCAGATTAGAAGATTCGGTACGCTAAGCACAAAGCCTCGGGCCACCAGAAGCCCCTAGCCGTTGTAAGTCTCGGACAACCAAAGCCTCAGCGCCAGTCTGAGCCTCAAAAGCAGCCAACAAAGATTTTTGTGGAAGCGGTCTGCGAAGCACTACTGGAGAAGAAGCTTCGGAGTGACATTTCACCATAATCTTGGTGAAATCGACTACATCGGTCCGATCCATCTCCTTCCGAGGGTAGGAGATCATCGTCACAACTTTGGCCCAACCGACAATATTATGTAGAGGCACTTATGAAGAAGATATTTATGGGGAGTTGCTATTAGTACTCTGATAGATCACAAGTGCCCCAGAATTGAATTGGCATCCATTAGGTCAGACACCACTCCAATCCAGAGATTCGAGGCACTATTCGTCATAATTTCCTCAAAAGAGGCGACATTTGCCAGATACAGATTATGGAAGATCCAGATTCAGGAATTGAGGTACTTAATTCTCTTACATTCTAAATTCAAATAAGAGAATTGTGGGGTAACTGTTGGAGAAATAATCAGCTCCAAAGAAACGTGGGCCGAGCCCATCGGGTCGGCCCAGCAAGATCAGACCCAATTTACAAGACCATTCGTTATCTCCAAAAAGACGTATATCCCGAGTATATCAAGATAGACTTTTATCCCATCAAATATGGGATAAGGTACCTAATAGTATGGCATCAGCTGAAAAGGTAGTGTCCTATCCAGATTGAACTCTACTACCCAATTCAAATTCTATGAAGATAAGATTAAAGACTATGTGATCTAGGACTCAGACTCCGAATCAAATTATGCTCCATACTTGCAGTTTTATAACTGTGAACTGTGAGCCTATAAATAAGACTACCACGTCAGGTATTTTGGGGACTGGCAGATTCTCTAAGCTCTGAGATTATTGATACTCTCCAAAAAATAAATAGTTTGAACTGACTTAGGCATCGGAGTGGGGGTATGGTCGGCACCCCCACGAGCCGACGAGCCGTTTATTATTTTGCAGATCACGAGGAGAGCGAATATGAAGGAAGGCAATGAATCACAAGGCAACACGTCATGGTACCAGAAACTGTACCAACAGGTTTTGTCATGCTGCATAAATTAAATTTTACGAGTATTGACTCTGGTGAAAACTGAATGTAGAAACCTAGTTCATTCATTATTCTTTCATATATATTGTAGTTAAATGTCTATATCTGAAACTTGGAATTAAAAACATAGCATATCATAGGTTGTTACACTTGAAAGCTACCTTTGGCATGTTTAAAGAAAGATAAGGTGCTTCCTGTACTGCACATACATGAAACAAAAAGTTCTAAATTCACATATTGAACAAGAGAAAAAGGCACTACTGGATAAATGCACTAAATATGTGCACAAAAATCCCCTAGTTTTTAGCTTAAGAAATCATTTTAAAGTGTTTAGTATGAGGGATTATTTTATATGACAACTGAAAATTGAAATTGACTTCTAAAAGTAAAGTGTGTGCACAAGTGTCAACAAAAATTAAGCACAGCGGAAAATAAAAGACACACAGATTTTTATTGACGAAGTGGAAACTCAATCAAGAGAAAAACCACTCCGGGCAGCCAAACCCAGAAATTCTACTATTCAGAAGACAAAGCTAGATACAAGATAGTAACACTCACATTAACCCGATGCAATGGTCGTACCTTGCTCTCTGACGTGTAACCCAACACGAACGCTTCCCAACCAGGTCTCCTACCTGAAGGGGTCTTCAATGGAATCCTTTACCTTAGGGCCAACCCCTAAGATAGACTTCAGATGTAGCGCAAGACACTTGTAACGGCTTCAGAGGGATCTTGAACTTCTCTGAGCTCTTGTGGAATTCAATATCGAATTCTTGCAGTTTTCAATGCCCAGGGGCCTCTTTTTATAGGCTGAAGTCGAAAATGGGCGACTGCTGTAATATGTACGGACGCCGTTCGGATGGTGAACCTGGACCGTCTGGACGGACAACTGTGCGACAGGATTTTCCAAAAATTTCGCTGAAAATCTTTCATGTTTAAGAGTCGCGTCTGGAAGGTGAGACACTGACGTCCGAACGATCGCACGTCCGCTGCAAGTAATTTCCATATAAGGCTTCGCGTGTCCGGACCAAGGGGGATGAACGTCCGGACGGCAATTCTTCAACACGCAATTTCCATATCTGCTATGCGTGCGTCCGGACCATGAGAGGAAGACGTCCGGACAGTTGAAGTCGAATTGGCAATTTCCTTAAGTGATGAGCGCGCGTCCGGACCAATGCTGACTGACGTCCTGAAGGTGATATTTGAATTGCGATTCTTGCCTTATTTATGAGCACGTCCGGACGGGAAACTACATCGTTCGGACGGTGTATCAATCTTCCCATATTCTGAACTTGGAAAGAATTTGAAGCTAGTCGATCACTGATGGACTTCCGGACGGGCTGCTGAGAGGTCTGGACGAATACAAGCTGGAATAGAAGCTTCTCGATACAGTAGAGGGTCCAGACAGAAAGATACGCCGTCTGGACGGATGATGCTAGTCTGTCTGGCGTCCAGACGGTATGACACGTCATCCAGACGATGGAGCAATGGACAGATGGGCGTCCGGACAGGATAACACGTCGTCCGGACGGCTGACAGGGAGTCTGAAATCTTCTATCTTTTTCGCAGTGCATAGTCTTCTGAAAATGCTCTGACAAGTGGAATCCCTGTTTACAGCATCTTTACACATAAGTGATTTTGTCCAAACACAGAATGAGGCCAAAATACTAACAAACTCCCCCTTTGGCCATTCTGGGACAAAAATCACTTGACCGGTTTGGAAATACATTCCCGGTCCAAAAATAAAAATTACTCCCCCTTTTTGTCACAAAGGGACAAAAGGTAAAACAGAGTAAGAAAAACCAAATGTAATAGAAATTACTCCCCCTAACGGTCTCAGAAGGACCCGGAAACAGAGTAATATAAGTTTAAGTGTTTAACAAAATAACAGAAAATAACAAAAAGTCTCAAAATAACACAAAAAGAGACAATAAAACAGAGGGAAACTCAAACATCCTCTGGCATGGGTATAGTTTGAGCTGCATCATCCTCATCATCACTACTGCCAAGGTGATGAACTCGAAGGCACTCCTGAAGGTCCAAATGGGTTTGCTCCACCCGCTTGTTGATAGACCGCACTTCGAGCTGCAAAGAGGAGATGGACTGCTGCATGGTGGTCATTCCTCTATGAATGGTGGCTAAGGCCTCCATGATCTGAGAATAATTTGCCTCTAGCTCAGATGGCGGGACGGTATGAGAGGATGACGCCACGTCTGGAAAAGCAACGTGCATAGCAGTAGGCATGTCATCATCAGAATCATCTCGTCGCAGCTGCACATTCGACTTCATCAATGTCTGTTTGCTGAGGGGCTGCTGGATCTTCATCCTAGGCTCTCCATTAACATTGATACCCGACTGAAGGATGATCTGAGTGATTAGGCAGCCAAAGGGGAGACCGGTATTGCTTTCATCACGAGCCTCGAGCATGACTCCCAGAATATGCTTGCAAAGACAGAAAGGCAAGCAAAGATGAACAGCATAAACAAACTGGGCCCTCTTCAGTATCAGATCACTGCGCCTGGCAACTGGCCAGAGATTGTGCTGAAGAATTTTGGCCAACATACGATGAGCCGGAGCAAGTGCACCAATCCTAATGTTAGTATGACGCCCCTCACCCTGTGGAACGGCATGGAAGAACTCTCGGAGATCGTCCATAGAGGGAGGAAGCACCACCTCATTGTAAAGGACTAGCAGGCAGATCAAGGACTGGTACCCTGATGAACTGACTGATGATCTGGGGATCTACAGTGATGATGTGTCTATCAACAGTCGACTACAGTACCATCCCACGCTCATCATCCTGAGCCACCTCAAGGTTGGCATAGAAGAGCCTGACTAGCCTGGTGAAAACGATGCAAGCACACGTGTAGAGATACCCCCAATTGTAGGTCTGGATAGTCTCATAAATGCTATCCAAGGAGGCACCATGATGTCAGCACAGACCACATTCCGCTCAACGAGGACATTGCGGTCCATGA
The DNA here is from genome assembly GCF_958979055.1 of Alnus glutinosa. Taxonomy (NCBI): domain Eukaryota; kingdom Viridiplantae; phylum Streptophyta; class Magnoliopsida; order Fagales; family Betulaceae; genus Alnus; species Alnus glutinosa. Next base: position 10,588,984 of record NC_084897.1, read on the forward strand.
TTTTGGCTTGGAATGCACACTGCTCTTCCTCTGTCCTCTGGCAAACCCTGCGTTGGGAGCTGATAGCAGACATGATTCTGCAAAAGAACCAACAAGAATTTTTGCCATAAAATAATCCACAAAAAAATATTCCTGTTAGGGTAACAAAAATTTGGCAGAATAACAGCAGTAAAAAGGACTTTTGTAAAAAATAAAGACAAAGAATATCACAATTAAGTCCAAAGAATTTCAGCATGGCAGATATATGCATCCCAAAAACATTCCAAAAAAAAATCTAGCAGTTGCAAAATAAACTGAAAGGAATAAGACATGAAAAATACCTGGAATGTGAGAGGAATATGCAAAAAGACAACCAAAAGCTCACAAAAAGCTTACTCACAATCAGCCAAAGGTAAGATTTGTGGGGTATGGTGGAGAGAACGGCGAGCAGGGGGGTTTTATAGCCTCTATGGGGTCCCCGTCTGGATGGTGTTTTGATGATGTCCGGACGCGCACTGCCTCAGAAATGAGCAAAACGGTTATGCGCGTCCGGACGAATTAAATTACCCTTCCGTCCGAAGGTGACAGCTCACGTCCGAACGTGGAACTGATCCTGTCCGGACGATAAAACGCCGTCCGTTCGGACTCCAAAAAGGGCACCGTCCGAACTACTGAACTCCACCCGTCCGGACACCAAGAGAGACCATCCGGACTCTCCACACTAAAACACCAAAAAAAAATTGAGGAAAATTTGACAAAGATCAAATTTTCTCAAGTAAGTGTCAGAACATGCATGTATAATCAACTGATAACACAATCAGAGAGCATCTCAAAACTAAACAAAGATATTAAATAGAGTTGAGATTTCAATTAGCACAAATATTTTTCCTGGTTATAGAAAATTCAAATAGACAACTCAACTCACTCAATGCATGTGTGTGTGTGAAGACTTTTTTCCCACAAGGTATGACTTTCGATGACATGACATAGAGCAACTAGATTTTCTAGACAAGAGAGAAAATCAGTAACAGATTAGCCAAAAGTCAAACCTTATAACTTGCTAGGGCCTAGCCACCCTCATCAGATACACTCCCCCTGAGATGCAGCACCTAAGTGATTTACTTTTACCATGAAGGACAACGTAAATGTTTTACTTGCACGTAGAGGGCAAGGCATAAAGCAAATGTAGCACAGAAGCAGTGAATATATACTTTAAAGCATAGATTTCATACGATTAACTGCTTGTTTCTTATGGTGCTGCAAACTGTAGGTAGTGCCAGAGTTTTTAGGCTCTAGGTTCAACTAGCATGAGGTCAATTTGGTCATCTTATCAAGGACTTATTCTCTTATCCAAAATTTCTAAAAGCAAAAGGTCAGAGAAGGAAAGATGTACCTTTAGGGGAGCCCGGGATAGTGCACTTTTTCATCGCGTGAGGAGAGAAGCTATCCTACTTTTGCAAGAACAGGAAAAATACTTGGCCAATATAGTCATAAACTTTCAATTATATCTAAGCAGAGTAGATTAATGCTTACATAATTGAGATATCAGGTGAAAATACATACACTATCTGATAAGCCAAGAGAAAAAATATCCTGCAAATTCTCCCAATTTTTTTTTAATTTTTTTTTAATTTTAAAAAAAACAACAAGCAATATGGAAATGACATCATATGCAAAGGCAAGATCAAACCTGTGGATGCTCGATGATGCCAATACAGAAAAACAGTCGCTCGATCTGCTTTTTCTGTCTTCCCCAAAACAATACCTGCAAAGTTCTCTCAAGAGACATAGGGGGCAAACATAACTGGTTCCTAGATTGCATATAAAGATGTATCAAGTTAAGATAAGCAATCAAACCTGATGCCATAGGATTAGGAACCAAATCCTAGGCATAAACACCTGAATCTGCTAGGTGCGTCGGTTTTCCCTCATGGGGTGACTGTCCTTCTTGACCCAAGCTTGCCTTCCAGTGGGTGGTTGCTGGCAGGACTGCATCATCCACTCCATCATGATCTGCATCCAGATAGGAGGCTCACTGGAGTATTGCTCTTCTTTCATCTTCTGAGGCCTTCTAAACTGCTTGGGTTTGCTCTTGTAGGTGCCACTGTGATTGGCTGGTACAAACCGCTGCTGAGGTCGCTGATGCTGAGGAGCATAAGACCAAGGGGCTTGATATTGATGCCTTGGTGCTTGTCCCTATGGTGCTTGGTAAGACGCCTGATGCCATGGAGTCTAATGCTGGACTACAGGTCTAGTGTCATAATGAGCTTGTCTGGGCACTTCTTTCTTGGCTTTGGCCTTTTGTGCTTTCAAGAGGGAGCACTGAGGGCGAACATGCCCACTGAGACCCCAGTGATGGCAAATAGGAGGTCTTCTGATGGAATGAGGCTCTTGAGTGCCTGGAACAACATCGTTGACCTTTTCCTTCTTTTTATCTTCAACAGTGGGAGGAGGCTCTGGGACTGTAGGTTTCACAAACACAGTCTTTGAGGGAGAATGAACATCAGAAGAGGGAGCTACATACCCAAGGCCAGTCTTGTCATTTGGGCTCTTCTAGATAGATAGCATATGAGTTAGCTTCTCATCAATGACTCTCTCTAGCTGGAGCTGCGTCTCTAATAGCTTTTCCTCGAGCTCTTGTACTTTGAGCAGCAATGAACTCTTCTCGGTTTGCAAACTATTCAGATCATTAAGGTGCTGGTTTCGGCCTTCCCTCAGCTTCTCATACTCTATGTAGAGTGTCTTGTAGGCCTCCTTGAGCTCTTCCTCATTATCGCTATGCTCCGAGTAATACGAGTCTTCTTCTTCAACATGTGGGGCTACAATGGCCAGCAATTTTTCAGACTCTGGAGCTTCTTCTTCTGACTCATCACTGACAGTCACATTGTATGCTTTCCCCTTGCCCTTTTTAAGATTCCCGCAATCGGCCCGGATATGCCCAAAGCCTGAGCATTCAAAACATCGGGGTCCTCTGGGATCTTTCTTATCTTCTTCCTCAGGTTCAGCTTCTCTTGGAGATTTCTTTACTCTTTCAGAAAACTTCTTCTTGAACCGATCATCTTTCATTAGTCTTCTAAAATTTTTCGCTAACATAGCCACAGCCTTTTCTTCATCTTTAGAGTCATCTTCAGATGATGCTTCTACCTTCTTCTTGGAAGCCTTTAGAGCAATGGCCTTCAATTTCTTGACCTGGGGCAGAGACAGCTCATATATTTAAAGAGATCCCACCAGCTCTTCAATCTTCATCTCCTCAAGATCCTTGCTTTCTTCAATGGTGGTCACCTTGATTCTGAAACGCTCAGGCAAAGATCTTAGAATCTTTCGGATGAGTTTTACATCCGAGATAGGTTTCCCAAGACTCACCATGGAGTTCCTCAGGTCACTCATCTTGGAGTAAAACTCTCCAAAGGTCTCTTCTTCCAACATCTTAATTTCTTCAAATCTTGAAATCAACATTTGAAGTTTGGCAGAGTTAACAAGTTTCGTGCGTTCATATGTTGTTTCCAAGATTTTCCATGCTTCTTTGGCTGATTCGCAGTTTGAAATTTTGGCGAATTCAGAAGGAGAAAGTGCTTGGCATAGAGCATGGAGGGCTTTATCATTGGAAAGTCGGGCGTTTTTCAGAGGGACTGTCTCGAGGGTTGTATCCTCTGGTTTAGTCCTACCAGTTTCAACAATACTCCAACAGTCAATAGATTTTAAAAAGAACCGCATCCGAGCTTTCCAATAGCCATAGTTCGTACCATCGAAGGTAGGAACAGAATTAAGAGTTTGAGACATAGTAGCAAATAGAAGTAAAAAATAAATGACACTCAAGAATTTAATTTTCTCAGAGTGTACCAAGCTCTGATACCAATTGAAAATCGAAATTAACTTCTAAAAGTAAAGTGTGTGCACAAGTGTCAACAAAAATTAAGCACAGCGGAAAATAAAAGACACACAGATTTTTGTTGACGAAGTGGAAACTCAATCAAGAGAAAAACCACTCCGGGGCAGCCAAACCCAGGAATTCTACTATTCAGAAGACAAAGCTAGATACAAGATAGTAACACTCACATTAACCCAATACAGTGGTCGTACCTTGCTCTCTGACGTGTAACCCAACACGAACGCTTCCCAACCAGGTCTCCTACCTGAAGGGGTCTTCAATGGAATCCTTTACCTTAGGGCCAACCCCTAAGATAGACTTCAGATGTAGCGCAGCACACTTGTAACGGCTTCAGAGGGATCTTGAACTTTTCTGAGACCTTGTAGAATTCAATACCGAATACTTGCAGTTCTCAATGCCTAGGGACCTCTATTTATAGGCTGAGGTGCAGAATGGACGACTGCTGTAATATGTACGGACGCCGTCCGGATGGTGAACCTGGGCCGTCCAGACGGACAACTGTGCAACAGGATTTTCCAAAAATTTCGCTGAAAATCTTTCATGTTTAAGAGCCGCGTCCGAACGGTTGCATGTCCGCTGTAAGTAATTTCCATATAAGGCTTTGCGCGTCCGGACCAAAGGGGATGAACGTTCAGATGGCAATTCTTCAAGAAGCAATTGCCATATTTGCTATGCGTGCGTCCGAACCATGAGAGGAAGACGTCCGAACGGTTGAAGTCGAATCAGCAATTTCCTTAAGTGATGAGTGCGCGTCCCACCCAGTGCTGACTGACATCCGGACGGTGATATTTGAATTGCGAATCTTGCCTTATTTATGAGCGCGTCCGGACGGGAAACTACATCGTCCAAACGGTGTATCAATCTTCCCATATTCGGAACTTGGAAAGAATCTGAAGCTAGTCGATCACTGATGGACGTCCGGACGGGCTGCTGAGAGGTCCGGACGGATGCAAGCTGGAACAGAAGCTTCTCGATACAGTAAAGGGTTCGGATGAAAAGATACGTAGTCCGGACGGATGATGCTGGTCTGTCTGGCGTCCGGACGGTATGATACATCGTCCGGACGAATGGAGCAATGGACAGATGGTTGTCCGGACCGAATAACATGTCGTCCAGACGGCTGACAGGGAGTCTGAAATCTTCTATCTTTTTCGCAGTGCAGAGTCTTCTAAAAATGCTCTGACAAGTGGAATCCCTGTTTACTACATCTTTACACATAAGTGATTTTGTCCGAACACAAAATGAGGCCAAAATACTAACAACAACATTTTATAAAACATAGGTTGGTGCTTGCTGAAAATACAATAGTCTTTTAGTTAATATTTTTGTACACCAAAAAATTTACTATCTTTGAAATATCCTAAATCTATTTTTGTGATCCTATCTATGAAGGAGGTTCTAATTTCAAATAAAAAGTACCAGGTAAGGGAACACAACTTTAAAAACCCCGACCTTATTTTATTAAAAACTTTTTTTCCAAAAAGAAGGTCGGGGATATTTTTCCAAAACCTTAATATTACCTATCTTTATTTACTTGTGATGATTCACTTATGGCAAAATTATGATTGAGGATCTATGTGATGATGGAGAAACTTTAAAGCTCTCAAAGAATTCCTATGTTATACATGAATGGAATTAATGAATGATGATTCTTTTAGATGAATATATGTTATATGTGCATCACACAAAGATTAATCCCACGTCACCATAGTGATGTGATCCGGATCTTATGATGATGATGGGTAGTGGGACGACCACACCAAAAGTGTGGGGCTATCGGCCGGGGGGTCCTCACCTAGGGAGTTTCCTAACCCAGTAGCTCCCCCCTGTGACGACAGGATGAGCTTATGGGTCCTTCGGGACCAGTCCTTTGGACGAGCCAAACGTGCACCACTCATGGTAAAAATTCGGAAGTGGGCCAGTGGTAGATAAAACTTACACACTACGAATGACGAATGCATGTACATAATTCCTATTTGTTCTATTATCTCAATTTGTAACTGTAAATTCTAAATTACCAAACTGTGATTTATTTTTTTACTATCTTATGCTTTGTTGTGTTACTTACTAAGTTGTCGAACTCACCCTTATCCCTACAATTCTTTTTAGATGGCACTCCACATCATTGTCCTCATAGCGGGCGTACCATAGGGGTCAAAACCTATGACGACCCACAGTTTTGGCCCATTGATGCAGACCAATGGGTCTATGTTTGCTTTGATCGTAGTGTTTAGACAGGGATCTTTTTTTTTTTTTTTTTTTATGTAAAGTTTAATGAAACTACAGTGAAAAATTAAAATGACTTCCTACACAAAGTAAGTGTGTGTGTGCACAAAGTATTAACAAAATATCAATGCGGAATTTAAAAGACACAAGAATTTTTGTTAACGAAGTGGAAAACTCAATATGAGAAAAACTACTCTGGGGCAGCCAAACCCAGGACATCCACTATTCAAAAGACAAGACTAGTTACAAAGTAGTAGCACTCACATACCCCTGATGCAGTGGTCGTACCTTGCACTCTAACGTGTAGCCTAACACGAACGCCTCTCAACCAGGTCTCCTACCTGAAGGGGTCTTCAATGGAATCCTTTACCTTAGGGCCAACTCCTAAGATAGACTTCAGATAAGCGCAGCAACAGCACACACAGCAACGGCTTAAGAGAGACTAACTCAACTCAATAATCTCACAATATAACTCTCTAAGCACTAATGAAATTCAATACTGAATTATTGTTGTTCCCAAGCCTAGGGACCTCTATTTATATGCTGAGGGTTCAAATGAGCGTCTGGCTTGATAAAACCTAGGCGCCGTCCAGACGGACAGCTGTACGATCGGCTTTCCAAAAATTTCGCTGAAATTCTTTTCTGATTTGAGCCGCGTCCGGAAGGTGGTGCCCTATCGTCCAGACGATCGCACTTCCACTGCAAGTAATTTCCATACCAAGGCCTCGTGGGTCCGGACCAAGGGGATTGTCGTCCGAATGGTTGATCTGATGAACGTAAGTTCCATAAATGATGCTCGCGCGTTCGGACCAAGAGGACTGACATCCGGACGTATGGATTTTGAATGTGATACTTGCCTTATGGATGAGAGCGTCTGGACGGGAATCCACTTCGTCCGGACGGTTGCAGCGATCCTCCCATAACTGTGTTTTGGAAGGAAGTCCCATAGCTGGTCGAACACTGAGTGTCGTCCGGACGTGCTGCTGAAACGTCCAGACGGATGCAAGCTGGAACAGTTCGAAGCTTCTCGACACAGAGGAAGGTCGGGACAGAAAGTTCTCGTCGTCCGAACAGATGATGCTTTGGACAGTTGGGCGTCCGGACGGCTGGCAGGGAACCGAATTTGCTAACTTGTAGAAAAATAAAATCAATTCAAACAAAAATCAATTTCCACAAACAAAACAATTCCCCGGCAACGGCGCCAAAAACTTGTTGTGCAAATTATATTACTCACAAGTGCACGAATCATTTACAATATAGCATTTTGCAAGTGCGAGGTCGATCCCACAAGGAATTGTGTTGCGAAAATTAATCTCTATTCAAACTAATCCTATTTTAACCTAGTTCCAAATTTAGGGATTTTTAACAAAAGAAAACATAAACAAAATTAATGAAAATAAAGGGGTCTAGGGTTTTGGAATCCACACCACCAAATCACAACAACATAGTCTCATGCTCATCACACATATTTCGAATTCTCTCATACAAATCTTAGGTATGTTCTACTTATGCTTCAAAAATAGTTTAAATCGTTCAATGAATCCATTCTTCCACAAATCACAAAAGATATCTAGTTTCAACTAAATCATCAAATGTATCCATAGAATGAAACACACCGAATATCCAACATTTTGACAAATGAAAACCCAAGCCATCAATTTACTGAAACTATATCAAATCATCACTTGTATCCGGAAATCACAAGAGATATCCAACAATAATCTCAATAATTGAAGTAGAACAATGAGAAATCAAAACCCATAAACTCAAATAGCATAAACAAGCATGGAAACTCAGTTTCTCTTCAATGGTGAGGTTTCATCCTCAACCCTAGACGAAATTTCAGATACACATAACTAAAGAAAGCATAAATAAACAACAATAATCCATTAAAATGAAAGAATCTTACAAAATATGGAAGTTCTAAGTCAAAATCAACCTAAAAACCCTAAACTACAGTGAGAACGGCACCTAGGGCGCTCCCGAGCGTCCTCCTCTTTTCAAAAATGAGAAAAGAATGGTATTTATAGAGTTAGCTAGGGTTTCTGAAATTCCAGCTCCGCATAAATTCGATCTATCGATTTTATAATCGATCGATCGACATCGGGCAATTTTCGATCGATCGACTTAAGATTTGATCGATCGACTTCTCAGCAATTTCGAATTTCTAGCTTTTTATGTATTTTCACTTGAAAATTACCATTTTTCTCTTAATGTCATGCAAAAATGCAAAAACACCAAAAATAACCAAAACATCATAAAATAATAACGCCAAAGGTCTAACTAGTGTAAATTAAGGGGTTCAAATATACAATATTTGGCACAAATCAATTACCCCCAAACTTACATTTTTGCTAGTCCCTTAGCAAAACAAAATGAAAAACAAAATCAAAGCATGAAACATAAGTCCTCTTTCGTGGGAGACACGATTGCATTTAGCGTATGCAACAAGCCTTTTAAACCCCTACGACTCCCTAGTGGACGAGTGAAGTCTCTTGAGGGTTTGCCAGAAATGATACCCATAAACACTGGAACACTATGTTGTCAATACAAAAGAATTTTTATGCAAACCATGTTTCATACGTCATTGGCATGCTTAAAAAGACAAACTCCATCATCAACATCAACAGGGGATCCAACATCAAATCACTCATAAATGGACAGTTAATACATCACATGTTCTTCAAAAGTGTTAAGTGAAATTAACATGCGATCATGAGGTTTCATTTTAATCTCAAGGTAAGTACCTCAAAAATTATTGGAATCCCTATCAAATGAAACAACCAAGGCAAGATATGCAAATTATTTTATTTTATTTTATTTATATATATATATTATGTGGTCAGTGCAATGCTCGGCTCCCTTAAGCTTTCTAATTGACCCATGTAACGAGTGTTAGGCCAGTGGCTCCCGAACCAGATGGTCTTAGGGCACTAGATGTAGAAACATCCCTAAGGGCTTAATTACTCAAGTCATAAAGGCTACGAAACCAAACTAGCCATACAATTAACCAAATTGAAATTCTCACCTTTTGACGCGAACACTCAATGCTTAGTGAGGCAAGAGGCCCGGTTACTCAGTGAAAAACTCAAAATGATCTTATATTTTTTTTTCTTTTTTTTTTGTATAAATATATATAAATATCTTGCAAGCCAAGGTTATTTCTCAATAGGTCATCCAACAATTCTCAAAATACACAATTAAGCACAAATTCATACCTCACAGATTACATGCTAATGTGCTCGTGATAATTCAACTCAAACAAGTGAAGTCTCACTAGCCCAAAAATAAGTTAAAAGACTCAGATTCCTAATGAAATGATATGTTCAAAACTTTAAGCAAGCCAATGAAATGTAAACCACAGCTATGGTTTAACTCAAACTTGACAACAACAAATTTTTTTTTTTTTTTTTTAAGAACAAAAAGACAACTAAAAATAACTAAACAAACAGAAAAAAAAATAAAAAAAAAATAAACAAACAGAGTGTTTTTCCATACCCCCAAACTTGAATTACACATTGTCCTCAATGTGTAGTGTAGAAGTACATTACCAGAAGTAAGGAAACATCAAGGTGAGAAAAAGGTCAAGGCATCCCACAAACTTAAACACCAAACACCTGTCAACAAAACTAACAGCAACATTTTCTCATAGAAACAAACATCAAAAGGTTAATTGCTATCAGAAACAAAAATAAAATAACAAGAAATGAAATGAAAAATGAAAGAAATTAAATGTGCGGAAAGTAAAAGGGAAAAAGAAAATTTACAGCGCCTTCCCCGATCACATGGATGTCCGACCAATCCCTTCCACCCTTTCTTTTTTAAAATTTGATATCCCTCGAGTAGAATGGGTCGCCTTCTTAGGTGGCCAACTTGCTTGCTTCAAAGGATCTTCTTAGGACAATGGTTCCTACATTTGTGACCTTGTGTGCATCGATCCTTAAGGCTTTTAGCAAAAGATGGCTTGTTGAGACATTAAAGAACTGAAGCTTAGGGATCATGAAATGTCTCAAGAGGGATTGTGATGAAGGAATGAGCTTCAGTACTCATTTCCTTGTTGTTGGACGAATTTGGATTTGACGGGGGCGCTGTGTGCTCCAGGTGCTCAACAGACTCCAAGTGCTCTCCTTTCTCTTCAAACTCAGCCATTGAAGAAGATGTGTTGGGGAATGATATCTCAGTGGTTTCCCCATTCTCAGATCATGTCTCAGGAGTAGAATCCAATAAGGCCTCATCTTGCTCAGATACCAAGTCAAGGTTAAATTCGATTTGGGCACCGCTCTCTTCAAAAGGATCTTCCAAACTTGGTTCATAAACAATTTTCTCAAAAACTACCTCACTCCCAAGTGTGGCGGTGGCTTGGACATGCTCATGATAAGAATTGCTGAAATCATCCTCATCAATCATGTAGTGCCCTGTAGCCATCAGCAGACTTTGAAACTCTTCTTCCTCTACTCTTGTGACTTCAGCAACCAGATATTCAAACTATCCTTCTATCCTGGCAATCGCCTGAGTGTTTTCCATAACAGCATTCTTCACGTCACTAATAGCCTGGCCTGTGAGCTCCATGAAGACCTTGAGAGTGTCTTCCAAAGTATACTGTGAAGAAGAAGGTGGATAATTGTAGGATGAAGGATGGGAAGATTGGTTGATAATCATGATGGTGCAGTTCTTGAAATTGGGGAGCACAATTTCCCATGGCTTGAGCTTGCCACGAGAAATCAGGATGGTCGCTCCAGTCCGGGTTGTAAAAAATGGAATTTGAATCAAATTCCGAGCTAGAGAAATTGGTGTTCATTTGCTCATAAGAAAGATTGCAGAATTGTCCCCACGATGGACAATTACTAGCACTATAATAAGGATCGGAGCAATATGAACATGGTTCTTGTGGGTAGAAATTGTGAGGGTAGTTGGTTGGAGCAGGTGTCCTACCACTAGGTGAAACATGATGTGCAGAAAAATCACAATAATTATCAAAATAAGAATCCATGCTTCACTTGCACCCTATATAGCATGCAAATATCCCACAAAAGATCTAAACAAAGTTTTTTTTTTTTTTGAAAATTAAAATAAACTAACAAAGAAAAACAAACAATAAAATAAGGAAAAACAGAAACAAAATATTAACAAATTAATCCAGAAACAGTACTGGAAACAAAACAAAAACAACTCATATGGGTTCTGGTTGTTGCCTTCAGAAAATTCGCTCGATCGAAATTAAGTTTGATCGATCTACTTTCGATCGAGCGAATGTTAACTCGATCGATCGAATTTTGGCTAGATCGATCGACTTTACAGGGCACTCAGAAAGTGCAGCAACTGCAGAAACAGAACCGGAAAAACCAAACAGTTTCTCTTTTTTTCTTTCTTTTTTTTTTTTAGATCAAAAAAAGAAACAAAACAACAATTATATGAAACAAAAATCTAACTAAACTAATAGAAAAATAAAATCAATTCAAACAAAAATCAATTTCCACAAACAAAACAATTACCCGGCAACGGCGCCAAAAACTTGTTGTGCAAATTATAATACTCGCAAGTGCACGAATCGTTTGCAACATCCCGTTTTGCAAGTGCGAGGTCGATCCCACAAGGAATTGTGTTGCGAAAATTAATCTCTATTCAAACTAATCCTATTTTAACCTAGTTCCAAATTTAGGGATTTTTAACAAAAGAAAACATAAACAAAATTAATGAAAATAAAGGGGTCTAGGGTTTTGGAATCCACACCACCAAATCACAACAACATAGTCTCATACTCATCACACATATTTCGAATTCTCTCATACAAATCTTAGGTATGTTTTACTTATGCTTCAAAAATAGTTTAAATCGTTCAATGAATCCATTCTTCCATAAATCACAAAAGATATCTAGTTTCAACTAAATCATCAAATGTATCCATAGAATGAAACACACCAAATATCCAACATTTTGACAAATGAAAACCCAAGCCATCAATTTACTGAAACTATATCAAATCATCACTTGTATCCGGAAATCATGAGATATCCAACAATAATCTCAATAATTGAAGTAGAACAATGAGAAATCAAAACCCATAAACTCAAATAGCATAAACAAGTATGAAAACTCAGTTTCTCAATGGTGAGGTTTCATCCTCAACCCTAGACGAAATTTCAGCTACACATAACTAAAGAAAGCATAAATAAACAACAATAATCCATTAAAATGAAAGAAACTTACAAAATATGGAAGTTCTAGGTCAAAATCAATCCAAAAACCCTAAACTACAGTGAGAACGGCGCCTAGGGCGCTCCCAAGCGTCCTCCTCTTTTCAAAAATGAGAAAAGAATGGTATTTATAGAGTTATCTAGAGTTTCTGAAATTCCAGCCCCGCATAAATTCGATCGATTATTTTTATAATCGATCGATCGACATCGGGCAATTTTCGATCGATCGACTTGAGATTCGATCAATCGACTTCCCAGCAATTCCGAATTTCCAGCTTTTTATATATTTTCACTTGAAAATTACCATTTTTCTCTTAATGTCCTGCAAAAACACCAAAACACCAAAACTAACCAAAACATCAGAAAATAATAACGCCAAAGGTCTAACTAGTGTAAATTAAGGGTTTCAAATATACAATATTTGGCACTCATCATGTACCACTTCAAGGTTGGCATAGAAGAGTCGGACCAGCCTGGTGTAAACAATACAAGCACAGCTGTGAAGATATCCCCAAGGATATGTCTAGATAGTGTCATGGATACTATCCAGAGGAGCCACCATAATGTCTGAACGGACCACATTCCGCTCAGCAATAACAGGTCTGTCCATGATCTTAGCTCTGAGGGCTGCTCTATCTCCCTCTATCCTCTGGCGAACTTTGCATTGTGGACTGTTTGCAGACATGGTTTTGCAAAAGAGACCAACAAGATTTGCCAAAAATAATCCAACAAAAAAAATTGGCATTATAATGGCAGTAAAAGGGACTTTTCCAAAAAAAATATCACAATGCAGTCCACAATAATACCAAACCAAATGATCCTAACACAGCAGATATTACAGATAGGCAATGGATAATCTCAACAACATTCCTGAATAATCAAAATTCTAACAATTTAAAAATATCTGGAATGAGAGATGAATGCACAAAAAGACAAGAGATGGCGAGATGATGCAAAAACTCGCGAGAAATCACTCACTAGAAGCCAAAAGAGAGATTTTGTGTGGGGTAGCTCTTGAAATGCAGCGGCCTGTATATATAGAGGCTGTGGGGTCCCCGTCTGGACGGCTTATTAAAAATCGTCTGGACGCGCGCTGCCTCGAAAACATGCGGCCAGGTCGAGCGCGTCCGGACGTCTAACCCTGTCGTCCGACAGTCGGAGCCGAGCGGGTTCGAACGGATAGGAGTACCGTTCGGCCGTCTGAACTACACCTGTCCAGACGCAAAGAGAGGCTGTCTAGATGCTTCACACTGAAAATGTAGAAAAACTGAAGAAAAATTTGCAGAATTTAATTTTCCTAAGTCAGCTGCAAAACACACATGTATATTCAACTGATAATACAATCAAATAGCATTTCAAAACTAAGCAGAGATATAAGAGAGAGTTCAGATTTCAATCAGCACAAATATTTTCCCATAGACAGAAAATTTAAATAGACAACTCAACTCATGCAATGAGTGTGTGTGTGTGTGTGAAGACTTTTCCCATAAGGTATGACTATTACTGAAATGACAAAATGCAACCAGATTTTCTAGACAAGAGAGAAAATCAATGAAAGATTAGTCAAAAGTCAAACCTCATAACTTACTAGGGCCTAGCCACCATCATCTGATACACTCCCCTTAAGATGCAGCATCCAATTGTTTTACTTGTACCATGAAGGACAAGGTAAATATTTTACTTGCACCATGAAAGACAAGGCAATTTAGCACATAAGCAAAAAATATGCATATATAATACAGAATTCATGATGGTAACTGCTTGATTCTTTTAATGCTGCAACTTAGAGAAAATGCCAGAATTTTTAGGTTCTAGGTTCAACTAGCATTTGGTCAATTTAGCCATCTTATCAAAAATCTCTTCTCTTATCCAGAATTTCTAGAAACAAAAAGTCAGAGAAGGAAATATGTACCTTTAGGGGAGTCTTGGATAGTGTACATTTTCAATGCATGAGGAAAGAAGCTATCTAACTATTGCATATACAGGAAAAACACTTGGCAGATATAGTCATAAACTCTCAATCATATCTAAGCAAAGTAGATTAATGCATAAACAATTAAGATATCAGGTGAAAACACATGCAATATCTGATATGCCAAGAAAAAAGAGAAAAAAAAATCCTGCAATTTCCCCCCATTTTTTTTTAATTATAAAAAAATGCAATATGTGTTAGTATTTTGGCCTCATTCTGTGTTTGGACAAAATCACTTAAGTGTAAAGATGCTGTAAACAGGGATTCCACTATTCAGAGTCTGCAAGTCAAAAGAATTCAAGTTCCCTGTCAGTCGTCCGGACGATCGAGCCATCCCGTCTGGACGCCCATCTGTCCTCTGTTCCATCTGTTCAGACGACGTGTCATCCCGTCCGAACGCTAGACAGACCAACATCATCCGTCTGGACGAAGTGTTCATTCCGTCTGGACCCCATACTGTATCGATAAGTTTCTGTGCTAGCTTGCATCCGTCTGGACGTTTCAGCATCATGTCCGGATGCCTCCCAGTACTTGATTAGGTTCTGATTTCTTTCCAAAGTTCCAAGAAAGGGAAGATCAATCAACCGTCCGGACGATGTGGTATCCCGTCCGGACGCGCGTCTCCTTAAGGCAAGAATCGCAATTCAAATATGACCATCCGGACGTCTGACAGCTATGGTCCGGACGCGCTTGCATCAAAGAAGGAAATTGCCGATTCGACTTCAACCATCCGGACGACTGCCTATCATGGTCCGGACGCGCTCATTGCTAATATGGAAATTGCGTGTTGAAGAATAGCCGTCCGGACGCTCATCCCCCATGGTCCGGACACTTGAGAGCCTTATAAGGAAATTACTTGCACCGGACGTACGACCGTCCGGACGATGTACCATCCCGTCTGGACGATGCCCTTAAACAGGAAAGATTTTCCTGCGAATTTTTCTGAAAATCTTGTCGCACAATTGTCCGTCCGAACGGCCCATGTCCACTGTCCGAACGGTGCCCAGGTATATTTTGCTTGACGCTCATTTGAGCCCCCAGCCTATGAATAGAGGCCCTTAGGCACTGAGAACTGCAAGAATTCGGTGTGAATTCCATTAGAGCTCAGAGAAGTCATCAATCCCTCTGAAGCCGTTTTACAAGTGTGCTGTGCTATAAACCGAAGTCTATCTTAGAGGTCGACTCTAAGGTAAGGAGTTCCATTGAAGACCCCTTCAGGTAGGAGAACCTGGTTGGGAAGCATTCGTGTTGGGTTACACGTCAGAGATCAAGGTACGACCACTGCATCGGTACATGTGAGTGTTACAGTCTTGTATCTAGTTATGTCTTCTGAATAGTGGAATTCCTGGGTTTGGCTGCCCCGGAGTGGTTTTGCTCTTAACTGAGTTTCCACTTCGTCAACAAAAATCTGTGTGTCATTTACTTTCCGCTATGCTTTAATTTTTGTTGACACCTATGCACACACTTTATTTTTAGAAGTCAATTTCGTTTTTCATTTGGTATCAGAGCTTGGTACACTCTGAGAAGATTAATTTCTTGAGTGTTATTATATTTGACTTCTATATTTTGATATGTCTCAAACTCTTAATTCTGTTCCTACCTTCGATGGTACGAACTATGGCTATTGGAAAGCTCGGATGCGATTCTTTTTAAAATCTATTGACTGTTGGAGTATTGTTGACTCTGGTTGGACTAAACCCGAGGATGCAACTCCCGAAACAGTCCCTCTGAAAAAAGCCCGACTTTCCAATGATAAAGCCCTCCATGCTCTATGCCAAGCACTTTCTCCCCCTGAATTGGCCAAAATTTCAAGCTGCGAATCAGCCAAAGAAGCATGGCAAATCTTGGAAACAACATATGAAGCCACGAAATTAGTTAAATCTGCCAAACTTCAAATGTTGACTTCAAGATTTGAAGAAATTAAGATGTTGGAAGAAGAGACTTTTGGAGAGTTTTACTCCAAGATAAGTGAGCTTAGAAACTCCATGGTGAGTCTTGGGAAATCTATCTCGGATGTAAAACTCATCCAAAAAATTCAAAGATCTTTGCCTGAGCATTTCAGGATCAAGGTAACGACGACAGAGGAAAGCAAGGATCTTGAAGAGATGAAGATTGAAGAGCTAGTTGGATCTCTTCAAACATATGAGCTGTCTCTGCCCCCGGTCAAGAAGTTGAAGACCATTGCCCTAAAGGCTTCCAAGAAGAAGGTAGAAGCCTCTTCTGAAGATGACTCTGAGGATGAGGACAAAGTTGTGGCTATGTTAGCCAAAAATTTCAAAAAACTGATGAAAGATGATCGGTTCAAGAAGAAGTTTTCTGATAAAATGAAGAAACCTCTCAGAGAGGCTGAACCAGAGGAAGAGGAGAAGAGAGATCCCAGAGGACCCCGATGTTTTGAATGCTCAAGCTTTGGGAATATCCGGGCGGATTGTAGGAACCTCAAAAAGAGCAAGGGGAAGGCATACAATGTGACTCTCAGTGATGAGTCAGAAGAAGAAGCTCTAGAGTCTGAAAAATTTCTGGCCTTTGTAGCCCCACATGTTGAAGAAGAAGACTCATATTACTCGGAGCATAGAGAAAATGAGGAAGAGCTCAAAGAGGCCTACAAGACAATCTACAAAGAGTTTGAGAAGCTGAGGGAAAGCCGAAAGCAGCACCTGAATGATCTGAACAGTTTGCAGACCGAGAAGAGTTCATTGTTGCTCAAAGTACAAGAGCTCGAGGAAAAGCTACTAAAGACACAGCTCCAACTAGAGAGAGTCACTGATGAGAAGTTGACTCGCATGTTGTCCATCCAGAAGAGCCCTAATGACAAGACGCCCTAATGACAAGACTGGTCTCGGGTATGTAGCCTCCTCTTCTGATGTTCCTTCTTCCTCAACGACTGTATTTGTGAAGCCTACAGTCCCAGAACTTCCTCCCGCTGTTGAAGATAAACAAAAGGAAAAGGTTAATGATGATGTTCCAGGCACTCAGCAGCCTCATTCCATTAGAAGACCTCCTATTTGCCATCACTGCGGTCTCAGTGGGCATGTTCGGCCTCAGTGCTCCCTCTTGAAAGCTCAAAAGGCCAAAGCCAAGAAAGAAGCGCCCAGACAAGCTCATTATGGCGCTAGACCTGCGGCTCAGCATCAGACTCCGTGGCATCAGGCATCCTATCAAGTACCATGGGTGTAGCACCCCAGATTTTTAGGACATAAATTATAATGGTTTAAATTATTTTTAAAACATATTTAATAAAGAAAAAGAATAACTACGATTATTTATGAAAACAAATGTGTATTTTTGTTTGTAGAAATGTTTATAGTTACCATTTGATAAAAACTCAAAACAGACCTTAAACTTTGGAATAACAAAAACAGGGTCAAACGAACTCCGTTTTGGTCGATTCAAAATTTTGAACGCTCATCTTGAAGTCCTCTAGCTACCCTCCAAATTTCATAATTTTTGGACTCTATTTGATACCCAAAAACATCTGTGAAAAATTATACCTCTGAATAGGACGAAAATTCAGTTAAGTTATAATTAATGAGCCCATTTCGAATTCAACCCATTTCAATTGCTATCCACAAACCCAACCCACATTTCACATGTTAAATTCACATTATTCATTATTGGGCCATCTTTGAACTTAACCCAACCCATTCCAATTGCTATCTACAAACCCAACCCACCTTTGAGAAAATAGTAATTTCCTTGAGTGAGAAACTAGGCATAGTAGATTGGTCTAGCAATGAGAATGGTTAAATAATAATAATAATAATAATGTTAGAATAATATATTAAGGTAAGGTTGAGTGCATTATGGTAGGTAAGTTTGAGTGCATTTTTGAGTGCATTGTGGTAGGTAAGTTTGAGTGCATTTTTGAGTGCATTGTGGTAGGTAAGTTTGAGTGCATTTTTGAGTGCATTGTGATAGGTAAGTTTGAGTGCATTTTTGAGTGCATTTTTGAGTGCTTTGTGGTAGGTAAGTTTGAGTGCATTTTTGAGTGCATTGTGGTAGGTAAGGTTAATTCCCATCCATTGGATCAAAATGTGTCTACTTGACCCTAACCATTCATTCTCTTATAAATAGAACCCAAAATGGAAGACACAATACCCATCAAGCTTCACTCACACACACACCTAAGGCCAAGAGAGAAAATTGTGGGATTTGTGTAGTTTTGTGTGGTTTAAGGCTTGAAGTGTGAGCAAGGAAGTATTTTGGTAAAAGCTCGATCCCGATGCTAATAGAAAGTCCAGGTAAGGGAACCCTTTGCCCCTTCTCAAATTATTATATTATTTTAATTATATTCCTTTATTTGCAAAATTTCGAATTTGATTATTTTGATTCGGTATTTCAAATTATTTTATTTATATAAAGGATTTGTTGGTTTTGATATGAAAGTTTTGAGTATAAAAATGATATTCTTGAAATCGTGATTTTGAGTAAAAAAACCCTCCAACACGTTGCCCTATATATACTAGTAAAGAATGAGAAAGTTTTGTGAGAAGTTATACAAGAAAAGAATGAGAAAGTTTTGGGAGAAAACTCTTTGAGTTATATATAAAGGAGAAATATTTTTGAAAAGGGCACGTGTGTGGAGGAGACTATTATTTGGGCCCTAGACCCGTCGAGACCCTTCAAGATTTAGCTCGGTACCGTAGCTCGAGATGGAAGCGCACCCGCTGGTTCGCTTAGTGACAGCGGTATCTGTCTCTATGTCAGTCTAAGTGCACTTCAATTAATTAGCTGACGGGGGTGGGGCCTGTGGCCACAGGTAAACCGCGTTACTCACCTAAGGTCACAGCAACGACCGCGCAACCCTACGTACACAGGGCGTAATAGTGTATTGGGCATACTATGAGTAATGATTATTTCAAATATATACATATATATATATATATATATATATATATTATCTTGTGTATAAAAAGGGAGTTTTTTGACAAATGTTTTGGAGATTTATAAAAGGGAGTTTTTGACAAATGTTTTGGAGATATTTAAAAGGAGTTTTTGACAATTGTTTGAAGGTTTTCAAAAGAATTTAACTCAACTGTTTTATGGTTGAGGATTCCTTACTGAGCATGTTTTTGTGCTCACCCCTTATTTTGTTTTTGTTTTCAGGTTATGAACAGAGAGACGTAGGTGGCCGGGATGGGATCTAGGAATGCATTAGGACATTTCATTTATATTACCCCATAATTTTCAGTTATTGTATTTTTACAATTAAATGACCGTTTCCGCATTTATTAAAAACTCTGAGATTTTGAAACCATTATTATTTTTATTTATTTAAATCAGCATACTAGTTAAGATATTTGGCAGACCTTACGAATCTTTGCAGTTTAAAGAGAAAAGTGACGAACCTAACCCATAGCGGTTTGGGGGCGTTACAATGGGGACAAGCATCAAGGCATCAGTATCAAGCCCCTTGGTCTCATGCTCCTCAGCATCAGCGGCCTCAGCAGCAGTTTGTACCAGCCAATTACAGTGGCACTTACAAGAACAAACCCAAGCATTTGAGAAGGCCTCAAGAGCAATACTCCGGTGAGCCTACTGTTTGGATGCAAAACATGATGGAGTTGATGATGCAGTCTTGTCAGCAACCACCCACTGGAAGGCAGACTTGGGCTGAGAAGGGCAGTTACCCCAAGAAGGGGAACCGACGCACCTAGCAGGTTCGGGTGTTTATGCCTAGGATTTGGTTCCTAATCCTAAGGCATCAGGTTTGATTGCTTACACCTTTTATGTCATATTTATGTGCTTGTTATGCAATCTAGGAACTAGTTTGTTGTGCCCCCTATTTCTCTTGAGAGAACTTTGCAAGTGTCTATTGGGGAAGACAGAAAAAGCAGGTCGAGCGACTGTTTTTCTGTACTGGCATCTTTGAGCATTTACAAGTGTGATCTTACCTTTGCATATGATGTCATTTCCATAGTGCATGTTTTGTTTGTTTTTAATAAAAAATAAATAAATAAATTTGGGGAGAATTTGCAAGATTTTTTTTTGGCTGTTTAGATATTGTATGTATCTCTACCTGATATCTCAATTCTGTGAGCATTAATTTACCTTGCTTAGATATATTTGAGAGTATATAATTTTTTTTTGGCCAAGTTATTTTTCCTGGTTGTGCAAAAGTAGGATAGCTCCTTTCCTCATGCGATGAAAAAGTGCACTATCCGAGACTCCCTAAAGTTACATCATTCCTTCTCTGACTATTTGCTTTTAGAATTTCTGAATAAGAGAAGAGGTTTGTGATAAGATGGTCAAATTGACCACAGGCTAGTTGAACCTAGGATCTAGAAATTCTGTCATTTCCTCTAGCTTGCAGCACCATAAGAATTGAGTAGTTATTCGTATGAATTTTGTGCTTTAAAATTGTCTATTCACTGCTTCTGTACTGAATTTGCAATATACCTTGCCCTTTATGAGCAAGTAAAAAGTTATCTTGTCCTTCATGGTACAAGTAAAACAATTTGGTGCTGTATCACAGGGGGAGTGTATCATATGAGGATGGCTAGGCCCTAGTAAAAGTAAGGTTTGACTTTTGGCTAATCTGTCACAGATTCTCTCTCTTCTTTAGGAAATCTAGTTGCTCTTGTCATGATTTTTCAAACCTTGTCGGTTTAGTCTCCACACACACACGCATTGCTTGAGTTGAGTTGTCTATTTGACTTTTCTATGTTTAGGAAAACTACTTGTGCTAATTGAAATCTCAACTCTCTTTTATATCTCTGTTAAGTTTTGAGATGCTTTCTAATTGTGTTATCAATTGATTATACATGCGTGTTCTAACACTGAGAAAATTGATCTTTGTAAAATTTTCCTCAATTTTTTTGTGTTTCAATGTGGAGCGTCCGGACAGTCTATATTGACTTCTGGACGGACTAGTGGTCCGGACGGCACTCTCTTGAAGTCCAGACGGGGATGGAGCCCACCTCTCCGGACAGGACCTAATGGAGTCCGGACGCGCGTTGTCATCATCGTCCGAACGGTCTTTTTATATCGTCCGGACGAGCACGACCAGTCTGCTCCTTTTCGAGGCAACGATCATCCAGACGTCATCAATCCACCGTCCGGACGGGGACCCCACAGAGGCTATAAAATCCCCTGCTCGCCGCATTCTCACTATACCCCACTCAATCTCACTTTTGGCTGTTTGTAAGTTCTCTTTTTGTGAGTTTTTGGCTTTTTGCATATTCCTCTCATATTTCAGGTATTTTTCTAGTCTTTTTCTCTTCAGTTTCTTTTAAACTGTTAGAATGTTATTTTTTATATATATATGAGATGCATATTGCTGCCATGTTGGAATTCCTTGGACTTAATTGTGATATTATTTTGTAATCTATTTATTTTTTTACAAGTCCTTTTTACTGCTGTTATTCTGCCAAATTTTTGTTATCCTAACAAGAATATTTTTGGAATATTTTTCTTTGGAAAATTCTTGTTGGATCTTTTGCAGAATCATGTATGCCGGCAGTCCACCCCACAGGGTCTGTCAGAGGCTTGTGGAAGATAGGGATGCAATTCAGGCCAAGATTATGGACCGCACTGTCATTGCTGAGCGGAACGTCCTTCGGGCTGACATCATGGTGCCACCACTGGACAACATTCTTGCCATTATCCAGACATACAATTGGGGATATCTCCACAGCTGTGCTTGTGTGGTGTACACCAAATTGGTCAAGCTGTTTCTACGCCAACATGGAAGTGGTACAGAACGATGATCACAGAGTGGTGCTTCAGTCCTCCGTTGCAGGCCATCTCATCACTGTTGATCCTCAGGTCATCAGTCATATCATCCGAGTCCCAGTGCTCGAGATTTCGGCCAGCCCATACAATGAGGTGGTGCTTCCTCCATCCCTGGATGATCTCAGGGAATTTTTCTGTGTCGTTCCCCAAGGTGAGGAGCGCTCTACTGCCACCCGGATTGGTGCCCTGTCATCCACCCACCGCATGTTGGCCAAAACCTTTCAGCAGAACATCTGGCCTGTTGCCCGGAGCAGTGATCTGATTCTGAAACGGGCCTAGTTTGTCTATGCAATCCACCTCCGCTTGCCTT
The DNA here is from genome assembly GCF_958979055.1 of Alnus glutinosa. Classification (NCBI taxonomy): domain Eukaryota; kingdom Viridiplantae; phylum Streptophyta; class Magnoliopsida; order Fagales; family Betulaceae; genus Alnus; species Alnus glutinosa. Next base: position 10,611,288 of record NC_084897.1, read on the forward strand.
TCTGCCTACGCAAGCACATTTTGGGGGTTATATTAGAGGCCTATGATGAGAGCACTGCTGGTCTTCCGTTTGGCTGCCTCCTCACTCAGATTATTCTTCAGTCGGGCATCAATGTCAATGGCGAACCGAAGATGAAAATCCAGCAGCCCATCAGCAAGCAAACATTGATGAAGTCTAATGCGCAGCTGCAGAGAGATGACTCTGATGATGAGGTGCCCCCACCTGCTGCTATGCCAGTCAGCTTTCCAAATATGGCTTCATCCTCACATACTGTTCCGCCATCTGAGCCGGAGGTCAATTATGCTCAGATTATGGAGGCTCTTGCTGCACTTTAGGGAGGGATGAGCAGTATGCTGGTGTCTATGTCCTCCATGCAGCAGTCCATCTCATCCATGCAGCTAGCTGTGCACTCCATCGACAGGCACGTGGAGTAGAACCAACTGGACCTTCAGGAGTGCCTGAAATATCATCATCCTAGCAGCATTGATGATGAGGATGATGCAGGCGGGATTTTACCCATGCCTGAGGATATTTGATTCCCTCTTGTGTTTGTAGACTTTTTATTGTCTTTTGCTATTTTGAGACAATTTTTTTTTGCTTTGTTAAGACTTTTGGATATATATTACTCTGTTTCCCGGGTCCTTCTGAGACCGTTAGGGGGAGTAATTCTTATGACAGTTAGTTTTTAGTACTCTGTTTTACCCATTGTCCCTTTGTGACAAAAAGGGGGAGTAATTTTTATTTTTGGACCGGGAATGTATTTCCAAACCAGTCAAGTGATTTTTGTCCCAGAATGGCCAAAGGGAGAGTTTGTTAGTATTTTGGCCTCATTTTGTTTTGGACAAAATCACTTAAGTGTAAAGATGTTGTAAACAGGGATTCCACTATTCAGAGTCTGCAAGTCAAAATAATTCAAGTTCCCTGTCAGTCGTCCAGATGAACGAGCCATCCCGTCCGATGCCCATCTGTCCACTGTTCCATCCGTCCGGACGACGTGTCATCCCGTCCGGATGAAGTGTTCATTCCGTCCGGACCCCATACTGTATCGAGAAGTTTCTGTGCCAGCTTGCATCCGTTCAGACGTTTCAGTATCACGTCCGGACACCTCCCAATACTCATTCAGGTTTTGATTTCTTTCCAAAGTTCCAAGAAAGGGAAGATCAATCAACCGTCCGGACGATGTGGTATCAAGTCAGGACGCGCGTCTCCTTAAGGCAAGAATCGCAATTCAAATATGACCGTCCGGACGTCTGACAGCTATGGTCCGGACGCGCGTGCATCAAATAAGGAAATTGCTGATTCGACTTCAACCGTCTGGATGACTGCCTATCTGGTCCAGACGCGCGCATTGCCGATATGGAAATTACGTGTTGAAGAATAGCCGTCCGGACGCTCATCCCCCATGGTCCGGACGCACGAGAGCCTTATAAGGAAATTACTTGCACCGGACATGCGACCGTCTGGACGATGTGCCATCCCGTCCGGACGATGCCCTTAAACAGAAAAGATTTTCCCGCTAATTTTTTGGAAAATCTTGTCGTACAGTTGTCCGTCCGGACGACCCATGTCCACCGTCCGGACGGTGCCCAGGTATATTTTGCCTGATGCTCATTTGAGCCCCCAGCCTATAAATAGAGGCCCCTGGGCACTGAGAACTGCAAGAATTCGGTGTGAATTCCATTAGAGCTCAGAGAAGTCATCAATCCCTCTGAAGCCGTTTTACAAGTGTGCTGTGCTATAAACCGAAGTCTATCTTAGAGGTCGGCTCTAAGGTAAGGAGTTCCATTGAAGACCCCTTCAGGTAGGAGAACCTGGTTGGGAAGCATTCGTGTTGGGTTACACGTCAGAGATCAAGGTACGACCACTGCATCGGTACATGTGAGTGTTACTGTCTTGTATCTAGCTATGTCTTCTGAATAGTGGAATTCCTGGGTTTGGCTGCCCCAGAGTGGTTTTTCTCTTAACTGAGTTTCCACTTCATCAACAAAAATCTGTGTGTCATTTACTTTCCGCTATGCTTTAATTTTTGTTGACACCTATGCACACACTTTATTTTTAGAAGTCAATTTCGTTTTTCAATATGGAAATAACATCATATGCAAGGCAAGATCAAATCTGTGTAAGCTCGATGATGCCAATACAGAAAAGCAGTCGCTCGACTTGCTTTTTCTGTCTTCCCCAACAAGTTCCTGCAATGCTCTTTCAAGAGAAATAGGGGGCAAAATAAAACTGGTTCCTAGATTGCATACAAAATATTACAAGTAAAAGTCAAGCAATCAAACATGATGCCTTAGGATTAGGAACCAAATCCTAGGCATGAACGCCTTCTCCTGCTAGGTGCGTCCATTCCCCCTCATGGGGTTATTCTTCTTCTTGACCCAAGCCTGCCTTCTAGTGGGTAGTTGCTGGCAGCACTTCATCTGCTGACCCATCCACTTCATCATGCTCTGCATCCAAATAGGTGGCTCATTGTAGTATTGATCCTCTTCCACCTTCTGCGACCTTTTAGAGTGAATGGATTTGATCTTGGATTTGCCACTGTGATTAGCAGGTACAAATCGCTGATGAGGTCGCTAATCCTGAGATGCTTGGTGCCAAGGTGCATGAGACCAAGGGGCTTGATATTGAGGAGCTCGATGCCTTGGTGCTTGCCTCCATAGAGCTTGGTAAGGAGCCTAATACCGTGGAGTCTGATGCTGGGTCAGAGGTCTAGTGCAATGATTAGCTTGTCTGGGCACTTCTTTCTTGGCTTTTGCCGTTTGGCTTTAAGGAGGGAGCACTGGAGTCAAACATGCCCACTTAGACCGCAGTGGTGGCATATAGAAGATCTTCTGATGGAAAGAGGCTTCTGAGTGCCTGGGACATCATCATTAATTTTGTCCTTCCCTTTATCTTCAGCAATGGGGGGAGGCTCTGGGACTACAGATTTGACAAATACAATCTTGGAAGTAGAGGGAGTGTCAGTGGGAGAAGCTACATAACCGTGACCAGTCTTGTCGGTTGGGCTCTTCTGAATGGACAGCATACGAGTCAGTTTTTCATCAGTGACTCTTTCTAATTGGAAATGCGTCTCTAGTATCTTTTCCTCGAGCTCTTGTATTCTGAGTAGCAATGAACTCTTCTCAGTCTGCAAACTGTTCAGATCATGACGGTGCTGCTTACGTCCTTCCCTCAGCTTTTCATACTCTACATAGAGAGTTTTGTATGCCTCTTTGAGTTCTTTCCCATTATCTCTATGCTCCGAGTAATAAGAATCCTCCTCTTCAACAAGTGGAGCCACAAAGGCTAGAAATTTTTCAGACTCAGGAGCTTCTTCTTCTGACTCATCATTAAGAGTCACATTGTAAGCCTTCCCCTTGCCCTTCTTGAGGTTCCCACAATCAACTCGTATATGCCCAAATCCTGAGCATTCAAAACATCTTGGACCTTTGGGATCCTTCTTTTCTTCTTCCTCAGGTTCAGCTTCTCTGGGAGCTTTCTTCATCTTTTCAGAAAACTTCTTCTTGAATCGGTCATCTCTCATTAGTCTTCTGAAATTTTTGGCCAACATAGCCACAGCTTTTTCTTCTTCCTCAAAGTCATCTTCAAATGAGGTTTCTACCTTTTTCTTGGAAGCTTTTAGGGCGATGGTCTTTAGCTTCTTGACCGGGGGTAGAGACAGCTCATAAGTTTGAAGAGATCACCAACTCTTCAATCTTCATTTCTTCAAGATCTTTGATCTCTTCAATAGCAGTCACCTTGATCCTGAAACGCTCAGGCAAAGATCTTAGAATCTTTTGGATGAGTTTTACATCCAAGACAAGCTTCCCAAGACTCACCATGGAGTTTCTCAGGTCACTCATCTTGGAGTATAACTCTCCAAATGTCTCTTCTTCCAACATCTTAATTTCTTCAAATCTGGAAATCAACATTTCAAGTTTGGCAGATTTTACAAGTTTAGTGCCTTCATATGTTGTTTCCAAGATTTGCCACGATTCTTGAGCAGATTCACAGTTTGAAATTTTTGCAAATTCAGACGGTGAAAGTGTTTGACATAGAGCATGCAGGGCTTTATCATTTGAAAGTCGTGCATTCTTCTGAGGAACTAGTTCGAGTGCTGCATCCGCTGGTTTAGTCAAACCAGTTTCAACAATACTCCAACAATCAATAGATTTTAAAAAGAACCGCATACGTGCCTTCCAATAGCCATAGTTTGTACCGTCAAAGGCAGGCGACATTTTAACAGATAGAAGTCAAAAAAATAACACTCAAGAATTGAATCTTAATAGAGTGTACCAAGCTTTGATACCAAATGAAAAATTGAAATTGCATTCTAATATAAAGCAAGTGTGTGTGTGCACAATGTGATAACAAAATAATGCGGAAATTAAATAACACAAGATTTTTGTTAACGAAGTGGAAAACTCAATATGAGAAAAACCACTCCGGGGTAGCCAAACCCAGAATATCCACTATTCAGAAGACAAGACTAGATACAAAGTAGTAACACTCACATACCCCTGATGCAGTGGTGGTACCTTGCTTTCTAACGTGTAACCCAACACGAACGCCTCACAACTAGGTCTCCTACCTGAAGGGGTCTTCAATGGAATCCTTTACCTTAGGGCCAACCCCTAAGATAGACTTCAGATTAAGCGCAGTGAAAAACTCAAATTGACTTCTAAAAATAAAGTGTGTGCATAAGTGTCAACAAAAATTAAAGCACAGTGGAAAGTAAATGACACAGATTTGTGTTGACAAAGTGGAAACTCAGTTAAGAGAAAAACCACTCCGGGGCAGCCAAACCCAAGAATTCCACTATTTAGAAGACATAGCTAGATACAAGACAGTAACACTCACATATACCCGATGCAGTTGTCGTATCTTGATCTCTGACGTGTAACCCAACACGAACGCTTCCCAACCAGGTTCTCCTACCTGAAGGGGTCTTCAATGGAACTCCTTACCTTAAAGCCGACCTCTAAGATAGACTTCAGTGTAGCAAAGCAACTGCACACTTGAAAAGGGCTTCAGAGGAAATATCACGTCTCTGAGCAGTTGTGGAATTCAATACTAAATTCTTGCAATTCTCAATGACCAGGGGCCTCTTTTTATAGGCTGGGGGCTCAAATGAGCGTCAGGCAAAATATACCTAGGCGCCGTCCGGACGGTGGACATGGGCCGTCCGGACGGACAACTGTGCAACAAGATTTCCCAAAAATTTCGCGGGGAAATCTTTCCTGTTTAAGAGCTTCGTCCGGACGGGATGGCACATCGTCTGGACGGTAGCACGTCCTCTGCAAGTAATTTCCTTACAAGACTTTAGAGCGTTCGGACCACGGGGGATGAGAGTCCAGACGGCTATTCTTCAACACACAATTTCCATATCTGCAATGCGCGCGTCCGGACCATGATAGGCAGTCGTCCGAACGGTTGAAGTCGAATCGGCAATTTCCTTCTTTGATGCACGCGCGTCCGGACCATAGCTGTCAGACGTCCGGACGGTGATATTGCGATTCTTACCTTAAGGAGACGCGCGTCCGGACGGGATACCACATTGTCCAGACGGTTAATTGATCTTCCCTTTCTTGGAACTTGGAAAGAAATCAGAAACTGATCGAGTACTGAGAGGCGTCCGGACGTGCTGCTGAAACATCCGGACGGATGCAAGCTGGCACAGAAACTTCTTGATACAGTATGGGGTCCGGACGGAATGAACACTTCATCCGGACGGATAATGCTGATCTGTCTTGGCGGTCCGGATGGTAGAACACGTCATCCGAACGTATGGAACAGTGGACAGATGGGCGTCCAGACGAGATGGCTCGATCGTCCGGACGGTTGACAGGGAACTTGAAATTCTTCTGACTTGCAAGCAGAATCGTCTGACATCACTCTGAATAGTGGAATCCCTGTTTACAGCATCTTTACACTTAAGTGATTTTTTCCAAACACAGAATGAGGCCAAAATACTAACACGCAGCAATAGCACACACAGCAACGAATTCAGAGAGATCAACTCAGCTCAATAATCTCACAATATAGCTCTCTAAGTATTAATGGAATTCAATACCGAATTCTTACAGTTCTCAAGCCTAGAGGCCTCTATTTATAGGCTAACAGTTCAAATAAGCGTCTGGCTTGATAAAACTGGGCGCCGTCCGGACGGTGGTCATAAGCCATCCAGACGGACAACTGTGCGACCAAAATTCTAAAAATTTCGTTGAAAATCTTTCCTATTTGAGAGCCGCGTCCGAATGGTGTTGCCCTGTCGTCCGGATGGTCGCACGTTCGCTGCAAGTAATTTCCATATAGAGGCTTCGCGCATCCGGATCATGAGGATGGTAGTCCGGATGGTTGATCTGATGCACGCAATTTCCATATTTGATACACGCACGTCCAGACCATGATGACTGGCGTACAAACGTCTGGATTTGAATTGCGACACTTGCCTTATGGATGAGCGTGTCCGGACAGAAATCCACGCCGTCCGGACGGTTGCAATGATCTTCCCATATCTGTATTTTGGAAAGAAATCCTGAAGCTTGATCGAACACTGAGGGTCGTTCGGACGGGCTGCTGAATCTTTCGTACGGATGCAAGCTGGAGCAGTTCGAAGCTTCTCGACAAAGAGGAAGGTCTGGACGAGAATCCACGTCTTCCGGACGGATGATGCTTTAGTCTGATGTGCGTCCGGATGGTATGACACTTCGTCCGGACGGCTGGTGCTTTGGACAGCTGGGCGTCCAGACTGTATGACACGTCGTCCGGACGGCTGGCAGGGAACCGAATTTTCTTACTTGCAAACTGTGCAGAATCTTCTGGAAACACTTCTGAATAGCGGAATCCCTGTTCAAAAAAAAAATCATTACAAAGAAGTGATTTTGTTCAACAGAATGTGGCCAATTACAAACTAACATTGTGTTTTTCAGGATAAATGTCTGCCATTCAAGTTTGGGGGAGCATTCTGTTACATTACACTCGACTTGCGTCACCCATTTGGTATTGTATTTCTGGTCACATTGGGGACAATGTGTCATTTTAGTTTGGGGGTGGGTAGACATTTCTGTTTCTGTTTGTTATTTTCTTGTTTTGTTGCTTTTGTGTAAATAAATAAATAAATAATTGCTATGTTGTTGATTAAGCGTGATTATATCTTACTATGGTTTGATGGTTTGTTTAACATCCTGAACGTTGCATATCATTAGAAATATGAATCTGTTGACTCATCTGCTGGATTAGAGGGACCTCACTTGTTTTAATTGAAATTCGCAAGCACATTAGCACTGGTTCTGTAAGGTATGAGATTTAAATTGAGGAATGTGTATCATAAGATTTGTAGGATGATTTGTTGATGAAACCTTGGCTTAAATTAAAAAAAAAAAAAAAAAAATATCAGTTTGAGTTCTCATTGAGTAACTGGGCCTCTTGCGAGCTAAGCATTGAGTGTTTGCATAAAAAGATGCAAAATTTAAATTTGATTGATTGTATGGCTAGTTTAGCTTCTTAGCCTTTTGACTTGAGTAATTAAGTCCTTAGAGATGTTTTTACATCTAGTAACCTAAAACCGTCTGGTTTGGGAGTCACTGGCCCGACACTCACTACATAGGTCAATTAAAAAGCTTAAGGGAGTCAAGCATTGCACAGCCTACACACAAAAAAAATAAATAAATAAATAAATAAAATCATATTTTAATTTAAGCCTCGGTTGTTTGCATCTGATAAAATTCCTATGAATTTTGGGGTACACAAACTTTGAGAAAAATTGAAACCTCATAAGTCTATGTTAATCTCACTTTGCACTTATTGGAGCATGTGTTGTCTCAATTTTCCAGCTATGAATTAAACGATTTGTGATGTCTGATGTGTTCACCTTGTTAAGCCTACTCATGATATATGAACCATGTGATTGTGTGGAAGTTTTGTTTTGACAACAACATAGTGCTTTAAAATGTTTATGGGTATCATTCCTAGCAAACCCTCACGAGACTTCACTCATCCTCTAGGTAGTCCTAGGGGTTTAAAAGGCTTGTTGCATACACTTAATGCAATCGTCTCTCCCACGAAAGCGGATTTATGTTTCTTGCTTTGATTTTATTTTTTATTTTGTTTTACTAAGGAACTAGCAAAATGTAAGTTTGGGGGTATTTGATGTGTGCCAAATATTGTATATTTGGACCCCTTAATTTGCATTTGTTAAACCTAGCTTTTTTGTTTTCTGATTTCTTGGTTAGTTTTGGTGTTGCAATGTTTTGCAGGACTTCGATATAAAATTGCAGTATTTTTGTGGGATTTGCAAAGACGCAGGAGAAGAAGTCTTTAGAGCCATTCAAAGCACGAGTGTTAGGGCTGACGTGGCAGCATCTTTGGAGAATCAAGCACCTGGAAGGCACACAAGTGCTTGAGTATGATGTCGCTCAAGCCACCCAGACAATCGCTCGAGCGCGATGTCGCTCGATCGACCCAGATCGTCGCTCGAGCGATTATTAGGGCTGACGTAGCATGCACGAATTTCAATGCTCTAACTGCTGCTGACACCCTAAACCCTAGCACACTTTTCTCCTATTAGGGTTTTGAGGGGTAGAGGTGCCATTTTGAATGGCCCTAAACCCTAACATTCTTTTCTCCTATTAGGGTTTTGAGGGGTAAAGATGTCATTTTGTAAAAATTGGGTCTTAACCTAATTTCTTGCTATAAATACCTCGTGCTAGGCTCCACTTAGATAATCAATTTTCTTCAGAGCATTGTTTTAGCTCTTGTCTTGTTCTTTTCTTTTGTAAATTTATACTTCTTTCATATTTCCTTTAATTTAAAGTTATTTAGTTTCTGTTCTTCTTTCTTTCTTCGTCATTTTAATTTATTTAAAGTTATTTAGTTTCTGTTATTTCTTTCTTCATCATTTTAATTTATTGCTTTAATTTATTTGAAGTAATTTAGTTTCTATTCTTCTTTCTTTCTTCGTCATTTTAATTTGTTTCTTTATGTTTTCAATTGAAGCTAGCGTGTTGTTTTTAGTCATGAGAGGCTAAAATATTCAACTAAGGTTGAAGATGAAACCTCGTCATTGATAACTCACGTTCTAGTTATTTTATTTATATAATCCCGTTTTCTTTTTATCAAAATATTGTTCAAGTCCAAATTCAATTGATTAATGTATGTCTTTTGATTGAATAATTACTTATTTAAAGTTGGATATTCGATGTGTTTCAACCAATGGATACATCGAATCATTCGATTGAAAGAGGATATCCATTGTGATTTGTTTGTCAAAACGGATACATTGGATGATTTGATTTCAATTGGGTATTCGTTGTGATTTATTTAATGGTTGGATTTATTGAATGATTTAATATGCATTTTTTTTTTTTGACTTTGAACAATCAATAAGGCATAATTGTTTATTGGGTGTATGAACAAAATACAAGAATGTGTTGTTTGATATGGCAAGGTGGATTCTAAAACCTTAGTGTTTTTTTTTAATTGTTCTTATTCAATTTTAATTTAGTTTATTATTTTGCTTTATAAAAATCCCAAAAATTAGGCACTAGGTTAAAATAAGATTAATTTAATTAGAATTTGATTTTTACAACGCAATTCCCTGTGGATTTGACCTTGCACTTACACACACTATATTGCAAATGACTTATGCGCTTGCGAGTACAATTAAAACTCACAACATTGGCAAAGGAGACCCTATTCATATTTGATGAGGATTGCCAGAGGCATTTTGGGGTCTGAAAAAGATTCTGACGTCCACACCCATTATTCAGCCACCCAGCTGGGGTGCACATTTTGAGATTATGAGTGACACTTCAGATTATGTAGTTGGAGCTGTTTTGGGGCAGCGTATTGATAAACTCCCTCATGCCATTTACTATGCAAGTAAAACTCTAAACGATGCACAACTCAACTACTCTACCACTGAGAAGGAGTTGTTAGTGGTCGTTTTTGCTTTGGACAAATTTCGTTCGTACTTGCTAGGATCCAAAGTCATTGTCTACTCAGATCATGCGGCATTGAAGTATCTTTTCTCAAAAAATTATGCTAAATCTCGCCTCATCCAGTGGATATTATTTTTGCAAGAGTTTGACATAGAGATTCGGGATAAGAAAGGTTCCGAAAATGTGGTGGCCAATCATCTGTCTAGGATTACTATGGATTTCACTGAGGAGGCCACCCCCATCTCTAACACCTTCCCTGATGAGCAATTGATGTAGATTGCTCACAATCTTTCACCACAGTTTGCTGATATAGTAAACTATCTTGTCACCGATCACATGCCTTTGCATTGGGGGCGGCAAGATAGGACTAAGTTTATGGCCATGTTGAAGCACTTTTTCCAGGACGATCCTTATCTTTTCAAGTATTGTCCTAATCAAATCATTAGGAGGTGTATCTCTGAGTATGACCAATTGTAACACCTCGCTTTTACAAAAAGTTGAAGTGAAAATTTTTAAATTTTCACGTGACATTACTATCTCATCAGAGTTAATTATTGGCAACGGAATATATATATATATATATATATATATATATATATATATATATATATATATATATATATATATATATATATATATATATATATATATATATAATACAGACTTATGAATTAAATAACACTTCAGAGCCTCTACTGAAATACCTCACGATAGATATAGTAAGTAAGTTAGCATAATTATACAAAAGTAGTGGTAGTCATGTCTCACAAGGCATATATAATTATACAAGCCAAAATATCTAGAGTTTAGTAATTACATAACAGCAGAAATATAAATATTGTCTCTGGAACTAGGTTAGTGGACTACAACATAGTAGTTCCCAAAAATGAGGCAGTCAAGCCTCAAATACTAGTATCAGGATCCATCTAAGAGTCTGAATAGTTCTGATATCCTTCCTCTTCATAACCTGAATTAGCACATTGAAAAAATGAAATTTGACTTCTAAAATAAATAGCAAGTGTGTGCACAAAGTGTCAACAAAAATAACTATGCGGAAAATAAATGATACAAGATTTTTTGTAAACGAAGTGGAAACTCAATTAAGAGAAAAACCACTTCGAGGTAGCCAAACTCAGGATATCCACTATTCAGAAGACAAAGCTAGATACAAGATAGTAACACTCACATATACCCGATGCAATGGTCGTACCTTGCTCTCTAACGTGTAACCCAACACGAACGCTTCCCAACCAGGTCTCCTACCTGAAGGGGTCTTCAATGGAATCATTTACCTTAGGGCCAACCCCTAAGATAGACTTCAGTTGTAGCGCAGCAACAACACACTTGCAATGGCTTCAGAGGAAACTAAATCAGCTCAACAATCTTCAAAATAACTTCTCTGAGCACTTGTGGAATTCAATACCGAATTCTTGCAGTTCTCAATGCCCAGGGGCCTCTATTTATAGGCTGAGGTGCAAAATGGGCGACTGCTGTAATATGTACGGACGCCGTCCGGACGGTGAACCTGGGCCGTCCGGACGGACAACAGTGCGACAGAATTTTTCGAGATTTTCGTTGAAAATCTTTCCTATTTGAGAGCCGCGTCCGGACGGTAAGACACAGTCGTCCAGACGGTCGCACGTCCACTGCAAGTAACTTCCATATAAGGCTTCGCGCGTCCAGAACATGGGGGATAAGCGTCCGGACAGTTGAATTTTGTGCGTCCAGACCATGATAGGCAGTCGTCCGGACGGTTGAAGTCGAATCGGCAATTTCCTTAACTGATGAACACGCGTCCGGACCAAGGCTGAATGTCGTCTGGACGGTGATATTTGAATTGCGATTCTTGCCTTATGTATGAACGCGTCCGGACGGGAATCCACGTCGTCTGGACGGTTGAAGCAATCTTCCCTTAAATTGAACTTGGAAAGAATCTGAAGCTGATCGATCACTGAGAGGCGTCCGGACGGGCTGCTGAGACGTCCGGACGGATGCAATGCTGGAATAGTAGCTTCTCGATACAGTAGAGGTCCGGACAGAAAATGCACGTCATCCGGATGGATGATGCTTGATCTGTCTGCGTCCGGACAAATGGAACAGTGGACAGATGGGCGTCCAGACGGGATGGCACGATCGTCTGGATAGCTGACAGGGAACCAAATTCTTCTGACTTGTAAGCAGTGCAGAAACTTCTGACATCACTCTGAATAGTAGAATCCCTGTTAAAAGCATCTTTATATTACAAGTGATTTTGTCAACCAAAATGTAGCCAATCAAAACCTAACACACATAATACAGGGAGAAAGCAACAACACAAAATACTAAAGTGAGTCCGCTGTTTCCCATAATAATATGAATGCTGATTTATTTAATAAATGCAACATAATGCATTGGCTTTATAATCACATGTATATGCAATATATAATCTATGGTCGTGAAGCATAGACATAGATTGAATATAAACATAACCATAAAATAATGACAGTTTTAAATGCAGAGTTTTAGGTATTTCCATTTTTCAACTCATCTGTTGGCATTGGTACGGTTAGCGTTTTATTTGAAGCCTTGGCTTTCTCACTTTAACTTTTAATTATATTCTCTGGGAACCTTGGCTCCTGGATACCTTGGTTTCCCTGGTGACCTTGGTACACTAATTTTTGTATTTATTAATCTCTTTTCAGGTACTTCCTCATTCACTGAGAACCTTAGAACTCTAGTGAAGTCTCATGTACCCACTATGGATCTTGATCCAACAACTTGTTATTAGACAAATTATTAAAATAATAAAATATGCAAGACCACATGCGCAAACAACTAAATAAAGCAGTAGACATAATATTATAGGAAAAATCAACCAACTTTGTCCTCAGTAAGTATAGAGATACTTACTATTTCTGGTCCAAAGGTTTCTCTTAGAAACTGCATAATTGAAATCATATAATAATACTAAGTTAGTGAAAAGTATTATGAGGGCGTTCATTACTACTACTTCACCTTTTTATTAGAGGTTATTTTTCCACGACAACGGCAAATTTAAATATGATAGTTACATAATCTCATCCTTATTTTATTAATTTCATTTATAAAAATGGACGGCATAAAATATCGATATCAACTGATAGAGTAACGGTGCTACTGAAGTTATTCTATTTTCTATTAGATGTATCTTTTTCTAAAAGTATTTTTAGGTACATACACATATATTACATAGGAGACATATTAAAGCGAGTTTACAAGTTCATACATAAGTATAGTCTTGCTCTTCCTTATTAAACACACTTATCTACACATATACTTCTACATAACATATACACCCTCACTCATAAACACATGCACACACTTCTTTTCAACCAACTCACTTCTTTACTCCCAACGTATTCACCCTATTCAATTATTTGCACATCCATACATGTAGGAAATTAAAACACAAGATATATTTTAGCTCTTTTTCACTCCAAAACTCATTCACACATCATGGTTCTTCAACTAACCACATTCAAATGCACTCATTTCAGCACACATACAACACTCATACATTCCAGCAGCACTTATACACATAATCTGCAACACACACACACTTCTATATTCAAAAAACCTTTATTCTTTACCAAAAACTGATCTTATTCTTTAAACTTAGTTTTTAAACATCCAACTTTAAACACTCCATTTACCAGGTAGTAGCTCCGGTATTAGGCTGGGAGAGCTCCTCTGTTTAAAAACATTAAAACAAGGTTATTATCATATATATATATATATATATATAAATAAATCTTTCATGGCTGTAACTTTCTCTCTAAAAGAAGAGAACAAACCATGATTTAAAGGAGCAAATACTAAATTCTAGAAAGTAAAAAGGGAGGATTTACTTACTGAAATTCGTACTCAACAAGTTAGAGAAGAGGGAGAAATCTGGTTCCAAACAGAGTATTCAAAATAAGTTGGAAGTTGTTGGTTTTTGAGCTAAACAAGGAAGGATTTCAGATATTGTTTTCTAGTGTTTTGTTAAGAAATGAGAGGTGGTTTAAGGCTTCATTTATTATCTCTAAGTGCTGGTTTCATAAGAGAATGAGAGAGCTTTTTCCTATTGAAGTTTCAGCACTAAAACAGTGAGGGAAGGGGGCTTACGTGAGAGATATGGAGAGAGAGCTTGCTGGACTTTGGTGATGATTTTGATGGTCCATGCATGCTATATATAATAATCCTGAATGACTGAGATCAAACCAGCAAGGAGGCACTTCAATGGTCGGATTGAAGCCAGTTAATCTCTCAAAATCGTAGCCCAAAATCCCCTAGGACACTATTCCACATCTTAGGCAATAATTACTTGATATCTATAAAAATCTAGTTGGCATTGAACCAAATGGGGCTAACTAGACTACCTAGAAGGGGATATGATCGTCTGGAACCAAAAACATGGTGTGGGTTCAAGAATCAAAGGTAGAAAATCGCCACGTGCAGCTTACACACAAACTGCATCACACTAGATAATTAAGTCGCTCGATCGACTTTGACCCAGAGTCCCTCGATCGACCAAAAAGTCGCTCGATCAACTTTGGTTAGTAATTCCTTTACTAATCTGATTTCTATACTTATATATATATCTAAACACAACTCTATTTAAACTAACAATAATAATAATTAAGCCTTATACCTATGTATACATATGCACATACTTTTATTTATGCATTATTATCCTAAGAGTGATATTTTCCGGGGTATTACACCAATCCTAAGTCATTTCCTTTTGTCATGATCATACTTGTGGAAGCCATTTTAGTGCTAAAAAGACCACTGCAAAGATTTTGCAGTGTGAATTTTATTTTCCTACCCTATTCCGAGATTCTCACACTTACTGTACCTCTTGTGAGCATTGCCAGAAGCTAGGGAGTATTTTGAGACGAAATATGATGCCTCTCAACCCCATTCTGGTTGTTGAGATTTTTTATGTGCGGGGCATTGATTTCATGGGAACTTTCCCAAACTCTTTTGGCTATTTGTACATCCTCGTTGCTGTGGACTATGTGTCCAAACGGGTGGAAGTTGTTGCATGCAAGACCAATGACCATAGAGTTGTGATCCAGTTTTTGAAAGACACTATCTTTACTCGTTTTAGTACTCCTCGAGCAATCATAAGTGATGGAGGTAAGCATTTCTGCTACAGGATTTTTGAGCAGTTGATGAAGAAGTATTTCATCACACATAAGGTTGCCATTCCATATCTTCGTCAGACGAGTGGACAAGTGGATATTTCAAATCGGGAGATCAAGAGGATTTTGGAAAAAACTGTGAAGACTTGAAGGAAAGATTGGTCTCTTCATTTGAATGATGCATTGTGGGCTTACCATACAGCTTTCAAGACCCTGATTGGTATGTCACCTTATCATCTTGTGTGCGGCAAAGCATGACATTTACCAGTGGAGTTGGAGCATGATGTGGTCTTTTTGTTTACCAAAATATATCAATAATAAAATTACCACTCGCAATAGTACGAATCCTTGTAGGATAGGGCTATATTGAGGGTGTCGAACCTCAAGGACTGCGTAGGAATTGCTATCAAGCTTTTCAAGATTAAATATAACTTAATTTAAAATATGTTTGATTTGATTTTGTTTTCTAAAAATAAATGCATAAAAGTAAAAGACATAAATTTAAAGATAGTTGGGATGAGAAAAAGAATAGGGAATTGATTTCACTACTCACCGCATAACAATGATCAATCGTAAATTAACAAGGAAAATTCATACTATGCATGATATAGGGCTCGTCTCACTTGAGTAGTCAAGAAATTACCTCTAAAGAATAAGTATAATCCATCTTCGGTTGGCACGGACCGTCCACCTAACCACTAAGATGCAGTACAACTCGTCTTCCCTAGGCATGGACTAGCTACGTCTTTACTAGGATATACACATAATCAATGGAATAGTATAACCCATCTTCGGTTGGCACGGCCTGTCTACCTAAATTACACTAAACTAGGGTGTAGTACAATCCGTCTTCCCTAGGCATTGTCTATCTAATCCTCTTGATCATATAACAATTAAAACCGTTGTATAACAATCATTCACATAATCACAGAAAATATGAAGGATTGAATTCAATCAATATAAAAGACTTTCTAAGACAAGATAAGAAATTCATAATGATTTAATATAAACATTAAAATCAATTCTCACAGTTATACAACCATCATGCATAGAGAAAATCCCAAACTAAATATAATTAAACCATTGTTACTTAGAAAGGGCTACATCAACACCCTATTAGGAATTTAGCCGCTCATCGTAGTGCTGGGATGGCCTCCTGCCATGTTCTTCTCTTTTTCAACTTGTCAGGCCTTCAAGAAGAATTTTTTGTCTAAATTTAAGTACAAGCCCAAGCACACTTCTCTTGAAGCTTATGGTCTATTTATAGGGAGCACACAAGTCCTAGAAGCCCTTGGAATTCCATAATAATCGTCTCTTGAGTCTTCTTGTCCAAGTAGGAGATTGAAACTTCAATTCAAGTAGGAAAAGGATTCCAAATTCGTCCAGAATTGCGGTCTTTTGTTTGTGGTACGATTTTGACATAGTAAACGTTCGAATTATGGAAAAGCTATTTCTATCATATTTGTTCTATTTTTTATTAGCTTTCCAACACCACCTATTTTATTGCAATCCAATATCTAAACCAAAAGTTATGATTAAAACACTGAGACATGTGCAAAATCCAAATTTGAATCAAATCCGATTTTGACTCTTAATGGAGAAATTCCGATTTAATCTTTCACTTGATTTGATTAAACTTAACCACATTATATAGGTCTTCGATTATGATTGGTTAAGCTTACCAATATCTTTTAAGTTTTCTCAAAGTGTGCTTTAAACCCAAAATCAATTGAATTAATTGCATCTTTATTTAAAACCTGAAAACATTAAAACAACACAAAATCAAACAAATAACAACACTAAGGAATTAACATATATAAGTTAAGGGGCTTGAATGTGCAACATTTGACGCTTATCACACCCCCAAACTTACATATTGCTAGTCCCTTAGCAATACAAAACAGAAATAAAACTTAAAAACAAGAAGATAAATCCTTCTTTCGTGGAATGTACGATTGCATTTAGTGTATGTAACAAGCCTTTTAAACCCCTAGGACTCCCTAGTCGACGAGTGAAGTCTCGTGAGGGTTTCTCAATAATGATAACCTCAAACATTATTCCTACCATGTTATCCCCAAGAATGTAGCATCATAAAAATAATGGTTCTCATTCATTGGTAAGCTTAAGAAAATAAACTCCATCTTCACAATTTCAAGGAATTAAAAATTAAGTTACTAACATGGCATTATGAGATATCACAAGATTCAACTAGTGTAAAGTGAACTTAACACATAGTCATGAGGTTTTAAAAACCAATCTCAATCATGAATGGTTCAATACTCAAAATTAGCTGGACTCCCCATTAGATAAAACAACCAAGGCATATATATTTATTATTATTATTATTATTATTTTTATTTATGCAGGATGTGCAATGCTTAGCTCCCTTAAGCTTTCTAATTGACCCATGTAACGAGTGTTAGGTCAATGACTCCCAAACCAGATGGTTTTAGGGCATTAGATGTAAAACACCCTAAAGACTTACTAACTCGAGTCAAAAAGGCTATGAAGCTAAACTTAGCCATTTTATCAATCAAAACAAACTTCCACCTTTTGACGCGAATACTCAATGCTTAATGAGGCAAGAGATCCGGTTACTCAGCGAAAAGCTCAAAGTGATCAATATTATTCTCTCTTTCTTTTTCTTTTTTTCTTTTTTTTTTCTTTTCTTTTCTTTTCATTTTTTTTTATGCCAAGGTTATTCCTCCAACAAGTTACCCAACTGCATCCAAGATATTGATAACAGACATAACTGATTTCAAATTTCATACCCCACAGACTACGTGCTAGTGTGCTTGTGAGAATCAAATTGAAACAAGTAATATCTCATGCTGCCAAAGAAAATAACAAAACTTCTTAATTCCTTAGTCAAGTGATCATGTATTCATCATGTTAAGCTCACCAATGAAATACGAATCAGAATTCAAAATCAACAGCATGCTCAAGAATAATATAGCAAAATATTGGATAGTGTTTTGTTCTTCCATACCCCCAAACTTGAATCACACATTGTCCCCAATGTGTGTATAGAACTAAACATAACAATAAGAGAATAGGAATACCTGAATGAGCAGATGCGGGGCATATTATACCTCCAAACTTGATTGTAAAAACACTTGTCCTAAAAAAGAGAGTGAAACTCCAACCAAATACTAGTCAAGTGCAACACATTGTTGTAAAAATATAAACTAAGAATGAAGCAACAATGGAGAAGATAAACCTGGAAGGAGATCATGTACCCAGGCTTGATAGAGGACTCGAGCACACAGGGCC